>NC_080696.1:56753895-57060699 GCF_030445035.2 Dasypus novemcinctus | reverse complement strand
AAGACACACAGCTCATCATAAATAGTTCTCCTCACTCTTGGGCACCTGCACTGCATTCCACTTCAGTTTCTCCTGAACTGGGGACAGCACAGTGGGAGGATGAGCTGTGATTTTACCTGGTGTTTGGATGGGACACCTCCTTTTCAATCCCCCTTGACTCTTTCTGTTTAAGTCAAAGAGTGAGTTGTTTTGTGCTGATGTGCTTTTAACACCCCTCCCCCAAGAGCTGTAATCTCTTTCTGTGAAAAAAGTGGGCCCTGGGCTCAAAACCTTCTATAGGCCACACATTAGCAAGGATTTTCACGCTGTAGTTTCATTGTTATTGCATTTTCATTGCTACAGTGACAAGCAAAACTGGTTTTCATTTATGGTAGTGGTTTTACAAAGGGTTCATTTGATTTAAGCAAAAAATACGAGTCGATTCAAAGAAAGAAACTGATGTAAACAGTGGCAGGCAAATGACGCCCAGAGGCACGAGTCACAATGATGGCAGGACACGGTTCTGAGCAAGAGTCAGCCCCATTCCCTCCCCAGCTCTTCCACCTCCTAGCTGTGTGACTGTGGGCAATTTGCCCAACCGCTCTGTGCCTCAGTTTCCTCATCTGAAAAATAAGGATGAGAACAAACCAACCTTGCAGGTTGCCATGGCAGCTGAGCGAGGTAGTAAGTATAAGGCACTTAGAGCAGAGCCTTCTGAGGGGAACAATGGGTGCTTGCCCCCCAGCTTTGGCTGAGCACGGGGCATGCGTTTGCTTTTTTGTTTTTTAAACTTTTGCCTCAATGTCTCAGATGAGGAAACTGATGCTCAGAGAGGTCAAATCACTTAAGTGAACGATTCCCAGCTAGTCAGTGACGGAGCCGGAGTGCGAGCTGGCCAGCCTAGCTCTCTGGTTTCTTCCCGTGCCACTCTCTGCCTTGTTCGCCAAACTCCGGTTACTGTCTCGGAGCTCCAGCCAACCCAGCTTGTTTCCTTCGTGCGCACCTGGCTCCTTCCTTCTCCCTGGACTGCCTTCTCCCGGAATTGACATGGCTTCTCCTCATGAGGATCACGGCCCAGTCGTCACTGCCCAGAGGGGCCCTCCCAACCACCTCAGCACAGGCAGCTGCCCCTCCTCACACTCAGGTCACTCGCTTTCCCGTGATGGACTGTAGGGGCAAGAGCACAGACTCCGGAGCTGGAGGCCCGTGCTCCAAATCCAGTTCTAGTTCTTGCTAGCTGGTTACTCTGCACAAGTGTAAACTCTCTGTGACTCAGTTTCCTCATCTGTAAACAAGGGTGTCATAGTAACTTATAGGATTGTCATGAGTTTTAAATGTAATGTTATGCTTAATGTGTAATAAAGTTCTTAACACAATGCCAGACACACAGAAAGCACTCAATAAGCATTACTATGTATTTGTTGCCTTTCTCTCGCTGGAACATAAATTCCAGGAGGGTGACACTTTATTTGACTTTTTCACAACTCTATCTAGTGCCTAGAATATAATAGCTGTTCAATAAATAAAATTTGAAAACAATGAGTGGATGTTAACTCCAAAGTGTATGCTCTCACCAACTGGGCAAGCTGCCCTCCAGCTAATGCCATCTTCCTAGCCCCTGTGCCAAGCCTGGGCTCCACCTGGGCGGGGCGAGGGGCTCAGTAAATGTTGGGCAGAACTGAACCCAGCAGATGTCTCTTCTTCCACAACCAGGGAACTTCTTGCCAAGGATGCCAATTCTTTCTACCCTCCCCTCTTCCCTCTCCCTGGCAAATCCTGCGCGATGCATGTGACACTTTCTCCCGACCTGTTCTGTAAAAATCTAGGACTCATTTTCCACCTCACATGGTTCCTCTTCAGAAGATTACATAGGACACTTGCCAGGCCCTGGCCAATAAGGTAACAGGCAGCTGGATGAAGCTTTAATGCATTCTAAACCTCTTTGAAGGATGTGTGCCTATTGAATTCTGGAAGATTTGGGTGCATTTATGGAGAAAGAGGCATTTGATTTAGCCATACTGATTTATTCAGTGCCTGTTTCCTGAAGGGGTTTGGAAAGGATCATCCTCTGCCCCAACCTGCCAGAAGGATCTTTTTAGGATGCTCTCCCCTCTCTCTCCACCTCATGGACTCTTATGCATCCTTCAGCGCCCAGACCAAATGTTACCCTCCTCTCCGGAGCCTCTTCTCCAACATCCCTGGCTGAGTTAGCTGTTTATCCTTCTATGATCCCAGCTCATTTTCCCTTCCTTGTAGTACAGTCAGGTCTTCATCGAGTCATTTAGCAAATACTGACTGCGTCCCTACCAGGTGTCAGGCCCTGGGCAATCAGAAGAATGAACAAGACAAAAAATCCCTGCCACCAAGAGGCCCTCACAAGGATGTCGGTCTCTCCCCAAAGACTTCTCAAGGGCAGAGACAATTTCCCCATTCAGCAGAGGGTCTGGCCCAGAGTAGGAGCTTGACCTTGCAGAATAAAAGGCTGATTAACCGCATAAGGGAACGGTGCATAAATATTCTGCTTCAGATCATGGACCGCGAGACGTGCAGAAGGAGGGCTCTTGACCAGTAATGTCTTTTTTTTCCCTTGAATGATGAAGGTGCTGCTCTCCGTAAGAAAACCAACATTGCTCATCAGGCCTTGTAATACGATTCACTCCGACACACTCCTTGTAAAATCTATGCGTGCAGCAGAAATTTGTATTCTCGCTGCCCTAGAACGTGGCGCTGGACTCGAGGTCTGCATGCTGATGTCAGAGGGAGGCTGCAAAAGTCCTTTTTCCTTTTGCTGACTGGCATGTGCGTATTTGCAGTTCACTTGCTCCCGGGGTGTGGGGAAGGGGAGGGAGGCAAGTTGCTGCATCGTACCTTGGATAACGTCTTCATTTTAAGTATTTCACAGCCTTTCCACTGGAGCCCACACGGGCTGCCTCTGTGGTTGGCAGGGATCGATGCAGTCGATATTTTTGACTGCAGAGCTTTCTATGACTTACACATATTTAAAAGGATAAAACACAATCAACAATTCTCTGTGTGAACTTGATTATTCTAATCCTTGTCTTTGATTCTTTGAGATCTGGCAAACTGGCTAAGTCCCCGGCATCGCTTCCCTAAGCAAGACCAGGCTTTTTCATCTTGGCTGGGACCTTCCTATATCATGGCCTGGGCTAGATGAGCTTGTTTCTACTCTGGGAAATTGGACTGGAAAACTAGACATTGCTGTGTTTGGGAATCCTGGTGGCCTTTTCCTTGGACCACTGCTTTTTGCTAAATACCACACTGATTCCTTAACACTGTTATTAACCAAATAATGAGTTACCACTCCCAGAGGTATTTGCCATTGAAAGGCACTCCTTGAAGCTAGCATTAAGCCAAAACACCGATGCTTTGATGTTGGGCTTGGAGGCAGCTCATCAAAACAGGGTGTTATTTAAAAAAATAAAAGGAATAATTCATTGTGGCGATCCTCACCTGGAGCAATTTCTCCTTGAATCTCACATTATAAGAAGGATAACAGGAACCAAAAGAGCAGGGGTTGCAAACTTTTTTGTAAAGTACCAGATGGTAAATATTTTAGGCTTTTGCTGGCCGCATGGTCTTCGTTGCCACTACTCAACTCTGTGGTTATAGCACAAAAGCAGCCGCAGACAGTATGCAAATGAGTGGGTAAGACTAAGTTCCAATAAAACTTTATTGATGGACATGGAAATTTGAATTTCAATTTCCACATGTCATGAAATATTATTCTTTTTTTTTTTATAGGCCAAAATAGTCTATTTTTTTTTTTTTTTTAGTGTGGTACATTCATTGCATTTGATGAACACATTTTGAAGCACTGCTACACAGCATGGATTACAGTTTACATTGTAGTTTACACTCTCTCCCAATCCATTCAGTGGGTTAAGGCAGGATATATAATGTCCTGCATCTGTCCCTGCGATATCATTCAGGACAACTCAATTCCAAGTCCCCAAAATGCCCCCATACCACACCTTTTTCCCCCTTTCCCTGCCTTCAGCAAATCCCGTGACCACTGTCTCCACATCAATGATATTATTAGTCTTTTTTTTATTTTTTGCAACTGTAAAACTCAATCTGAACTCATGGTCCTACAAAACCAGGCTGCAAACTGAATTTGTCCAGCAGGCTACAGTTTGCTGACCCTTGCAATAGACAACCATGTTTTTAACAGGCCTTGGATCGAACAGAACTCGGTCAAGTCCTGGCTTGGTCACCTATTGATAAATGACCCTTTGTGAGATGATCGCCTCCATGAGCCTTGCTTTTCCCATCTGTAAAATAGGACTAATATAAGGAACTACTTCATAGGATTATTTTGAAGATTAGTGGAAATAATGTCCATAAAATGCAAAACACAATACCTGGCACATAGTAGGAACTCAAAAAACTCATGTGTTCAACAAATATTTATTTGAGCAGTTATTTTGGGATGGGCACTGTGTTAAATTTCAGGCATTTAATGGTCCCTTGTCTCATTGAACTTAAATTCTCGTACAGTGGCTAACTTCATTAACCTCTTTGTGTGTTCAGTGTTCTCTTCTCTCAAAAGGACATTGTACAACCTCATGGGAGATTTTCATAAGCTTCCTCTTCCTTTGGCTGCCCATCCTGGCCTTGCCCACCTGCCCTCTGTGGCAATGACCTCTGGTCACCTTCCAATAGCCACTCTTCTCTTACTAACAGGAACCCTGGAGTTTTAGCTGGGTCCCCGACCAACAGCTAAAGACAACATTACCCAGCTTTCCTTGCAGCTAGATAAGGCCTTGAGACAAGGTCTGGCCCATGGGAGTGAACAAAAGTGAGTGGCACTCTTGAAGGAAAGAATGCGCTTTCCCTTTATCTCCTCTTCTCCTTTTTGCAGACTAGAGTACAGATATAGTGGAGAGAGATGAGCAGCCGTTTTGGGTCATGAAATGGAAGCCATGTGTTAATCATGGCAATTGCTTATATTTGTATAGTTTATTTGAGAGAGAAGTAAATTCTAACTTAAGCCTCCGCTATATTAGGGATTAATTTTTTTGTTCTTTTTTTTTAACAGCAGCCAGAGCCTGTTTCCTAATTAATGAATCACATTTTAAGATTAGCCTTAATTAGCACCTCTTCCATGAAGGTTTTCTGTTCTCCCACACCATCCCAACACCCCGGTAGGATGAACCTACTTTCTCTGTCATACCCTACACTGTAGTCACTGTGAAATTATTCAAAATATAGGGTGAACATGTGCTTAGGGCTCACCAAAGTGAAGACAACATCATTTATAAGTAACTTTAGCTAAATGAGGAAAGTTCAAGTTTGCTGAACTTAGATGAAATTATGTAATCAAAAAGTCTAGAAATTTCTTTAATTTTCATTGATATACTTTTCTCTTTATTTTAAAACATAGAATACTATTTTGTAATGCATTCTGATGGAAAGGAAGGCATAATAACATTTTCAGTCCTTAGGGCTAACCATCTTAGGCTAACATGACTGTACCCCAAAACTATGTCATCATAGCTCAGATTGCATTTTGGGACAAGCCTTCATCCTCCTTCCCCGACTCTCTGCCGAACAGACTGAGGGGTCCTTTATGCCACTGTCTTTTTCTGCCAATCAGTTCGTCTTTATTGCTCCTATTTTTACACATCTTTGTAGTCTCAGCATGTTGTATGGTACCTGGCATTTAGAAGATGTTATTGATACATGTGGAACCTCAACATAACAATGATAACTCAGATGGTGGGTGAAATTCTGATTTGTGCCTCTTTGTGGGTGGGGGTAGCTGGGGAAGAAGGGTCACTATTTTCTTTTCTCTTCCTCATCCTAAGATTTGGAGAGTTTGAGTATTATGTCTCAGGTACCACATCTATTAATGGCTATTTCTATTTCAGCATCACACCCAGTTCTTCCTGTCCAGCCACACTGGACGTTTTTCAGTTCCATGAACCCATCATGTCCCATTCTCTTCCAAACAGTCTCTGTACATGCTAATCCCTCTGCCTGGAAAGCCTCTCCTCAACTCCTACTCCACTGTCCTTTCACCTCCAGAGCTCCACTTAAGCATTTCTTCCTCCAGAAGGCCTCCGCCAATTTCTCATACTACATTTGGTCCCCAGGATATATGTAGCCTTCCCTTATACTTTTCCTTTGTAACAGTCATTGATTAATTATGCTCTTATTATCTATTTTCCATGATAGAATGTTAGCTTCATGAGAGCAGGGCAGTGTTCAGTGCCTGGCGAATAGAACATGCTAAGTAAATCTGCATAAATAAATGAACGCGTGAACATCAGGGCAAACAAAGGGGAAATCGACAAAAAACGTCCTGGACAAGGAAGCCTATTCCTTGATAAGAGAGCAATTAGAATATAGTATTCGCATAACGTGGATTGTTGGGCAAACGCTTCCATAGAGCTTTTTTTTTTCACTTGTTGAATCTGTTCATCTTCCTTGTTTCTTTTTTTTTTAAAGATTTATTTTTTATTTATTTCTCTCCCCTTCCCCCCCTCAGAAAGTTGTCTGCTCTCTGTGTCCATTCACTGTGTGTTCTTCTGTGCCCACTTGTATTCTTGTCAGCAGCACCTGGAATCTGTGTCACATTTTGTTGTGTCATCTTCCTGCGTTAGCTCTCCGTGTGTGCTAACTCATTCCTGGGCAGGCTGCACTTTTTTTGCACTGGGTGGCTCTCCTTACAGGGCGCACTCTGTGCGCGTGGGGCTCCCCTACATGGGGAACACACCTGTGTGGCCCAGCACTCCTTGAGCGCATCAGCGCTGTGCATGGGCCAGCTTATCACACGGGTCAGGAGGCCCTGGGTTTGAACCTTGGACCTTCCATGTGGTAGGTGGACGTCCTATCCATTGGGCCAAATCTGCTTCCCATTCCTTGTTTCTTTAGGAGGCACTGGGAGCTGAACCTGGGACCTCCGATGTGGGAGGGAGGTGTCTAATTGTTTGAGCCACCTCCACTCCCTGCTTTGTTGTGTCTCTCATTCTGTTTTCCTCCCCATGTCTCTTGTTGGGTCATCTTGTTGCATCAGTTCCCCATGCCGGCCCATCGCGTCAGCTTGCTGTGTTTTTTTTAGGAGGCACCAGGAATCTCTGCTCCCTGTTTCATTGTGTTTCCCATTATGTTCTTTTCTTCTTGTGTCTCTTGTTGTGTCAGCTTGTCATGCCTGCCCATTGCTTCAGTTCGCTGTCTTCTTTAGGAGGCATCGGGATCCAAACCAGTGACCTCCCATGTAGTAGGCGGGAGCCCAGGCACCTGAGCAACACCCACTTCCCTCCATAGAGTTTTGACAAAGACCAAAGACAAATACAGCTGTAGAGAAAGTTCAGAAAGAGGTAAAGTTTCTTGTCACATCATCTCACTTTGATTTATCAAATACTGTATAAAAACTTGAGAAAGTTCACTATATATTTACAACCAGACTCAGAATTCAAGAAAAAGTACCCAATTAAAAGTATGGATTTGATTTTTATTCCATTTCCAGAGGAAATGTACCCTTTACCAAACCTATACTACTTAGATAACAATTAGGTACACTTAGACTAATGACTCTTTTGGACTTCAAGAGCAAACTTTTGGGGTTCTAAAATATAACTTGAAGATGTATTCAAGTGTGTAGTAGACAGTCTCCAAAGACAGCCACCACCAGTTCCTTTCCTTCCCGTACATGTGTGTGACTCTACCCTTTAAGAGGTGGAGTCTTCCCCTCTCCTTGAATCTGGGCAGGCCTCGTGATTTGTCTTGGCCAAAAGAATGTGGCAGAAGTGATACTGTGCCAATACTGGATCTTCCTTTTATAAGGCTGGCATCTTTTGCCTTCCCTTGGGAAAGGCAGCCACTGTGCTGTAAAGAAGGTAGAAACAGATGACAGAATGATGACACCACATGGGCAGAGATAAACCATGTGGAGGAACATTGAGGCACCAGATATCTGAGCAAAGCCTTCTTTGATCTGCCTGTACAACCCAGGTGCAGCTGAATGATGCTGAGTGAGTGATACCAGTTTATACCCCATAAAACACAACTGCCTGTAGTGGCATATGGAAGAGACTTGCTTGGGTTCTTGATGCACAGAATTGTGAAAAATAATAAACTCTTTTTCCTTTAAACAGCTAACTTTTGGGCTGATTTGTTACACAGCAGTAGGTAACTCAAATGATGTGATATTTCAATTATTGAGTGGTTACTTCTCTTATAGGCTCAACCATGTGGAATATAACTGAGAATTGCTAAACAAATTAGGTGATACAGAGTCCTTGCACTTTGCTTCTAGCAGGAAAGTTGGTGTTCTCACTCAGGACCTACAATTTGTATGTTTATGCAAAATTTTGATGAGCTTACTCATCTCATAGCAGAACAGTAAACAGTGTAAATTATGCAAAGTGGAATAGATTTAGTGCATTTTAGAGACCATAATATTCAATTCTCTCACTTTTAAATAATTTCTTAATTAAAATATTTTATTAGAAAAGTTGTAGTTTACAGAAATATGCAGAAAATATTGAATTCCCATACACTGTCCCCTAATGCAATTTTCTCTATTATTAATACTTTGCATTAGTGTGGTAACTGTTAAAATTGATGAAACAATATTATTATAATTATACTATTATACATTATTACATTAGGACTCACTGTATTATACAGTCCTATGGATGATTTTTTAAAAAAATTTTAACCTGGTAACATATATATATGTAAAATTTCCCATTTTAGCCACGTTTGAATATATATTTCAGTGGTGTTAATTACTTTCACAATGTGCTACCACCACACATTACCAAACCTTTCCATCATCCAAAATAGAAACTCCATACCAATTAAGCATTAACTCACCATTCCCTACTCCCACTCCAGCCCATTGTAAACTTTATTCTAGCTTCTGACTCTATGAATTTGCTTATTCTAATTATTATATCAGTGAGATCGTACAATATTTGTTCTTTTGTGTCTGATTTATTTCATTCAATATATCTTCAAGTTTCACCCACATTGGCATATGTATCAGAAATTCATTGCTTTTTATGGCTGAGTAATATTCCATTAAGTCTATATACCATTTCATTTATCCATTCATCTGTTGATGGACACATGGGTTGCTTCCATTTTTTGGCAATTGTGACTAATGCTGCTATGAACATCATTGTGTAAATATATGTTTGAGTTCCTGCTTTCAATTCTTTTGGATATATACCTAGAAGAGATATTGCTGGATCATATGGCAAATCTACACTTACATTTCTGAGGCACAAGCAAACTTCTCCACAGCACCTACACCGTTTTACATTCCCACCAATGATTTAGTGTTCCTACTTCTCCACATCCTCTCAAAAACTTGTTATTTTATGTTTTTTTAATAGTGGCTATTCTAATGAGTGTGAAATGGAATCTCATTGTGGTTTGATTTGCAGTTTCCTAATGGCTAATGATGGTGTGGCAGTTTGATATTATTTATGATTCTCCCCCAAAAGAGAAAAATTATGTTTGTAAACTGGTTTGTTCCTGTGGGTGTGATATCCTTTGATTGTATTAAATTAAAAGGTTTTACATTTACCTGGTAAAAGATTAGGGCTTTGATTCGACCATGTCAGTAGGGTGTGACTCAGAGTTCAGTCCCCACCCCCTTGGTGGGATGATATAAACAGACACTAACTCAAGAAGACACAGGAAAGAGGGAGCTCTGTAGACATGGAAGAGGATATGGTTCTGTTACGTTTGATCCTGGGGTAGAGATGAGTCATTCACCTAATAGTTCGCAGCTGAAGAGAACAACGCAACTGAGCAGCTAATAAGACCTGGAAAGAAATGAGCCCTGTGCTAGGCTGATAGAGGAAGCCCTGAGAGATGAGCCCTATTCCAGCTTACAGCTGAGATTGGCAGAAGCTGGGCCCACGGAGCCTTAAGAGGAAGAAGGAAGGATAGACCAGGCAGAGACCACCTGCCATCTTGCTTCAACACGTGGCAACTGACTTTGGTGAGAAAGTATCTCTTATGGCACCTTGATTTGGACTCTTTAGGGCCTTGTAACTGTAAGTTTTTACCCCAAATAAATACCCTTTATAAAAGCCAACAGATTTCTGTTACTTTGCATCAACACCACTTTGGCTGACTAATATAGGTGGTGAGCATCTTTTCTTGTGCTTTTTGGCCATTTGTATATCTTCTTTGCAGATATATCCATTCAAGTCTTTTGTCTATTTCAAAAATGTGTTCTTTGTCTCTCTTTTTGCTGAATTGTAGGATTTCTCTTCTTTTTCTTCTCCTCCACTCCCCAGCCCCGCTGTTTTTGCTGTCTGTGTCCATTCATTGTGTGATCTTCTGTATCTATTTCTCTTTTTTTGTCTTCTTGTCTTTCTCCTCTAGGATTCATTGGGATCCAATCCTGAGGACCTCTGGTGTTCCGAGAGGTTCCCTGTCAATTGCTCTGCCTCAGTTCCTGGTCTCTGCTGTGCTTCACCTTGACTCTCCCCTTTGTCTCTCTTTTGTTGCTTCATCATCTTGCTGCGAGATTCACTTGCTTGGGCACTGGCTTGCCGCACAGGCACTTGGCTTGCTGCATGGGTACTCAGTTTGCCACGTGGGCACTGGATTACCACACAGGCACTCACATGGGCACTTGGCTCACCACGTGGGCCCTTGCCTTGCCATGTGGGCACTTGCATGGGCACTTAGCTCACTGTGTGGGCCCTGACTTGCTGCATGGGCACTGGCTCACCCCGCAGGTACTCGTGCAGGCACTTGGCTCACCATGCAGGCACTCGGCTCACCATGCAGGCACTCATGTGGGCACTTGGCTTGCCGCATGGGCACTCGACTTACTGTGTGGGCACTCAGCTCACCACAAGGGCACTGGCTCTCCAGGCAGGCACATTTTTCTTCTTTTTCACCAGGAGGCCCCAGGGATCGAACCTGGGCCCTGCCATATGGTAGGCAAAGGCCTTATCACTTGAGCCACATCTGCTTCCCCCTGTAGGATTTCTTTATATATTCTGGGTATTAAACCCTTGTTGGATATGTGGTTTCCAAGTATTTTCTTCTATTATATAGATTAACTTCCATGATGAAGTTCTTTGATGTGCAAAAGTTTCTACTTTTGTTGAATTCCCATTGATCTAATTTTTCTTTAGTTGTTCATGCTTTTGGTGTAAAGTCTGAGAAAGCATTGCCTAACATAAGATCTTGAAGATGCTTCCCCTTTGTTTTCTTCTGGGAGTTCCAAAGGTTTTGTTCTAATATTTAAGTCATTGATCCACTTTGGGTTAATTTTTGTATATGGTGTGAGGTATGGGTCACCTTTATTCTTTTGTATAAGGATATCCCATTTTCCCAGCATTATTTGGTGAAGAGACTATTTCCCCCCCACTGAGTAGACTTGGTTTTCTTATCAAAAATCAATTGGCCATAGATGTAAGGGCTTATATCTGAACTCTGAACTCTATTTCATTAGTCTCTATGTCTGTCCTTGTGCCATTATTATGTTGTTTTGATTACTGTAGCATTGTAATAAGTTTTAAAATTCAAGATAGTTTTGACTATTTGGGGCCCCTTACCCTTCCATATAAATTTGATGATTGGTTTTTCCTTTCTGCAAAGAAGGCCATTGTAATTTTGTTTGTGATTGCATTGAATATGTAAATTGTTCTGGGTAGAATTGACATCTTAACAATATTTAGTCTTCTGATCCATGAACGTGGAATGTCTTTCCATTTATTTTGGTCTTCTTTATTTCTTTTAGCAATGTTTTGTAGTTTTCCACGTGTAAGTCCTTTACATTATTGGTTAATTTTATTCCTAGCTATTTGATTATTTTAGTTGCCATTGTAAATGGATGTTTTTCTTGAATTCCTCTCCATATAGTTCATTACTAGTCTATAGACATACTACTAATTTTTGGATGTTGATTTTGTAACCCACTGCTTCACTGCATTTATTAGTTCTAGTAGCTTTGCTGTGGGTTTTTCAGGATTTTTTGCAAACATAGGTTCAGGTCATCTGAAAATAGGGAAAATTTTACTTCTTCCTTTCCAACTTGATGCCTTTTCTTTAGTTTTCTTGCCAAACTGCTCTGGCTAGGACTTCCAGTACAATGCTGAATATCTGTGGTGACAGAGAGCATCCTTGTCTTGTTCCTGATGTTAGAGGGAAGGCATTTTGTGTTTCACTATTGAGTATGATGTTGGCTGAGGGATTTTCATATATGTCCTTTATCATGTTGAGGAAGTTTCCTTCTAGTTGTAGCTTTCTAAGTCTTTTTATCAAGAAGGGATGCTGGATTTTGTCAAATGCCTTTTCTGTATCAATTGAGATGATCATGTGTTTTCTTTCCCCCCATCATTCTATTAGTGTGGTGTATTACATTAATTGTTCTTATGTTGAACCACCCTTACATATCTGGGATAAGTCTTTCTTGATCATAGTGTGTAATTCTTTTAATGTGCTGTTGGATTCTTTTTGCTAGTATTTCCTTGAGGATTTTTTCATCCATACTCATAAGGGATATTGGCCTTTTATTTTATTTTCTTGTGGTATCTTTATCTGGCTTTGACAGAAGTGTGATGTTGGCTTCATAGAATGAGTTAGAAAGTGTTCCCTTCCCTTAAATTTTTTGGAAGAGTTTGAGCAGGATTGGTGTTAAATCTTCTTGGAATGTTTGGTAAATTCACCATTGAAACCTTCTGGTCCTGGGCTCTTCTTTTTTGGTAGGTTTTGAATTACTGGTTCAATGTCTTTACTGTTATTGGGTTGTTGAAATCTTCTGTTTAACTTTGAGTCAGTGTATGTAGTTTGTGTGTTTCTAGGAAATTGTCCATTTCATCTAGACTATCCAATTTGTTGACATGTGGTTGTTTATAGTCATAGCATACTTTTACAATCTTTTTTATTCCTGTGGGGTTGGTTTTATTGTCCTTCCTTTGATTTCTGATTCAACTCCAGCATTTTTATTTCATTTGTTTTAAAAATTTCTTCTCTTTATTGGGATTCCCATATTGTTCATTCACTGTTTCCCTGATATACTTTAGTTCTTTTTCAGTGTCTTCCTTGAGCATACTGGGATCATTTATTAAATGTCTTTGTCTAGTATGTCCAAAGTTTGGTTTTCATTGATGGTTTCTGGATTTTTTTCTTTTTCCTTTGGGTGTGCCATAATTTCCTATTTTTTTTTTGTTTACCATGTCAACTTTTGTTGCATACCATACATTTTAATATTTTAAAATGTTATCTCTGGGAGTTAGTCCCTGAACTCTCTGTTCCATAAGTTTGTATCCAGCTCGTGCTATGACAGAGATTTCCTTGAGTGCCAGGAACTTAAAAAACAATCTAAAGCATAGAACACCTTTCTCAGTCTTTGCAAATCAGCCTTGTGTTTGCTGGTGCAACACTCTTCAGAGTTTAGTCCTCCTGTCAAGAAGATCAGCCTGAGGCATATGTGAGTGCAGAGTCCTCTTTGTTTTTTGAGCTTGCATCTTGTCCTGGACTTGTACTTGCTTCTGACTGTAGGAATCCATCCATTTATAGGAAATAGAATGTGCCCTCTACTCCAAATGAAATAGAGTTTTTCTTTCTCTCTGGTGCTCTATTGCATAGCTTAAAGTAGGTAATCCTTTGCCCCAGGCCACTTTGACTTAATTGTTTCTTACACTGCTTTAGCTGTCCCTAGTTGCTTCTGCCTGCAGGGCAAGTTCTGGGAAGGAGAGCCCAGCTGAATATCCTGGTTCACACTTTCAGGCTGCCACCTGATAGATGGGCACCAACATACGGGGGTTACTCTGTTCCCTCAGGGCCAGGGATCCAGGACAGGAAAGTAGGCCAGCTCCACCTGCACTGGGGTAGGGGTGGAGGGGAGGGACCGGCAAGGGCACTACCAGCTTCTCCTACGATTTGTTAAAGCTGCGTTTGTTTTGCCTTTTTTTTTTTTCTTTTTTGATATTTTATTGAGTACTTGTGCAGTTACTGCAATCCTTTAACTGCTTTCTAGAAATTTGAGGGAGATGGCTCTGCCAGTTTTGGCTAGTTGTTCAGTGAGTCTGTAGGGGAAAAGCACCCTGGAGAACCTTATGCTGCTACCTTGGTTGACCGGAAGCTCCCAGTTCTCTCATTTTAGAAGGTAGAACAGAGGCCAAGAGAGAGGTTTTACAAAGTAAACAAATGTATGAAAATACAGGAAAATAAGTCAGGCATTCTTTTTTACTCTACTTTCCTATTCTGTGGAAGAGACAAATCTAAAGGGATAGGGAAAAAAGAACTTCTTCTATGAATGCTTCTGTAATGAGAGCATTAAAGGAAGCGATGGAAAGCTGGTAGGCAAAATCTCAAAAGCATGACAAACCCCAGCTCCTGCAAAGTGAAGTCGCACAGCCCTATTTATGCTGTAGGGACCCCGAGGCATCCCTTTATTTTAGCCCAGAGCAGCCCAACACTTGTTGTTCACATCTATGATCCTGAGTCAGGAAGCCAAGATTAAATTGTTTTTCTCACATTCTATTTAAGGAGGTAGGGAAGTATGTAACGCACTCTCAGAAATACGCCTATGCAAAATGGTTGAAATAAATATATGATTTGATGTGCAAAGGGATAAGCTTCAGTTATGTGGAAAATGCATTTATGTGGAACAGTCCATGTCAGATAAATGAGGCATTGCCGTATTTGCAAAATGCTCAGCATGTATCCCAAATCTTGGCTGGTCTGGAGGTTTCTACTAAATGAAAAATGAGCTTTACTTGTGTCTAAATCTGAGCTTAAGTGCACTCTCTAAAACCTTCCTGGGAATTTTTTGGACAGGTGTCTCTTTTCAAACAGCATAATATTTGGACATTACATTTTAAATATGTGCAGATAAAAATGATATTCCAAATCTGTATTTCATTTATAACCAGATGGGATAACAGTAGTGAGAGTTTCTGAGACATAGTCCCTTATTGAAAAAAAAAAAAGAGAGAAATAAAATCTTACCTCTTCCTAACCCTGCTGGAGTATTTTGTGTCTACAAATTCTGGAATGAACATCATATCATCCCAAGTCTCTGATGATTCAGTGTGGTCAGAACAACATAAACTCTACTATCTTGTTTCCATACAGGGTAACAATATTTTCCTTTTTTTAAAATCCAGAGTTTGGGGGACACTATAAACAGACTTTGCCACCTGCAGGTCCTTAAGAATTTGGAAGCATGTGCTCATTCCAGCTGTGGGGCTGCTATGCTTCATCTACATGGTGCTTGGAAAAGTATCCAAAATCAAATTCCTTTAAAGAGATAGAGCATATTTTTGGCCAGCTCAACAGATTCTCTACTGCCTTCTGCCTGCTCTGTTCATTTAAGTACCTGCCTGGCTTCTGTGGCTTTTGAATTTTGGCACTTGACTTATACCCCTAATTCTTTCTGTGGCAGGAAGGAAAAAGGAACAATCCTTGCGTTTAGGTTTTGCAACCTTTTGCTTGTGTGACATACCACCAAAGGCTGGAAATGATGATGGCAGACACAGCCCAAACGGAGCCAGTTAGCCAATACTAGGAGGCAGTTGCCATTACAACGTGACTGCAGCTCCCAATATTTGTACAAGTGTTTCCCTGGCAACACAGTGGGGGGTCTCTCCACAGTTTCCTTGTCTCAGTAGAGCTGTCTACTGCCCTGAACTTACCCTTTCACATACTACCCAGCAGACACATTTTTTGCATCTCCACAAACCATGTGTGCTTCCTTCAGGCTTGTCATTAGACTGGAGTTGCATCATTGCTGTGGAGATGTGTGTGTGTGTTTGTTCACCTAAAGCACTGACTGTAGAACCTTCACCTCATGAAGATGAGCCTGATGCCCAAGAAGACAGGAGTTGCCAGGACCTACAAGAGCAAGTGTCAACTTGGACACCAAGTTCTTCCCTACAACTCTTCAAAAGACAGTGAGCAACTGATGAATCAAGGCATGCATTGAGATTCTGCAAACATCCAGTGATGGTTAACTACATGCCAGGCCCAGGGCTGATTTGTTTCATTTACCTTATCTCATTTAACCCTCAGCAATTAAACAACAACAAAACCCCTCAACTATTAGCATGTTATAAGTTTTCTGGAACTTATTTTTTTAAGAATAGAATGGAATCATCTTTGTAGGTCAGAAGAAATCCTTTAATATTCTTCATCCACATTCTCTTTACTGCTAAGAATTTGTATTAAAGGCAGAATAGTTTGAAGGCCCAGATTCTGGGTATAGACTTTCCTTCAATCTGGCTGAATGATTTCTCACTTTTGGCTTACACAAGAATTACTGTTCAAGGTTGCATACGTCAAACAAGTAGGCTTTACTTTATTGATGGTTTAAGACATTTTTAATGGTAATTTTGATTATATGTGATTTTCCTCTTCTGAGCTGCTTTTAGACATTTAACACCTTGCAAGGTGTAATTCTGCTCTATGCTGTACCTCTCACTTTTTAAATTGCTGCAAGGTGTATCTTGCTTTATAGCATGGTAGATGATCAGCTCAGCACAATGCCCCACCTGACCAGTTGTCTCTATAAATGTCTACTCATTTGCAGCAAGAATAGATTTTACACATTGTGGCAGAGACACTTGAGAAGTTCCCATGATCCCTGTCTCCTGGTGTTCACACCTTTGTGCAAACCCTTCTTTCTAGGATGGGTGGGGCTTATGGCTTGTTTTTAACCAATACAGTGCAGCGAAGGTGATGGGACGCTACTCCTGTGATGTTGATGCATGGGATTGTGATCTCCCTCTGGCGAGAGATGCTCTCTCCTCTGCTGCACTGATAAATGAATTGGTCAGGCTGGGGAACCCTATGTGGCAAGGAACTGGGGGTGCCTCTAGGAATGGAGGGTGGCTTCCAATCTCCAGTCAGAAAGAAACTGAAGCCCCTAGTCCTAGAGCTGCAAGGAAATGAATCCTGTCAAAAAGCCGAGTTACCTTGACAGCTGATCCTTCCCCAGTTGAGCATCTGATTAGACGGCAGCCCCTGGCAACAAATGGACTGTGACCTTTGAGACACTGAAGCATGCCCAGTGACCTCTGCCTAGACTCCCAACCCATTGAAACTGTGCAATAATAAATGTGTGTTGGTATAAACTGCTAATTTTGGGGTGCTACTGTGACGCAACAATAGATACCTAATACACATATTGATCAGGACTTGATGGCACATCTAAGTTGAGAACTTCGGATCTAACCCAATAGTAATAGGGTAGCTGAATGCATCTGTCCTGGGGCATTTGGTTCTAATTCTGCCCTTGTGGCCCTCCACAGGTCCTGTGACTCCTGGTTCTCTGTCTCCCTCTGTAAAGTGAAACTTTGGACTAGCCAGTCTCCAGGGGCACTTTTGTCTTCATGCTGGTCTCTCATCTCCTGAGCCCATGGACTCATTTCAAAGTATGTTCTTCAGAGTACTTGTTCTAATGGGATCCAGATGGAGGAAAAAATCCTGTGGTCAAAAATAGTTGGGGAATGCTGAGTTAATGTTTCTAAACAGGTTTCTTTATTCAGGACCTCTCAGGGCTCTTAATTTGCTTATGTCCATTGGGAATGTCCAATAATGAGATTGAGTCAATAGCATTTTCCAAACTTATTTGCTGATGAACCCTCCCCGCTTTTCTTTCTAGAGTTTTGGGACTAGTGTTTCACAGAACATGCTAACGGAAAAGCTACAACCTTCTTTACAATAATCAATACTAGCCTCAGAGGGCAAGAAGAATCCAAGCAAGGAGGATTACTATTCTTTCCATTCTCAAATGACTGTGAATGACAGGAAGGTTAGATGCAGTGATATCCAATGAAGGGAAATGTCTTTCTTGCCTTGAAAAGACGAGACACATAGGGGAGGCAGATCATGACATTGGTAGTATGCTGATTTGGGGGATATATACAAAAGATACTGGAAATATGTATCATGCTAGTTGCCCTAGAGAGTAAAATGTTCTCTTATTTGTAAGCCACCTTCTCATGAACTAAAAACTGCTTCCTTAACACTTTTAGTGTGTCGTGGTTTCTTTCATTCCTTCTTCCTTCCCTTTTCCCTTCCCTTCCCTTTCCTTCTTCACCTTCCTCTTTGTTAAATGCTTCCTCTATCTCAGACGAAGGGCCTTTCGTGTCTTGTTCTGGGATGGGCATGGGGTGGAAGGGAAGGAGGAAGAGCTAATAGCCTCGGATTCTTGCATCTTATAGCCCAGGACACAATTCATCGTTGAAACACTTCTCAGAGAAGCTTAGCAATCTATGCACCCTAACAGCACTGGGACAATCATTCTTTGAACAAATACCCAGGCTTTGAGCCCTCAACTCGGAGCAGTCATTTCCCAAGACCACAGGACCGCCCCGGAGAATTAAGAAATGCAAAGCATTTGTACTTTACTTTATCAGCCACTTTGTGGAGTAGTGTGGTGTGAGCACCCTGCTTTGCCGCGCCCATTGGTGAGCTAGCCTTGCGCCTCCCTTCCCTTGAGGAGCTTTAACGGCCCCCTGACTTCTGCCCCACCCCACCCTGGTGAGTCTGGTACAACCACAGGCCTCCCAATTGCCCCCTCCCTGCCACGAAGTAAGGCTTAGGAACCCTCTAATAATCAACCTCTTCGTAGACATGGTCTAGTTTTTTCGCTCTTGCCCTTCAGTGCTCTTGAGTTTAGCCACAGTCCTATGACCTCACTGATAACGAGTGGTGTCTAAGCGAAAAGGCATGACGTTGATCACCATGGGGAATAAAACAGATATTACCAGTAAAACACGTGGGGAGAAAAATGTATAAAGGATCTGGTGGATGCTGACACATTAAAAAGTCTTTTGAAGTGCCCTCCAGGCAAAATACATATTTTTCAAACTTCTAAGTTCTATATGTTAAAAAAAAAAAGCCTCCCCCTGTGACCCAGGGCAGCTTGCCGAGCATTCGACATGGATCACTCCTAAGTGTCGGTGGCCTTTTGCTAGTATGACATCAATTTCCCTGAGCCCTCGGTTCCTTTTCCGGCTGCGCTTGTACACACATACACATCGCAGCCGAGACGCCCTGCTTTTCCCCATTTAGCAGCTGACATCAGCTTTCAACACGGCAGGATTACACTACAAGTCACTGGCGTCACCTATGCACAGACGGAGGGCGAACGCTGCGCGAGAACAAGACCCGGAGTCAACGTTTTCCTGAACTCTCCCTTCTAAGGTCAAAGAGAAAACAGCAGAAAGGGCATGAAAGACCGAATGCTGCTCTGCCTGTCTTCCCAGAGAAGCTAGAGGAGTGACCTTCTAAATGGAGCCCGAGCATGACGCCCCAGTAGAAGCGGCTGGTTATTCTTCTGAGTGTCCACCTGATAAATATTTACAGTGGGCCAGGCACTTTGTTAGGCTCTTTGCAAGATGCAATTTCTGCTTTGAAGGAGCTTCATGGGAGGAGCCTATGTGGAAATACATAGAGCGGGATGCACTGCTAAGTATTTTCTCTGTCTCTGTTCAGGAGGAGTTGGGGCAGGTAGCCACTGCTGTCTGAAAGGATGACTCACCTCTAGCGCCAAGGTTCTGGGTTCTAAACCAGCCGCTCTCAACCTGATTGCACATGAGAATCCTTGGCAGTGGTGGGCGTGTTAGAAAGCTTATCCATACCCATAAGGGGGTCTTTTGGGGAGCAGGAAATAGTCTATATTTTGATCTGAGTGGGGGTTACATGGCTGTGAGTAGAAGTAAAATCTAATATTTATGCACGCTATTGTAGATAAAATGACGTCAATTGAAAAATAATAATAAATACTGATACCCAGGTCCTGCTTTAAATGGTCCAGGCTTTGGTATGTTTTAAAAAGCTCCCCAGTTGACACTAATAGGCAACTAGGGCTGAGAAACAGTCTGTAGGCAATTAAATCCTAATGGCCTGGAGACTGGCCGGAGGGAGCTCGCAGCCCTTGGTGTTGCAGGGTCAAAACGGAGCTGCTACGAGTCAGCGCTCTTAGCCCCTGAAAACCCACTGAAGCCCACCCACCGGAGGACAGTGTTTTCCTCCCATAGCTCTATTGCTCCAAAGGGCAGGAGCATCAGCCCTTTCGTGTTTGGGTCTGAAAGGAGAAGCAGAAGGAGGGATGGGGAGGCAGGGAAGGGAAGAGGGTAAGCGTTCTGGGCTACCCAGGAGATTTAGGAATCAGGTTGCCCCTGGGAGGGCTGAGGCGTGTTGAGAGGCTGGACTGGGTGGCTTCCAGGAGCTCCCAGGCTAATCGTGTCACCTCCCACAGGCCATTTAACCTTACTCAGCCTCAGTTTCCTCATTGAGGAGCTTGGCCTGGGACTTTGCCGGTTTAGCCCTGATGTCCTGGGAAACCACTCAGCCCTGGACAAACCGAGAGGGTGATTCATTCTACACATAAATTGTTCATAATACTACTTAACTTGCAGGGTTGTTGTGAGGGTTTATAACTGTTGTTACATAAAATGCTCAGCACTTGGCTTGGCATATCGTCAGTGTCTATAAATAACAGCTATTATTACCAGTAGATTTGGCATAGGGGAGGTTTTCTTCTGTTCCAAGGGGCCAGCCCCTGGCACACAGTAGGCACGTTGTAAATATTAATAAAATGAATGGAAAAAAAAAAAGAATGCTCACTGGAGCTACAGGTTTCATTACCCAAATTAGAAATCTCCTACTTTCTTAATTATAAGGGCATACTTTCAAACTGTTTACTGACATCTTGTTTTGTAGCCTGCTTATTAAATCTTTGCTGCCAACGGCAAGTTCCCCACATAGGCAAATCTTCTAACTACTTAACTGATTTTTTTTTTCTCCCTAAGCTTTTGTGCAGATTTTTGGCTTTGTGTAGTAGATTAGCAGAGCTTCTGCAACAAGAAACCAACCACTTCAAGTCTATAAATCTCAGGCCTTTCCTCTTCTGGTGTGGCTGAACCTCCTGGATGGCTAATTCTGTGGTACTTACCAACTCACCTTTGCATTTGCTTTGCCCAGTGTAAGGGCTGGAAGAGCAAAATACTCATTTTCACAGCCTCATTTTCATCTTGGTATGTCCAAGTACATAGTTCCGGTGAATAAGATGCTAATGAAAATTCTGCCAAAGGTGGAAAGGGGGGATGACCAAGAAAGTGTTTTCCAGAAAAAGATCTTGTACACGAGCTTGGTGGTACCTCTTCCCAGACTTTTTGCCTTATATGCAATTGTGATGCTGGAGAACAAGAGCGGTTCTGTGACTGTGGGAACAGGAAGACGTCAAGAGAACCACAGATACCCTAAGATGGCTGAACTTCGGAATCTCCCAAGTAGCTGCCTTGTCTTAGGTGAGAAAAAGCAGCATGTGCTGTCAAAGACCCTTGAGAGCTGGGTTCCCTGTTACTTGCAACCAAATGCATTAAACTGTGCATCTGCAATGCCCAGTGAGGAAACAGACCCTGAGGTAAAACATGTGCATGGTGTGTTCTTTGAGACATCACTGGTTTGGAGAGGAAAGAGCCAAACTTAGAGGACTGGGGGACAAAGAGACTTGTGACTGCCTGAGATCTGTGTATGGAGCATTTCCTAGATGTCTAGTCATTCTCCACTGGGATAGATCGGACTGTCCCAGTGTAGGCTCAACTCTAACCCACATACGGAGTGACCATTGTACCAGGAAAGAGAAAGTAAGAAAAAAGTTTGCTACTAAAAACTGGAACAGACCATGACCTTCTAGTAGGGCATAGCATAATTCCCTTAGCTCCATGCTACTCCCTTTTTCTTATCCAGACTGATAGGGGTAGGGGAGGAGGCCATGAAAAAAATGGGATCCAGTGGTATTACTTGTGTTAAACAAGGTTCATTAATAGGTCTTTGGCTCTGAAAATGAATTGAGGGCTGAGAGTAAGTGCAGGGGCAAAGAATTTTGCAGATTTGCATAAGTCAGAGGGAAGTTTTTTGTTTTTGTTTGGTTTTGTTTTGCCTTTAAAGGCAGCAGTGAAATGGTGAAGGATGGGAACAAGCATGGCAGGCAGGACAGAAAGCATAGAAGGACTTTTCAATTATTCTGAAATTTTATATGCTGCAATTAATTAGTCTAGTACCATAGTACAATGTTTTATGCTATAAATGATGGGAAACTCTAATACTAAATATTAAGTTATTCACTCTAATCATCTCCACCCTTACATGGGAATCTTGTGCACAAGTTCATTATAAGAGCTGTTTTGTCTGAGTTATAATATGTGGGGAGGGGGGTAGGAAATAATTCAGGAGACAGGGTTACCTCCCATCCCTCAGTCAACTCTAGGAAGGATAAAGGAGTTGCTACAGAGAGAAGAATGGGAAAAGGAATTCTGCAGAAGCAAAAAGTAATAAGAGTGAACGTTGACTGAGCATTTACTTTGTGGCAAGTCCTGTTCAAAGTGCTTAAAGGTTTAATTTATTTATTTAATCCTTACGACAGTCCCGTAAAGTAGGACCTTTCCCATTTCACAGACGGGAAACTGAGGAACACCGAGGTTACTTACCTTGTCCAAGGTCACATGGTAATTAATGCTGGCCTGTTCTTAATTGTGATCTCACGTTGCCCACCTATCATAGCTGGAAGTGACTAAGAAAAATAAATTGTCCATGAAATTCACAGAAATAGGGGGAAAGGACACTGGGTTTCAAAATGGAGTGGGTGTTTGAGCATATCTCAAATAATGAGAAAAATTCAATTGATTGAAAACATGTAATAACAGTGTGATAACGGTCACTGTTAATAGGGAAGTAGTTTGTCTTGGATTTGTTTACGCCATCTCCCAGTTTTGTTGTTGAATATTAAAGTATGGAACTATTCTCAATTTTGCCTGAATTTGTTTAAAATGAAAAGGTGGGGTTTAACTGAAAAACTGCTTCTCTGCTTAAGCAATTAAGTCTCAACAAGGTAGACCTTATCATTGCTGCAAGGTCATTTAAAATGTAGGATGGATGCAGAACTCTGCTGGGGCGTCTCTCACTGTGGGTGCCTAGTTTTGGAATTTCCTTAAACTCTACATGTAGTTTTTAAGTATTTAAGTATTTGGGCTGTTGTCTGTGTGCTCAAAGGGAAAAAAACCAACTTTGCTCTGCCTCTTGGCTAATCAAAATGCAGGCCTGCATTTGACAATTATTATTTATAAGGTACATGTGGTTGGAAGGAGAGATGGCCGAGAGCAGGAAGCACTTGAAGAGGTCTAGTTACTTACTTTCACCACCACGGGGAGCGTGAGCACCTGGAAATTGGTTATGACCTCACCACCAGCCACATGGGCCGTGGGGCGTGGCTTCCAGTGATTGCATTGCTGCTATTTTGAGTAATGAGATAGGGTTCCTGCACAGCAAGAGGTAGATTTTACTGGGTTCATTTAAATTTTATGGAAATGAGCATTTATTAGTTGACATCCACTGAAGCCCATCTCTAAGGCTTGCCTTTCTTAGGCCACTTGCTCACTGAGACTAAAAGGAAGGGATCTATAAAGTATTAATCTCCTTACTCTTTTCTGGAGAATATGGCATTACCTCTGTTTAACTGTCAGCGGGACTGGCATTTTCCTGTGGTCTAATCCTAGGGGAGTGTGAAGAGGACTCGAGAAGCACTGCTAGTATCCACTTCCCCTCCCAGCACCCGCACACTGTTGGAAAGACAACTACTTAACAGTTTAGGCAACGATTTATTTTCAAAACTGTGTTTGCCACAGAGTGATGGATAGGATAGGGAATGTTTCACCTCATTTTTTACATTCACTAAATAATAATTAGTTCCTACACAGGTTGTATGAAACCAGGATTTCTAAGCCTGAAATGGGTCTTGGTGCTATTCTAGATTATCGTGTAGAATTTTGCAGGATACTACTATACCTCAGCAACTCCCAAATGCTTTTTCTCAACCTGCTGCCAACATCAGGCAAAAGCCAAGTGCAGGGACTTTCCCAGGTGCTCTCTGCTCTCCCCTGACCCTCAGTCAAGTTTACAAATTGGAGAATTGGCTGAAACCTGCCCCTCCTCATTCCTTACTCACATCATGCAGGATGACAGGCAGAAAGGAAAATCTGGACTGGCCCAGGGAATGAGCCAACTCACATAAATTACAAATAAAAAGTTAACAGACATTAATCGACTCCCCCACCCCACTTGCCAGCACTAAGTCTCTATGGTAACTGAACTTCCCGTGGCCTCCCCTGGGTATTCAACGAGTGGATTTCCCCCTCTTTTCCTTTTCAAGGGAAGTTCTCAAAACTGATTTAAATATTATGATATTCTCATCTCTGAGTGCTAAGTGGGGGAAGTGTTCACCTTGGCTGGGGTGCCATTTAAGACGTATACCTTTCTTCCTTCAAATGGCACTGCCACAGAGGTGAATTTTCTCTTAATAAAAGACTCCTTTTAGACCAGGAAGTTGGAGGTTGAAGGTGACGCTGCGCTTTTAGGGATGGCTGGTTGAAGTTGCCAAGCAACTAAGTAACCGACAAAGAGGGAAGGGCGCCCCGTCCACAGCAACGTTTTCTGCCCACACTTAATGCTGTTCTTCACGTGGAGCAGCTTTTTCTTCCCCGTCTTGCTTCTGCGGCGTTGGGTTGAGGTGCTCTACACCTAGATATTTTTTTATCAATTCTTAGTTTGTCTTGGGGAATGGCAGAGACAAACATTTATGGAGAATACACCGGATCCTGAGAACTTTGTTACCAATGTTTTTGTTTTTCTGACAAACCAGAAGGGTCAGTATTTTAATCTTCATTTTACAGATGAAGAAAATAAGACTTAGAAATGTGACGTGGCTTGTTCAGGATTATGCAGTCAATGAGAGAGACAGAATTTGAACTTTGGGGTGTGTGTGTGTGTGTTTATTTCGAAGTGCATATTCTTTCTGCTATCACATTGTTTCTAACAGGAATTTCTTTTTCTTCTTTAACATCACTCTGTCTACAGTTCCTTCTACCCTTGAATTTATTTAATTTAGAAAAACAAATGCAGTGTTTCCCTTCCCCTGGGACCAAAGGGAGCAAGTAACCATTCCTGACCCTTTCTCTCCTCCCTTCCCTCTCTCCAAATCCCCAAAGAGATTTAGCCAAAGCTCTATGGTTTCAGCGGTTAGATTCCAGAAGCATACATTAAATTTGAATGTTGGACCAGTTTACAACGTTGACGGATGTGTTGAGCTAATCTAAGGCTAATTATATTTGCTCACTTATTCACCCAAATTACACTGGCAGAGGCAGACCCCAGTCATTTTAAAAGAATAGGAAGAGAGAAAAAGAATAATTGAGGCAGTTCCGTATTAGAGATAGAAAATAAGTTTCAGATTAAAAAAAAGAGAAAGAAGAAAAGAAAAAGGAAAGAAAACACTAACACTTCAAGTCCTTTGTCAAGGAAATCTCTTCCAGGTGAACATCAAAAGGCTTTCTCAAGAAGTTTGAGCAGCTGCCATTAGCATGGGAAAATGAAAAGGAGCTCAAACAGAACAAGATGTCCTGAGTGATTTTATGATACTTCTGACCTTAAAAGGCACACATCGTGATGTAAGTGCTTTAGTGATTTTGCAGATCCTGAATTGGCAGTGACTTGAAGGCCTCTTGAATACATCCTGAGGTTTGACATTTGCTGTACTTTTTTTTCTCTCCTAAAGATCATTCTGGAACAATGCCACAGAATCTACCAAAATGCAAAAGTCTGTGGGAAGTTACTAAAACAGGTAGTGAGGGTTCGCTGGGGGCTGCACTTAAGAAAATCTGAAAATTGCTGGCTCTGTTGAGAGAAATAAACACTTTGTTCACAAGTATCTTGGCACGTCTTTTTGTAATGGCTTGGTTACAGCAACACTTTCCCAGCAGGGAATTAGCTTAACGCATGGGGGAAGTAAAGAAGATAAACCCTGGGGAGAAAAATGTGCTCCAATATTTTATTTTATTTTATTTTATTGTAGTTCAAGTTTTAAGGAATAAAAGTATGCTATCACATGAGGGCAATAGGTCATCTTATGATGGACTCTGTATAACACTTAGAAACAGCTATTCTCTGGAATCTGGGAATTATGGTACAAAATGAATTGTCCAAGTAAGAATGTCCAAATTGTACTTGCCTATTTCAATTCTTAGATATTCACCAGCAAATAAGGACATGCGGCCAAAATTCAAACTTGAATGCTGAGAGCTTGCTTGCTGAGTCATGAGGGGCCAATGACTATGTGGGCAACAAAAGAAAAAATAAATGGGACTTCATCAAAATTTAAAACTTTTGTGCATCAAAGGACATTATCAAGAAAGTGAAAAAACCTACAAAAAGGGGAAAAATAATTGGACTGCATATTTGATAAGGGTTTAATATCCAGAATATATAAAGGACTCCATCAACTCAAAACAAAAAGACAAACAACCCAATTTTAAAATGGGCAGAGGACTTGAATAGACATTTCTCCCAAGAAGGTATACAAATGACCAATAAGCACATGAAAAGGTGCTTAACATCATTAGCCATTAGGGAAATGCAAATCAACACCACAATAAAATACCACCTCACACTTATTACAAAGATTTTTTTTTAAAGGAAAATAAGTGGTTGGCGAAGATGCAGAGAAATAGGCACCCTCATATATTGTTGGTAGGAAGGTAAAATAGTGCAGCCACTGTGGAAATCAGTTTGGCATATCTCATAAAGTTAAACATAGAACTATCATACTACCTGGACATTTCACTTCTAGGTATGTACCCAAAATAACTGAAAGCAAGGACTTGAAGAGATATTTTTACACCAATGTTCATAGCAGCATTATTCATAATCGCTGAAAGGTGGGAGCAACCCAAGTGTCCATCAACAAATAGGTGATCAAAAAAGATGGTATTTACAAACAATGGGGTACTACTCACATTTCTAAAGGAATAAAGTTCTGATACATGCTATAACATGAATGAACCTTGAAGACATGCTGAATAAAATAAAACAGATACAAAAGGACAAATACCGTATGATTCCACTTACATGGAAAACTAGGATATACAAATTCATGGAGTCAGAAAGTGGAGTACAAGCTACCTGGGTGGGGAGGAGGGTGGGGGAAGTTAATGCATAAGGGGCAAAGGGTTTCTGTTCAAATGATGGGAAAGTTCTGGTAATGGAGGTGGTGAGGATAGTGAAACTTTGTGATTAATCCCACTCAATTGTACGCTTGGGAGTGATTGAGATACATTTTAGGTTGTATATATTACTAGAAGGGGGAAACTTAAAGATGTATATATTACTAGAATAAAAAAAAAAAAAAAAAAAGCAGGACTGCACAACACAATGAACCCTATTGAAGAGGATGGACTATAGTTAATAATCGAAGTATAAGAATGTTCTTTTTTTTTTGTACTGGATATATATAAAAAAATTTTTTTGACTCATACAATATGTTACACAATATATTTGGTTCCCAGTAAAGCAGTCATTCTATATTTGTCCTTTTGTGTCTGGCATGTATTGCTCAACATAATGTCCTCCAGGTTCATCCATATTGTCAAATGCTTTATGACTTCATTTCTTCTTACAGCTGCATAATATCCCATTGTACATACACCATAAGAATGTTCTTTAATGGATTATAACAAATGTATGATACTAATTAAGGTCTTAACAACAGGGTGGTCTATGGGAAAATAAACTTAATGTAAATTATGGACAATAGATAATAGTACGATTTTAATAATCTTTCATCAATTGTAACAAAGGTAACTACTGTTGAGAAACAGTACAATTATAAAAAAATGCTGGCATCAATTGTATCAAATGTTCGACACTGATGCAAGGTGTTGATGGTAGGTTGGTATATAGGAATCCTGTATTTTATGCATGAGAGTTTGACAAATCCATGAGTTCTAAAAACAACAACAACATATATATAGAGAGAGAGAGAGAAAGAGAGAGAGAGAGATGAAAGAGCAATGACAATTAAATGCAATACATGTTCCTGACCTGGATCTGACAGAGGAGGAGAAAAGGTCCAAAAGGACATTATTGGGACAACTGAAAAAAATGGTATATAGACTGCATGCTTTATATCAATGCTAAATTTCAAGAAATTAATGTGGTTAAATAAATGAATATGCTTGTTCTTAGGAAATATACATGGAAATATTAAGTGTTAAAGAAGCAGGGTACATGCAATATATTCTCAAATGATTAGAGATAGATAGATATGGCAAATATGACAAAATATTAGAAGTTGGTAAATCTGGGCATGTGAGTTGAGGGTATATGGGAGTTCTTTTATTGTTTTTGTTGTATTTTTTGCAACTTACCTGTACATTTGAAATTATTTCAATTTTTTTGAAATTGCTTCTCTGTCAAACTCTGTATATATTGCAAAACCATATTGCCTACTTATCAACTAGGAGAATTTAAAAGGCTAAGTTGGGATGCATGGGGAAGGACCAGCTAGATTTAGAATTAAAAATAAACAAACAAAAATAAGCTATTAAGAATAAAATGACAAAAGAAATAGAAGGAACAGCTATACTTGAGATAAAAAATAAAAATAGTACACATTGTTAAAGGGACAAAATATAGGGAAAACCCATTAACTTATTTTATAATGAAATCTGTTTTGTTTTGTTTTTTTAAAGGAAATCAGATCCATAGTAGTTAAGTGGTGAAACTGTTGAATCAGAATTTAAAGGGAAAATAGCAGTCCAAGTTATTTTACGTAAAATCTTTGGGGATGGGGCAAATTCCAATGATCTGATTAATTATCCAATTAATGGCCTCAATTCTTAGTTCACCTTGTTAGTACAACTATTCCAAACTGTGCTCAAACACTCCAGCTCCATCATAAAACGTTGCGGCCTGTGTCTTCTATGGAACAGATGGAGTATAGTTAGTTATCCATCATCTCTTAAATTGGGGATTTGCCCAGAAATAAGATGATTCCCAGACTGCAAACTTCCCTGTCTACCATGGGACCATGTCACCACAGACTTCCAGACTGTGCAACTCACAGGTGTTGGGGAGACTCTTAAAGTCTTACCTACAAGCCAAAAAGGACTCCTACAAACTCTTTTGGGATAGATGAGCTGACACATGGACAGAAATACTTCTTATCAGAGCGATTCTCAAGAAAGAAACAGTATATTTTGGACAGTTACCAGATATATTGCAAGTAATATGAACAATCCTTATTAAGGACTAAAATATGCAAATTATTTTTTTGAAAGAGTAGAATGCAAGCTTCCCTATACTGTTCTCCTCATGCGATAGCATTCTAAAGTATTCTTTTCAAATGGTAGGTCAGAGCTTATCATTTCTGGGCTTACATCGTTCTAGTGAATTCCTAGGGCCCTCCTTGCAGTCTGCACAATTCTCTACAATCAAGCCTCTGCCCAGCTCTTCATCCTCAACCCTCCACCCCCACTCCCAACCCCAGTTCCACTGTCTGTTCCTCAAACAAGCCAACCTCCTTCTTGCGTCAGAAACGTGGTACTTGCTTTTACCTTTGCCTGGAACGCTCTTTCCCCAGGTCTCCTCCGCTGTTTCTAATTGGTTCTGTCTCAGAAAACAAGTCGCCTCCTCAGAGCAGATGTCCCTGATGAGCCTCTCAGTATGGTCCACCCCCTCGACTCAGTATGGTCCACCCCCTCGACCTGCCATTCTCTATCCCAGCACCATCCGCAGCATCCCTTGTAGCATCGCTGGTAGCACTGCTGTCAAAATTGCTTCGTGTGTTTCTGTTTGTTTGTTGTCTGCCTCTTTCTCTAGAATATGAGATCATTGAGAGCTTGTCTTGTCCGCTCTTGATGCCCAGCGGGGTGCCTGGCTTGTGGCAGCTTCTCAACAAATATTTGCTTAAATGATTGTATTTGAAGACAAAGGGTGGGGCTACAGATTTGGGGTCATGAATGACACCCCCAAAGAAGAGGATCACCTACGACAGGGCTGTGGTAGGAAGAAACCTTGTCCATTTAAGAGACTGCTTTATAAACACATTATTTTTCCTTCTCACCTGCTTGGAAAGGAGAGAAAAAGAACTACATTCAACATTGTGTGGAACTTCATAGGCAACCCTTTGAATATACAGGAGGCCATTAATTCTGTGATACAAGATCTAGAATTGAGGAATTCTCACATAGGTTGCATCATAATTTTAGAGAACATATGTTTTGTGCTTTCAGAGTGTTAGACACCAATCTAATCAAATCATTCAGTCCTCAAAACAGCTTAGGAAGTAGATACTATTATTGGCTACATTTTACAGATGAAGAAACTGAGACTTAAACAAGTCAAGCCCTTGCCCAAGGTTATACAGTTAATAAATGATGGAGCTCAAATTTAAGCCAAGTTATTGGGATTCTGGAGCCTCTGCTCTTACTGGCTGCCCCTTGAAAATGCCTTGCCCGGGACAACACAGAGACTGATAGATCAGAAATTCTACCAGGACTCCATAGCTTCTCTCACGGGACTAGGGCTCCCCGAAGATTCTGAGTTTGAGACTTTATCATTTGTTATGAATTTATTTCCTGACATGTTGCTATTTCTTCAAGTATACTGAAATTGATTGTAATTGGAGAATATAAGAACACGTTAATTCTTGAGATCAGGTGATATACCCTGCCAGTGTGGCCAAACAGAGTTAGGGGGCATTGGGCAGGGTGTATGGGGAAAGTATGTCTTTATTTTAAAGTTGCCTAGAGTAATTTGACTGGGAATCAAAGACCCTAGCAAGTCACTTCCCTCTTTGAGCTTTATTTTTCCTGTTAATATAATAAGCGGTCTTTGAAATTCAATCTTGTGGTGGGGACCCTGGACATGCACATCTCTGGAGATATGTGAGAGGTTTTAGGAGGAACACAGTCCCTGCAATTTAAAAAAAAAGTATCATAAAATGAAAAGTGGCTCTGATTTAAGGTTTCTTTTAAGAAGAAAGTCTCAGTTCAGATCGAATGGACCTTTTTTTCTTTTTAAATTAGAGAAGTTGTAGATTTATAGAAAAATCATGCAGAAAATATACCTCCCATCACACACACAGTTTTCCCTATTATTAGTTTGGTACCTTGCTATTATTGGTTAAATAATATCATTATAATTATACTATTAACTATAGTCCATACCTTACATTAAGATTCATTGTTTGTGCTGTATTGTCCTATGTTTTTAAAAAAATTATTCTAGTAACAGCTATCTATCTATCTATCTATCTATCTATCTATCTAACTATATTTCTAAATTTCCCCTTTTTAACCACACTCAAGTATATAATTCACCACCATCTATTACCAAAACCTTTCTATCACCCCAAATAGAAACTGTACCAATTAAGCACCAATTCCCCATTCCCACCCCCATCCCAGCCCATGGTAAACTTTATTCTAGTTTCTGACACTATGAAATTGCTTTTTCTAATTTTTTCATATCAGTAAGCTCATACAATATCTGACCTTTTGTGTCTAGCTTATTTCACTCAACATGTTGTCTTCAAGGTTCAGCCATGTTGTTGCATGTATCAGGACTTCCTTCCTTTTCACAGCTGAATAATATACCATTGTATGAATAGACCACATTTTGTTCATCCATTGATCTGCTGATGGTCACTTGAGGAACATCATTTTGCATATATCTGTTCAAGTCCCTGCTTTCAATTCTTTTGGGTGTATACCTGGTAGTGGGAGTGCTGGGTCATATGGTAATTCTATACTTCACTTTCTGAGCGAGCCTCAAACTGTAAAATGTTTTCCACAGTGATGCACCAGTTTGCATTCCCGCAGGGCTGCTGGGTTCTAACACCTCACTAATGCTTCCCAATGTCCCATCAGGACAAACAGAGGGCAGATCCGAGCTCCAAGATTTGGGCAGGTGGCCAAATGTTAAAAAATGTTTTGTTGTGATTCTTTCTATCATCTATTTCTCTGTCTCTTTCTCTCTCTCTTTTTTTACCATTAACTCCTGGTTTTGGTACATGATACTGGTTTCCATTTATGCTAGTGATTAAGTAAATTTTCCTCTTTAGTAAAGATATTTACGATAAGTAAACGATAACAAAGGGGTATGTGGATACGGCAAAAGGTATGAATACACCACTTGAATATAATTAAGGAAACATTTTTTTTTTAAAGATCTATTTTATTCATTTCTCTCCCCTCCCTGTCCCCCTCAGTTCTTATGTGTTCTTCTGTGTCCACTTGTATTCTCAGAGGCACCGGGAATCTGTGTCTCTTTTTGGTAGTGTCATTTTGCTGCATCAGCTCTCCGTGTGTGTGCAGCACCACTCCTGGGCAGGCTGTGCTTTTCTTGCACTGGGTGGCTTAATGCAGGGTGCACTTCTTACACGTCAGGCTCCTCTACACGGGGGACACCCCTGCGTGGCACAGCACTCATTGCATGCAGCAGCGCTATGCGTGGGCCAGTTTGCCACACAGGCCAGGAGGCCCTGAGTTTGAACCCTGGACCTCCCATATGTAGGCGGACAATCTATTAGTTGAGCCACATCTGCCAAGGAAACATTTCTTTATAATGATAATAGCCAATACATTTTCTCTTTCTCTAGTGTTAGGAGGAACGGCGCTAATTCCTTTATATATAAACTAATTTAACTTTCAACACTTGTCTTTTTTTAGAAAAGATTTATTTATTTATCTCTCCCCCCCACCTGTTGTCTCCTCTCTGGTCTATTCACTGTGTGTTCTTCTATGTCTGCTTGTATTTTCATTAGGCAGCTCTGGGAACCGATCCTGGAACCTTCTGGAGATGGGACAGAGGCGGTCATTCTCTTGTGCCACCTCAGCACCCTGCTCTGCTGTGTCTCTTATTATCTCTCCTCTGCGTCTCTTTTTATTGCATCATCTTGCTGCATCAGCTTTCCACGTGGGCCAGCACTCCTGTGCGGGGCAGCACTCCTATGTGGGGCAGGACTCTGCACAGGCCAGCACTCCATGCAGGCCAGCTTGCCACATGGGTCAGCTTGCCTTCACCAGGAGGCCCTGGGCATTGAACCCTGGACCTCCTATGTGGTAGACGGGAGCCCAATTGCTTGAGCCATATCCACTTCCCCATAACTATGTCTTGAAGTAGGTCTTATTATTATTCATGCTTTTATAGGAAAATTGAAATACAGATCATTTAAGTAACTTGCCCAGAATCTACATCTTGCAGGTTGCAGTCAGGGTTTGAACTGGAAGATCTTGGACTACAGAGTCTGTGTTTGTAACTACTGTACTATCCTGCATCCCTGAGGTCTGACCGTGCCTGTGACTGGAATGAGTATCGTGACCTGTTAGTGCTGATCCATGAACTTGGGATGGCAAAGCATTAGTCAAGCATTTCATCTTGTAAATGGAGGTTACGAAGACAAAACAAAACCCAATGACTAAGCAGAGAAGAGTCTAGAAATGTACTGAATAGAAAATACCTAGGTGGTGTTCTTAAATATCCTCTAAGCTCACATGGAAGGTTGAGCAAAATTGATCTGGGAATCTTACAAATCTAGAGGACACCCCATTGGAGCCTCCAGCAAGGGAAATGGCTGGCATCTTTATGAAACCACAGTAGCTTTTTTTGGAGGAAAGCTTTATACACTTTCACCTTTAAGACACTGTGGAAATCCTGCTTTTCAAAACGAAAGTTCAGAAATAAGAACTGAAAACAGAGTTTATTGAAGATTCCTCACAAAAAGGATTAGAGGATTGAGGAATAAAAGATCAAAAAGACTTAAACTGAAAAGATTTTCAGAACCTCTTGATGGACTGAATTTTTTACTGAGCTGGTGAGGTTTCCAGACCCCTCTCAATTAAATGATTTCTAAATGGGAATTAGCATTAGAATTTGAGGAGGAAAGCCTTAAAGCTCAGGAGAAAATGGTGACAGATGAACTACAAATTATAATTCAGTTGTATAAGTTTGGCCCAGCAAAAAGACACTCTCTGAGTTTTGCCTTGACTTTAATAAATCGTCTATCTAAAAGTAAGACGTGGTAAGTGGATGTGGCTCAACTAATAGAGCGTCTGTCTACCATATGGAGGGTTCAGGGTTGGATCCCCAGAACCTCCTGACCCGTGTGGTAAGCTGGCCCACACGCAGTGCTGCCATGCGCAAGGAGTGCTGTGCCATGCAGGGTTGTCCCCGCTTAGGGGTGTCCCATGCGCAAGGAGTGGGCCCTGCAAGGAGAGCCGCCCCATGTGAAAGAAGTGCAACCTGCCTAGGAGTGGCCGCACACAGAGAGCTGATGCAGCAAGATGATGCAATGAAAAAGAGATGCAGTTTTCCAGTGCTGCCGGATAATGCAAGTGGATGCAGAAGAACACACAGCGAATGGACACAGAGAGCAGACAATGGGGGGATGGAGAGAGAAATAAATAATATTAATAAAAAAATAAAAGTAAGCTTGCAACTTTCCAAAGCAATTGATGTAGATTATCGCACTTGATTTTCCCAATAGTTCTATGAGAGAGGTGGAAAAAATATTTTATTAGTGATTTAAGAATGGAATTGAGGCAGGAAGTGCCTAACATAATTCTAGCCAGTTATAATGGCATTTAGTGACTACCCACGGCAGAGCTAGGCATGAGTGCTAGCTGCTTTACATGTGCTTTGCCATCAATTGTCCTACCAACCTTTGAGGTAGGTACCTGACTTTTGAGCAGTCTCTGGAAACAAGAGATTAAACAACTTGACTACACACTGCATGTGTTGGAGCCAGTTCGTGCCAGTGCACGAGAGCTCATGGGAGTCCACTGCGTACATCTTTTCTGTGTTCAGTGACTTCACGTTGGTAGCTTGAAATTGACTTGTGTGAGTATTTACACCACAGAGACCATAAATGTGACAGATCAGAGCTTATTTTTTTTGGGGTGGTGGTGGGGAGAGCTGGTTATTAAACGTTTACCAGCACTTCACCCTAGGGTTGGATTTCAGACCCTCCACTTAACACTTCCCAGTGGTGCTGACTCACTCTGGATGGCAACTAAGACCGATCGGTGTCATGTTTTCTGTAAGGAATGCCAGTCTTAAGACCACCCCAGAATTCTCATTGTTTAACTTATACTGAAAAGTATAGAAATGCCACATGGAAGAAAAATTCCTTTTATACAATCAGGGCTAATGAGCCTGGGCTTTGAGCTAAATGGATGTGTTTCAGGTCCTAGATCTTTCCAATGAGTCTCTTATCTGATTAAACTACCTACCTACTTGACCAATGGATTGGCTGTGCATGAACCGTTGCTGAGGATGAGTCATGAGCCAAAGGTTATGATTCTGAGTCCCTGAGGGGCCAAATAAGGACCTAATGCTAGATGCACGTGGGGTCACCCCCAGCTCTGCCTCTTAGTAGCTTCACCAAATTACTAAAACTTTCAGTCTGAATCTGTAAATGATGATAATGGGGTTGTGCAGGGGACACAATTAGCTAATGCTGTGGAGCCTGGCATGGAGTAAACACTCAATAAATTGTTACCTACTATTCTGAGTAATGTAGGTACTATTACATGCAGCTTGGGAAAGAAAATGATAGTTAGAAGTTGGCTAACATGTTTACTTGCCAGGGATGGAATTCAGATGAACTTTTTTTTTTTTTTTTTAAGATTTATTTCTCTCCCCTTCCCCGCCACCCCCCGCCCCAGTTGTCTGTTCTCTGTGTCCATTTGCTGCATGTCCTTCTTTTTGTCCTCTTCTGTTGTTGTCAGCAGCACGGGAATCTGTGTTTCTTTTTGTTGCATCATCTTATTGTGTCAGCTCTCCATGTGTGCAGCACCATTCTTGGGCAGGCTGCACTTTCTTCCACGCTGGGCATCTCTCCTTATGGGGCATGCTCCTTGCGCGTGGGGCTCCCTTATGCAGGGGACACCTCTGCATGGCACAGCACTCCTTGCGCGCATCAGCACTGCGCATGGGCCAGCTCCACACGGGTCAAGGAGGCCTGGGGTTTGGACTGCAGACCTCCCATGCGGTAGACAGACATCCTATCCATTGGCCCAAGTCCGCTTCCCCAGATGAACTTTTGAAATAACTCTTGAGAAGTGTGAGAGGCCATGATGTTTTCTTTGCTACTGTATTCAGAAAACTCAAACTTGATGGTCAAAATTCCCCTCATTGCCAGTGGTGTGGTTAAGGTATAGACTGCTCAAGGCTTATCTCCTCTCCACCATGGACTAGCGTAGTCTTACTAGACCCACTGTACTTCAGTTTTCTCATCCATAATGTGGATAATAATTGTGTTTTCTTCAAAGACCAAACCACCAATAGCCTCAATAATTAGTATTCATAACTATTAATATAATTATATGTGAGACTTTTCCGCATCATAGACCCCACTCAATATCCAGTGGCTAGACAGTCTTTTCCCTTGGACAATTTTGGATGCACCCTGACAAAATCCTAAATCTCTTCTTTCTTGTTTTCTATAAAATTGCTGTACTGATCATCTTTTTGTGACATAATTGACATGAAGAGGAGGTGCAGGGCAAACTCTGTCCTGACAAGGGAAACAGCCATCAGCTTTTCAGAGGCAGCCACCTTAGAACTTCTACTGGGAATGCCAAGTGCACGATGAGGGTCTTGGCCCATTGTTGGTGGCAGGGGTGGTTCCACAGGTTCAGATGTGGGCACTGTTCCTGACTGTGTGGTCTCTGGACCTCTGGGTGATTCCATGAACCAGGTAATAACATTTAACATTTAACGACTTTCTTGCTTCCTTAGCTGGTGTACATTCGTGACATGTTACTGAGATTCCTGAATGGACCTGCCACTTTGCTCTTCATATTTCTGATGGCATATTTAGGACGGGCAGCTCCCCTCTCTGCATTGGTGATCTTCTTTCCTTCAGTTTACAAGTGCTTGGGGGAACATGACAATATAGCTTTCCCCACTTCCCCTTCTTCCTCCATCTGCACCAAACATCTACTTCATAGACCAAGGATTGGCAAACTTTTAGGTACAGGGGCCAGATAATAAATATTTTAGGCTCCGTGGGCCATACAGTCTCTGTTACAACTATTCAGCTTTGCTATAATAGCTTGAAAGAAGCCATAGACAATACGTAAAAAATGTGCGGGACTGTGTGCCAATAAAACTTTATTTACAAAACAGGTATTGGGCTGGCTTTGGCCTACAGGCCATAGTTTGCCAACCTCTGACTGAAGTGTAGACATGGAGATTATACTCGGCGAAACAGAACCTCCTGGGAGAGGACACTGATTGCAGCTCTAGTCTTAGCTCCTTACCACCTGCCTGTGTCATTGTGGACAAAGACGTTTACTTCTCTGTACCTATCTTTCCTCATATAACAGAAATAAAGCCAACAATGCTAGTGTCTCCTCTCTCCTAGATTTGCTGGGTAAATAAATGACGTAACAGATTTCAGAGTGCTTTGAGTATGTTTAAAAAAAGCATTTTAATGATATGGGGGATATTATAATTGTGTTTTTAGTCCCCAGTGAACAGTGAGGTGAGGCACTATGTCTTTTCACTCTAAACTTCTGGTTTCTAGCACATTACCTTTCACATAGTGGATAGTTTATAAATGATTGTTGAATAAACAGTGTGGCTCTTGATTTAGAGAAGTTATTTACTTAGGGGTAAAAGTTAGCTAAAGTTAGAATGATGACAAATCCATCAAAATGAGCAGTTAAATGTTAATTACCTAAACCTGTAATGTTGTGGTGACAAACTTAAATGTTTATAGGAGTCAAAGAAAATATGAGTGCAGTGGCCTGGGTATAATATATCAGGGAGTAGTGGGGACTGTGGTAAACTAAAGTGACCACATTTTACCTAAAGGGGATAATGATCCTTAGCTCCAGATGATTCCCTGTGGGAATATGGGATCACTACTGGTGAATTTTCCAAAATTCTAAAAGAGACTAAAAGTCTGGATTTCAAAGTAAACTTCTCTGAAAGCTAAAGGTTGGCAACTATTCCTCAAAGTTTCAAAATGCTGCATCTCATTCTCAGGCCATTTGCAATTCCTCATGTAATTTCTACAAGATTCAAATGAAAGTTACAATTGAAAAATAGCAATGTAGAAAATTCTTAGATTTCACTTATGGGGGCCTCATATTTTTTGAATGTAACATTAAAAAAATAGAGACAATAAAAAAATGTTCTTTGTCACCCATTGTAAAACTTCCAATTTCCAGTGATTCTTTGATCATAGTATCATTCCTCTTATGATTTATTTCATTACTAGGATTTTTGGAAGCAGACTTGTTCCAACTCCCCAGATATTCATGCGACTCTCCGATTCATTTGACTCTCAGCTCAGCTATCCCATCCTCAGATAAGACTTCTCTAAACAACCTGTCTAAAATAGCTCCCTACCCATTGCTCCCCTCTCTTCTTAGCACTTATAAACATCTGACATAGTATATTTTTATTTGTTTGTAAACTGTCTTCCCCCACGAGAATGCCAACTTCTTAAGAGGAGGGACATTGTCTCTGTCTTGTTGAGTGTTGAATTCCCAGCACCTCTTGCAGTGCCTGGGGACAGTAGGCACCTGATAAAGATATTGAATGGATAAATGAGGGATCCTACAGGTCTGGAATATTAAAAACAGTTATTCACCCAGACTATGGGAAAAAAACATGGATGCAAAGACAGCAGGTTTCTATTAACAGGAGGCTTGACAGGTTTCTGTGGTCAGTCTCCTGGCAATGGCAGAGGGGGATTTTAAGGTTACCATGTAGAAGGTAGCTTGAAGATTAAAGAGCATAAATTTCTCCAACAAACCAACAGATAAGATTAGAAAGATCTCTTCATTGTGACATCAAGGTTTCCCAGTTTGAAATACTTTCGGAGAAATATAGGGTAGAAGTCATTAAAAGTTTTAAGGACTCAAGTTGGGTAATTCGGGTTTAATTTTTTTAAAAAAATTGACTTTTTAAAGATAACATCACCATAAAGATTATTTGCTGGCAAAGTATCATTAGCATTACATAGAAATAAGTTTAGAAGGCAAAGAAACACAAGATACCACCATCCTGGCACACCCATGCTATAATATTTCACATGATTTTTCTAGTCTTTGTCTTGATGCACTCTCACTATCCTTTAAGATAATCAATCACAACTTCTCTTCTGAGTATATGTAACAGGTAACAGGGTTCATTCCTCTGAACGGTGACCGATCTTAGGACACACACAACTAAAATTGCACTTGTATTGCTACCAACTCCTTATTTCCAATGTCCGAACTGTAATTCCAGAAAAGTCAACACACATGAAAGCCCCCCAACACCCCCGAGAGTGGGCAAGACCCTGAGTTGGGTTCTGATAACCAGTATCTGCACTGGTGGAGCTCATGGTCAAGTGGGAACAACCTGCAAGAGAAGACATTCGGAGAACACACAACTAGAGAACATACGTTAGGTGGGACAATAAGAAAAGCGCCAAGTAATTTCTCAATAAGTAGAAGCTCTTTTCAGTCTCATATAACTTTTGTTCTCCTTGACAAGGTTCAGTATGCCGAATGTGCTGAAGGAATATTTGTTAATGATGTAAAGAAGTAATTTGTTCCTGTTACCCAAGCAAGGCTGAATGCCCATCTTGTGTGTGTCTTATCATCCCATCCTGGCACTAGTGCCAAGGTCCTGGAATTGTGCATTTGCTTCTCTTTATTGTCCCGTTTATCAGGAGTCCCTTGAGGGGGAAGCCATGTCACGGTCACCCTAGCCCCTCAGTGTCCAGCCTGGGGTCTGGCATGTGGTCATTGAATAAGAAGTATTACATATACAAATGGACCTGTGGGAGACAAGACATCCTCAGAGCTCGCATCTGAGAAAAGGCAGCTATTTTTACCCTATGACAAAGAAAACAAAAATGGTGGTACCTTCTATTCCAAAACAAATATATTTTCTTCATGTCTTGACTAGGGAGAATGCCCTGAAAAATAATCTACAGCAAAGACTAGTAGTCATCTTGAGAATGCTTTCCTTTATCCTGAACTCTGTCTCTCTTTTTTTTTATGATTTCACACTCTTCTCCCTACATTGCCGGCCCTGATGTCTCAAACTTTAAAGTTTCATGCTTGCCTCACAAAACCCTGTGACAGAATTTTCTTTTAATTAGCGCATTCATAATAGCAACAATAATTCTAATCATTAATAAGCCACTCACCCCACTTAGGAACAAAACACAAACGGCAAGAAGTCAATGTTAATTTTAAAACACATGTAAACAAGAATCCAAGCAGGCCAAACACAATAACCTTTTGGCATTATTAATGGGCAAAGAATGCTTTCTCCTGAGCCTGAGAAGAAAATGCTACAGCAGTCAGACTCCATATATCTCCATGTACACTTTCCATAATGGAAATACATTAATTCTTGGGTAATGATTTTTCAGAAAATACATTTCCCCTAAATAACGTACGTTGCACCAGGGCAGGAATCATGTCCACCTGTTTCCCTGAGTCTAGCTGGTTCTTGCACGGAGTAAGAAGCTAACACATATGTGTAGAAGGAAGGAATGAGTGAGTTCCCAGGGATGTGTTAGCAGATCTCTTATGAAATAACAGAACCCCAGTGCTTCAGAGTGTCACTTCCCAAAGACAGTTGGGAGCCATCATAGTTTCTCAAACACTGAATTGGCCTAATGCTTACCGAAAATATCCACGAAGGTCCGAGTGTCCATTCAAGAATTTTAAAATTTCATTTTGATGGAAAATTAATCCAATCATGTCCTGGATCATCAGGATAATGGGCTTCTAGCCACTTACTGTTGCGCCAAATGTGTCTTGGTCTGCGTTTATTCTTGTGATTGGGTGGGGGCCAAGTTATCAGGGAACCCAACAGGCATCAAGGAACTTTGGAGCACAGCGATTCTCATGTGACCGGGGGCTGGTACGTCTTCTCTGTGCCCAACTTTGGGAAATGGTTGTAGCTTCAACTTGCCTACGGAGCCTAGTGGCACCCGTGAGTCTGGGCAACATCTGTCTCCCTCGCCAACAGCTCTGCCGCCGAGAGGCAGGACGTGGAGCCTGGCTGGCCTTCTAGCGCGGCCCTGGTGACGGACCCGCCATGTCTCCCACCATTTCCTCTGCTGCCTTTCATATCACTGAACTGAAACGATCAGGCCTGTCAAGAGCGAGGGCCCCAGATGAAAGGCCAGTGCATTAAGACAGAGCATAATTGCCAGCTTCTGAGTTTCTGACATTAATCGTTTTACTGAAAAAGACAGTGGCACTCTTGTCTCTCTCTCTTCCTCTCTCAGTCTCTTATTGCCAACACCCAGGAGTTATTTGGGGGGGCAAGGGAAGGGGAGAAGGGAGAGGGGGAAGGGGAAAAAAGCAAGGTTTGCTAATTAAAAGTAATGTGTTTTCCTTTTTTTTTTTTTGGCAATTTGATAATACAAAACACTTACTTGGGGGCCACAGGGGGAAACAAACTGAGACAGATAAAAAATGTTTTGTGTTCATCCAAGCACATCTATGTTAATGCGTATTATCCCATTAATGCGCATCAACATCGGGAATCGGCTCACCAATGCAAGCAAGAAGCATACACTTATCATCATTTGATAACATGTTTAATGACAGATTGACGGGAGATTTGCAAATGTGAACTGGCATCAGTGTTGCTAACTTCAGCTTCTGCTGCCGCCTCTGCTATGCCAGCATATTTATGTGCATAATTTGATTTCTCAGCCACACTGTTAGTACATTTTTAATATTAACTATGCACGAACAGACAGCCGAACTTAAGTTGCACTGATGGTTGGAGTTCATTAGATTGAAAAAGATGGGCATGCGTGACTAAGATGGAGGTGGCAGTCCCACATCCAAGAAGCAACGCTTAACAGACACACTCCATTCCCCACCAGCCCAAGCTACACATTTCATGCTGTCAGAGGCAGCAAAGCGCTCATGAATGAGAAGAGAAGTGGAAGAAGAAGAAAATAGCACCTGCCTTGGGTATTTGGTCAGGAACTTTACACAGAGCCCAGAAGATTGCAGGACCCCCGTTTGCTTTTGCTTCACCACTGCCTTTAGTCCCACGTCATCAAAACTCTACACTCAACCCCCTTCACTTACTACAGTCAGTTGTGGAGCATGTTAGCACCAACTCCTATTCATTCTTCAGGAACCCAGCTTGCCAGCCAACTGCTTGGAAGAAGGACTAATCAGGTCTACTTAGGGGAGGCACACCAATTTGTAACTGAATTTTGCCATCATCACATAACCCTTGTGTGACCTGCAGAATAACTAACCTGCCATATGTGCCTCTGTTTCTTCATCTGAAAAATGGACAGGATACAATTACTTACTTCACAGGAGGGTTGTAAAGTTTAAATAAGTGAATATATGAGAAGCCGCTAGGCCCACTGTTTCGCACATCGCGAGTTCTCATTGCATAAGCATTCTTATCATGTGCTGATTATTATGATGTTATTTCTGCATTATATTTTTACAATATTTAAAATTTATAAGTCTGCCTCCCAGGTGCTGGAGTCAAGCAGATCTGGAGTTTAAATATAAGCTCCATCAAGCTAAGGCTGAATAGCAATAGCGAAAGTCACTTAATTTCTGGGAGCTCTGGTTGCTTCACCTGTAAACTTAGGATAGGACATAACTGGGATGATGGCAGGGAGAAGAAAATGGAATAAATGGATATAAAGGGTTTGAAAGAATGCCTTGCACAGAGTAAGCATTTCAATAGGCATCAGTCCTTATTTTCTGGGGGAATCAGGACAGTGTACTCATTCCGGCAGTGACAGTGATGTCTGGCAAACAAATATTCCAATTCTGGCTCTGCTGCTTCCTAACTATGATAATGGAACACTTCCTTAAACATTCTAAGGCTCAGATTTTCTTCTATCAAATGGGGATCCAAAAGAGACCTAGTGGTTTTCGTGCCACTACTTGTTATTCTAATATTTTTCTCAAAGTACTGTGTAGTGTTATCTCATAAGGTTCTAATTTGTACTTCTCCCTTGACTAATATGTTGGACTTTGCTTCATATATTATTTCACACCCATGTATGTTTTTAATGAGGTACTATTAAGACCACATAGCCATTTTTCAGTGTGAATGTTTGTATTTTTATAGTTGAGGTTTAAGTGTTCTTTATATCTGCTGGATACAAGCTCTTAATTAGATATGAGAGCTATAGATAATTCTTTAAATCTGATTGTCTTTTCGGTCTTCATCTAAATAAATGTCTTTAATCAAGTCAAAAAAAAAAAACAAAAAAAAAACAAAAGAGACCTAGTTCCTAAGATTTGGGGAGATATAATGAGAAATACTGGCTGAGTGCTTGCTGGGTGTTTATTATTATTGTTATTATGGTTTGGGTCTTCAAGTGGCTGGCACACAATAAGTGCTCAATGGATGTTTGCTGATTGAATGAATGAGTGAATGAGACCATGAATGTTATTGGGCAAAGCCCAAGTTCATTCCAGGAAAGATTTGATCAGGGAACAGGGCAAAAGTCCTATAGTTGATCCAAGAGTAGACTGCGTGTGAACGAGTCCCTGCAAAGCTTCGTCATTAAGCCAGTGTCCCGAAATGGGGATGCCACCTTCACACATGAAGGGCCGTGTACCCAGTGATCGATCAATTAATCTTTTTGTATTTATTCCTTCTAATCTCTGGCCTGAAAGTGCAGCTAAGAAAATTCATGAACTTGGGCATTGGAAACAGGTTCAAATCCCAACTCTGTCATTTCTTGGGTATGTCACTCTCAACAGATTGTGAACATTCTTGTGTTTTAGTCAAAAAGCGTGAACCGATCAATTTCTATTTTACAGCCCCTGTTCTGCCCTTGCAGGAATCCTAGTGGAACCTCTGTTTCTTCACCTATAAAACGGGGATAATAACACCTGTTGTGAGTATTAAATGAGAAAAGATAGGGAATCTTCCAGCACAAGGCACACAGCAGGTACTCAATCAATGCCAGTTCCCTTTCCCTCACTGGTGTGCAAGGGAAGGGCCGAGCCGGAGGCCAGGCTGTTGACCTGCATCTCTCATGGCTTTCAGAAGCCTGCTCTCCACATACTTGTGGTCTTTCAGGTTGGCACTAAGAGTAATCATTTTATCAGTAACAGTGAAGTAAAACACATCTCGTCTCAAGATACTTTTCTTTTAGGGGGCAAAAGAATTTGCTCTCCTTTAACACCAGCTGTGGGAGGTGGGGAAAGTGAGGCATTTTCTCATAAAGGTGGGGGTTGGGTGAGAACCTGGACAGTGGAACCATCTACAGAGGATGCAGAAGAGAGGCCTTTGGAGTCCTTTTACCGTTTCCTGTGTCTCTCTCCTGGCTTCTATGTGGTTGTCCTTCTTCTGGGGACTTCCCACGGGTCACTGGAGCTGCTGTGCATGCCCGGGCAGTGCACCTGAAGAGTGAGAAGTTTAAACCCAAACCCAGGACTCCCTTAGCTGATGACTGCCTGATGCCAGAGCCCTTGTTTCCAGACAGGTCAAACTCTAAGGGACAACACACAGCCCTGAGCTCCCCCTGGATCAGGCAGAGGCTGGGACTTGGCCTGAAATCACACCCCTGCTTGGTTTCCTCCCCGACCCTAGGCTGATTTCCCATCCCCCTAATAGTTTCTCCTGGAAGCACATTCTATGAATTCACCTGCACACGAATTGACTGATGTCAGAGTCTGCTTCTGACACCCCACCTTAGACACTATGGACTAGACCAGAGGTTGCCAAAATCCACCCCTCTGCCTGTTTTCATAAATAAGGTTTTATTGGAACTTGGCCATGCTCATTCATTTATGTATCATCCATGCTGCTTTCGCCATGTGCGGTAGAGGTCAAACTAAGATCACATGGCCTGCCAAGCCTAAAATAGTCACGGTATGGCCCTTTATAGAACAGCTTTGCTGACCCCTGGGCCAGCTAATGTTTGACCTCACTGAACACTTTCCCACCTCAGGGACTTGCATGTGCTCCTCCTTCTGCCTGGAGCCCTTGTTCCTTGATTCATTGCATGACTGGCAGCTGCTCATTTTTCAGGTCCCAGCTCAAATGTCACTGCTTCAGAAAGGCCTTCACTGACCGCCCATCGAAAATGGCCTTTTCTTTCCCTATCCCATTGCCCTTTCTTTTTATTTTATTTTATTTTATTTTATTTTATTTTATTTTATTTTATTTTATTTTATTTTATTTTATTTTATTTTATTTTCTTTCTCCACCCCCCACCCCCGGTTGTCTGTTCTCAGTGTCTATTTGCTGCGTCTCCTTTGTCCGCTTCTGTTGTTGTCAGCGGCATGGGAATCTGTGTTTCTTTTTGTTGAGTCATCTTGTTGTGTCAGCTCTCCGTGTGGGTGGCGTCATTCTTGGGCAGGCTGAACTTTCTTTCGTGCTGGGCGGCTCTCCTTACGGGGCGCGCTCCTTGCGCGTGGGGCTCCCCTACGCAGGGACAACCGTGAGTGGCATGGCACTCCTTGCATGCATCAGCACTGCGCGTGGGCCAGCTGCACATGGGTCAAGGAGGCCCGGGGTTTGAACTGCGGACCTCCCATGTGGTGGACAGATGCCCTAACCACTGGGCCAAGTCCGCTTCCCTGCCTTGCTTTCTTAAGTACTTTTGATGTTGAAATTATTTCCTTTTTTTTTTTGGTCATGGTTGATTGGCTGTCATTTCCTCCATCATTACCCAACTAGCATATAAGCTCCATGAGGACAGAGGGCTTCTCTGCTGTGCTCACTTCTGGGTCCCCATTGCCCGGCACAGGGCCAGTACAGAGTACGCATTCAAAAAAGATCTGTTACTGAACGATGACAAAAAATGGAGAAGGCTTAATTGAGTTGGATCTAGAAATCAGACTTAGCTCGGGCAGCTCCATTTAGTTGGTGCTGAGTAATCCCATCTTCGCTTTGTGTCCTTACTCCCAACGAGATGGGAACATATTTCATACTCAGGCTGCATTAGTGCCTAGACATTTATTGCTTCTGGTATTAATTTGCTTGTTTTGCTGCATTATATAATGGGAGGTCACTTTATGCTATAAGCTGTCATTTTTAAAATTTATGATATAAATTGACCTGCTTCAAGTAGCTAGCTATAAAAAGCCTCACTGTCAAGGGGGTCAAGAAGAAGTTATGCTGTTGTGTTAATGGTTTTAATTAATGCATTAATTACACAAAGTTTCTGTTGAGGGCATAATATGTGCAGGGTACCACGAGCGAGATATTCAAGGAGCTTCCTGGTAAGGAAAGAAAGGGACATTCATATGCTCAAACATCCTCAACCCATTCGATAAACAACAGCCAGTTGTCTTTTAAAAATACCCATGGGTCATGCCATTTCCTCTTTTAAGACACTCCAGTGTTCTTAGTATAATCCAAGCTTGTCGCCATGGCCTGCACAATGGGATCTGTGCCACATCTCCAAACTTATTTTATTCCTGAGCTCACAGAGTTTCAGTCACACTGGTCTTCTTTCTGTTTTTCAAATACTTCCAGCTCTATCTTGCCTCAGGGACTTTGCACTTGCTATGACTTTCTGGTTCCCCCAATCCTTCATTTCTTAGATGTCACCCAAAGTGAATGAGCACCAATGCCAGCCAGGCTCTTAGAACCAAGCCACCTTATTTATTTCCTTTATGGGATCTGAAAGGTCTTGTTTACTTGTTTGTTTTCCCATTTCTGGTCTTTCTCTTCCTACTAGAACACGAGATCCAGGAGTGGAGGGCAGTGTTTTTCTCACTACCACATCCTTGGAAACTAGTGCAGTGCTTGATACAAGGAGATACACAAATAACATAGTAGGACATAAATATAAGTTTAATAAAGGAAATAAAGCAGGGCGATGAGAAAGAGACACGTGAGGGGGTTGGATTGCTGTAGATCATGGGTTGGGAAACTATGGCTCACTAGCCAAATTCAGCCCACCACTTATTTTTGTATAGCCCACAAACTAAGAATGGATTTTATATTTTTAAATGGTTGAAAAATAAGAGTATTTCATGACATGAAAATTATTTGAAATTCAAATTTCAATGTTTATTAATAAAGCTTTATTGGAACACAGTCATGCCTGTTTATTTACATATTGTCTGCGGCTGCTTTTTACTCTGTAATGGCAGATTGAGTAGCTGTGACAGAGACACATCTGGTCCACAAAGTTGAAAATTTATTGTCTGTCCCTTTAAAGAAAATGTTCACCAAGCCCTGCTTTAAATAAGTTTTCAAAGAAGGGACTTTAAAGGAGATGATATTTAAGTTGAGATTTAAATAAAGAGAATGGTTAATATAAGATGAGAAAGACTACATTTGAAGTCCTTGAGACAGGATAAACATTCACAGAATGGTAACTCTTCTCATTATGATATGAGCTTTGAATTGTGACATTTATTCAGGCAGCTGTGTGCTGGGCAAACAAGGGTGGGTAGTGAGCAGAGAGAAGACCTGCAGGTGATACTACATTAGTCCTTGCAAGAGATGGGGGAAATTCAGCTAATATGCTGCTGTGAAGACAGAAGTGGAAGGGAGAAATGGGAAAAGCATTAGGGACGTTTGATCAAGAAAAACTGCGATGAAGTGGAGAGTGGAGGGAGAGATGAGAGAAAAAGGAGGTCTGTGGTTTCTAAGCTGGGGCACCATGAAAATGGTGGGGACAAATGCAGTCATTTCAGTCTCAGAAAAATGAAGCCGATGTTGAGAGAGAGAAGAGATAGTGCCTAGATCGAGTTGGAACAATGATTTGGATTCAGGGTCATTTTCCCCCCAGACAACACTTGTCACAACCCCTCTGGGTTGACCAATGTCAGCCCAAGTTGCAAAGAGCTGACTTTGCCCACTGCTTCCAGGGGTGCACAGAGGACCTGAGCTAGGCAAAGAGAGCATCCTATTTCCAAACCACAGTCATTGTTTCAAGGGTATGTGACCCCACTCACCATTGACACTCAACCTCAAAATCTGATTGGCATTCTTGGAAACAGGTGCTTTTGCCATTGGAGTCCCTACACTGGTAGCATATAATCCTGGAGCTGGTTCAGGCAATGTTGCATTTGCCTGTGAATGAAGACAACACAAAGGAAATCTATGTTGAAAGATGGGGCAAGACCAAATTCTGATGACTCACAACCTTTGAACCTTGGATTATGTGAATAAAACCGGTTTTATCTGATTAGCCAGTAAATTTCCTCTTTCACTTAACTTTTACTTAGTTTGCTATCAATTATGAACAAGAGACTTTTTGACAAATACAATTTAGAGTTAACATACAAATCAGTTTTTTTAAATTAAAATATTTTTTTTCTTTTTTTTTCCAATCAGTTTTGACTATTGCTTCCAAACAATTTTATGGCCCATCTCTTCAGAGTTAAGGAACTTATTAAGTTAAGTATTAGAACAAGAAATCTCACAGAGTCAGAATCTAGAATATAGATTACCAGGGACTGGGGTGGGGTTAGGGAATGGGAAATTGAGGCTTAAATTGTACAGTGTTCCTATTTAGAATGATGGAAATGTTTTGGTAATGGAGGATTGTGATGGTAGCACAACATTGTGAATATAATTAACACCACTGAAATATGTATCTGAAAGTTAATAAAAGGGAACATGTTAGATTATATATCTGGTAAGAGAATAAAAAAAATTTTTTTTAATCTATAGAACTAAACTACACAAACAGTGAACCCTAAGTTAAACCATGGACTATAGTTAATAGCACAATTATAAAAATGTGCCATCATCAATTGTAATAAATGTTCCACACCAATGCAAGGTGTTAATAATAGGGTGGCATATGGGAATCCTGTACTTTATGCATGATTGTTCAACAAACCCATAACTTCTCTAATAAAGAAAAAAAGGAAGAAGGAAAAAAGAAACTGTCTCTCTGAGAGGCTAGGGCATTTGCTTTAATTCTGATAGGTGGTATGTTTGGGCTTGGATTAAACCTAGGTAGCCTAATCTACGACCTCACTGGGGGGCTCCAGCAAGGGCAGACACCGTCACCAGCTGCCCATGTTCACAAGCAGAGCTCCCGACTCCCATTCTGTCTGGCAGATATGTCACCTTGGAATGATATGTCCTGTTGCCTTTTTGCTGATTCCTAGTGAGCCTTAGGACAAATTTCTCAACCTTTAAAGACCATTGCACTTAAAAAAAAAAAAAGTGATTCCAAGAAAAATGAAAGAAGCAGCCACAGAGCTGAATCCTAGCTTCAGACAAACCTCAACCCATGACCACAAGGTTCTGGGGACTGCTGAGCTCTCCAGGGAGTCTGTGATCCTCAGAGGCCACTTCGCCTCTGGAAAATCACTTCCGCCTTTCTCAGTTCCCCTCTCCGTGCACTGCTTTTCTTCCAAGTTAATACCGCGTGGTTACGGATGCCACTTGGTTCTCTGTGATTTATGGGCAGTCGCTAATGTTCAGTTATAATTTCCCATTTTGGATGTGAAAATGGCTCATAATGTTCAACACAAGGGCCTCTCTACAATGATATATAATTTAAAAATTAGCATGAGGACAGAGGACACTCTGGATTTTTGAACTAGGAACTTAGAGACGCAGAGGTTAAAACTTGATAAGGTGAGCTCAAGGAATTAGATGAGTTATTAAGCAAATGCCTCTGTTACATGTTTCCATGACTTCAGAGCTTTGCCAGCGTCTTTCAGTTCACTTGCACTTGTCAAAGTGCAAGACCACAAACAGTATATTTATATTAGGATATTTTCCCCCATTGTTAGGAACATTCTCTAACTTCTGACACAGACCTTTCCAATATAAACCGTGCTGTCAGAAAGCAAGCAAAGCAGAAAAAATCAATGCTTGATCTCCAGCAGGGGCCAAACAGACCTGAACAGCAAGACCAAAAGAGCTTATGGAGATTCCCTGGGGAAACCCATGCCTGTGCTTACAGCATCATCGGTTCTGGGTGGAGATGGCCCCAGAAGTCTTTGAATAGTAGAGTACTTAGCATGCCCAGGGAAGGGTGGCAAGAGACAGGGCAGAGATGGAGAGACAGAGGCAGAGAAAGAAAGGTAAGTAGGAAAGCAGCTAGTGCACGAAGGAAAGATAGGGCAATGTTTTTGCAAGCGTAAGGCTTGAGATGCTCTGGCATTTGTGTTGGTTCAACCGCCCGTGGCCTTGTGACCAAGTTGCTGTTCTCTGGTCTGCTCCAGCGTCAAGTGGTTACCATTACAGACTGCAAATTTATTGACATTTGACATCTACATCAGCCTTCCTCTGATCAACAGGACTCTCTGCCGCCAAACTGAATAATTACAGAAGATTTCAGCAGTCATGGGGATGCCAAAAAGGTCATTAAATCATTCTGAGAAAACAATGTGTTCTTCCATTGTGCCTTGCCAGTAAATCTTCTGCTGAAGTCTGGACCACCTAGTGTCGATGCTCAGAGGAGGGGGCTGAATTACAGAATGGAGATAGGAATTAAATTAGGACTGAGAAATATGAAGGCAAGCACAGCGGGGACCTCTCATTTTGTACTTCATAATTCCTAGAGAAGCATGAAAAGAGTGGTTTACTGTTATCAAAATGGATTCGTCTTTGAAAACAGGCCGTAATGGTGTATTTGGAGTTGGGGGTGGTACAGGGAAGATGCAAGGAGAGCAGCTGTGTACTGATCCCTGGAGCCCACCCAAGGCCCCACGGCACAAAGGCAATGGAATTTGTCCTAATGCCCTGCACATCTTGGTTCCTGGACAAAACTGCTTCCAGGTGACCCGGCTTTGGACTGCACTGCCTTCTCTCCAATCCCACTGCCTCCGCTCTGGTCCAAATGGCTACCATCTCTCCCTTAGCCTTCCCCAATAGCCTCTTTCCTGGTTTCCTACTTCCTCTTCCACTCCTGCTGTCCATTCCAAACCCTGTAGCTAAAGTGAACCAAAACCAAAATGATATCACACCATTCACTTGCTTAAACTCCTCTACCCTTCCAGGGGCTTCCCATTGGGCTTAGGGAAAAACAAAACAAAACAAACTTCTTAGGAAGTTCTACAAAGCCCTCTGACTTGCCCCACGTCCACCTCTGGGTCTCAGGCCCCAGCCCTCCCTCCTGCAGCTCACAGTGCTCCAGCCCCTCTTGGTCTTTCTTAATCAAACATGCCACGCTGGTTCCTGTTTCTCCTGACTCAGATGTTCTGTCCCCAACTTGTCATGTGACTGTTTTTCCTTCTCAACCTCCTCAGGGTTCTTCTCCCTCGACCCCTGTGTTTAAAGCAGGTGGCCTCATGCGCAGTGCTGATGTGCGCAAGGAGTGCCGTGCCACCCAGGGGTGTCCCCTGCGTAGGGGAGCCCCACGCGCAAGGAGTGTACCCCGTAAGGAGAGCCGCCCAGCGCGAAGGAAAGTGCAGCCTGCCCAGGAATGGCACCGCACACATGGAGAGCTGACACAGCGAGATGACACAACAAAAAGAAACACAGATTCCCGTGCCACTGACAACAACAGAAGCGGACAAAGAAGACGCAGCAAATAGACACAGAGAACAGACAATGGTGGGAGGGGGCGTGGAGAGAAATAAATAAATAAATCTTAAAAAAAAAAATGAAGCAGGTGGCCTGCCACAGTCCCTCATACTACCTTGTATTTCCTTTGCAGCCCCTCGCTCTCCCCAATTATTGTTACTTTTACTTACATGGTTGGTAATCTTAGCCATTTAGTAGTGTTGTCAGCATATGCCCTTAGATTAAAACGTAAGGTCTGTGTGGCTCTTCTTCTCCTCTGTAGCTCCAGCACATAGAACAGTGCCTGGCGTATAGTAGGTTCTCAGAGTGCTAATTATAGGAAGGACTGAATGAAGTGCCTGATTCTTCTGCCACAGAGAATGCAGGATGGCTTGACTCATCCACCTGAAGGCATCTCTTCCCTCTCAGCAATCTGGGGCAGTTTGCCCTCCAGAAGAGACCTAGCTTTACCTCAGAGGCATGAGGAGACTTACAGTGGAGTTAGTCCTCAGGGAAATAATGTCTAGGTTCACTGGGAAGGTGCCTCACTTCCTTGGACTTTTCTGAGCTGGGTAAAGCTTGATGCTCCCTTCACAATCTGGCAAAGGGGAATATGTTTATGGAGCTTCTGTTAAGTTCTGGGCATGGTGTTAAAGTGTTCTGTCCTTTCATACATGGGGGATGTCAAAGGGAAATTCTGATCAACCTTTGTCCATCCATCCATCCACCCATCCATTCATCCAACCATCCATTCCTACTTGCATTCTTATATTTACAGAGCACTTTTGTACAGTCAGGTTTGTACCTAGGGAATACAATGGTGAGCCAATCAGAAGCAGTTGCTACCTCCTGGAGCTTCTAGGTGGGTGTCAAGTTTATTTCCAGGATAAACTGGAGGTTCAGGTAAAAGCCCTTTGTCGCCCTCACTTCTCAGACCTACAAAGTCACAGTTATGGAAACGATGCACACATCTTTCAATACAAAAACCCTTATTGAGATTCAAAATAAAATCCCATGCACCCAAGAAGAAGCCACTGTATGCACACCCACCAGCCTCCCCTCCTGCCCAGGCTTCTCTCTCTGCCATCTTCTCCACCAAACCAGGGTCCAATCATGCTGAATGACACGCATTTTCTGGAATGCACCATGCACTCTCTCACTTCCAAGATGTTGCTCCTTCTTTCCCCACAACTCTTCCCTTCTGATCTATCTGGCTAGTTCCTCTTCCGCCTTCCAGCCTCAGCTTTTCATTAGGGCAGTCTTCCTTGGCCACAGTCACCTCCCGCAGGGCCAGCAGTTTCCCTGACATAGTACTGGACACAGTTTAAGCTTTGGGGGGGTCTAACTGTCTTTCTGCTGCAATGGCCTAAAAGTGTGCTGGGGGCAGAGTCCATGTTGCTTACTCCTGTATTTCCAGCCCTCACTGCAGTCCCCAACACATAATTGGCATTTACTGTTTAATGAATGTTTTCATATTTGTCTTTTTCAAATTGAGTTTCCTGAGACAGGAAATATGACTTGGCTCCAGCACATTCTAATTGCTGTTGTTGCTGTTATTATTATAATTATTAGACACAGTCAGCCGGTATCGATTCCAGGAGCACTATGTTTTAATAATTACGAGAGTCGCTGTCTTTAAGTGAGGATTTCTGTGAGCCTAACACTGTACTAGGCAGGCACAGAAATACAGGTTTTCTTAAATTTCATCCTTATGACAATACGTGAGGTTGGCCTTCATGCAGTCACTGGACAGAAGAGGCAGCTGAGGTTCAGAGAGGTGACGTGACCCGCCCCAGCTCCCCCAGCCAGGAGTCGGTGACCCAGCCCTGCAACCAGCTTTCAGTGGCACGGGCATGTTCTCCTCACTGTGCTTAGCGGCCAGTTGTACCTGTGATGGAATTTCCAGGCTCCCTAGAGCTCCTGGATGACCTGCCCTCCACTTTCAAAGCCCTCCCATTTTTTATCTGCTTACATTTCTGGGATAAGACCCTGACGGGTTCTTGGACTTTTAAGCCATTGCAAAGACTGTCCAATAGGGACCCATTTCCATGGTGACGGCACATGCGAGAACCCACAGGAAGGCAACAAAGGGGGGATCCAGCAAACACGGGGGAGGGTCCTAAACAAAGATGACAAAATCTCCTGGTGAACAAGGAACAGACTTATTTGACTGTGAAATCAAAATAATATTGAAAATTAATATAAACTGAAACATCAGTTTTTTCCTCCATAGACGAAAAAAATACCAACTAAAGCACTGCCCAATTTAAAGTGCCAATTTGCTGGAGGGCCTGAGTGGTAGAAAGTTGTATACATCAAAGATTTGGACTCTCAAGATATTTAAAACATTTTTTTTGTCTGTTCACCTTCTCTCCCCGATTAAGTAACTTGTGAGCAGGGCCCACATCTCACATTTCAGCGGAGTCCCCAATAAAGTTTGATCCAGGATGCAAGGAATACCAGAAAGGTGCTGGGAAAATTTTTAGCCAAAATTCTGACTTAAGACAAATTATCCATTTGTCTGCAAGTGAGTCCCAGCTCTGCCAGTTATTAGTTGTGAGACGTGGCTGGTGACTTCACCTCTTTCAGCGCTGGTTTCTTCAGGTTTCATTGTAAAGGCTGAGGTTCAGATTAAAGAGATAATATACATAAAGGGTGAGCCCAATAGTGGGACAACATAACCCTTCCATAAACGTTAGTTTCATGTCAATATCGGCAACATCAAGAATAATAGTGATGACAGACACGGTGCCAGGCACTGTTTTTAGCATCATCATCATCATCGTCTGCTCTGAACACGCCCACACAGATCTTCCCAAGCATGGCAAGGCCACTCACTGAAGAATTTGTAGCAAAGTGGAATCTCTCAAGGTCACTGGTGGCAGAGATTGAAGGGGGACACCAGAGGACAGGAAATGGCAGGTTGATGCCACGTTCTACCCTTTTCAGGAGGGAAACCCCTTCCAGACACCCACTATCCTTTTTCTCCCCCCAGAGCTATTTTAGTTACCCCATACCCAATCTCTCCTTACTTCTCCAGATAAAATGGCATGATCCTTCTCACATCTTGATTTAAACCTTAAACGATCCAGAGGGGATTTTTGTTTTGTTTTGTTTTGTTTTGTTTTGAGGCAGGTGGTCAAGGCAGGGAATAGAGAGAAGGAAGTGAGATTCGCCAAGCCCTTGCTTTGTGTTTCAGATCCAGTGCTCCACGCTGTCCCCAAGCCATCCTATCCTAATCCCCAACACAAATGGACAAGGGACAAAGGGAATCCCGAGGTCATTTATTGTCACCTAAACTATGCCAGCCTCTCATTCCAACTTGAGTATAGATTATTTTATTGTATTTTCATAGCGGCTGGCATATTAATATCACCAGCTGCATTTAGAGATGAGGAAACAGGGTAGCCGACTTGCCCAGGCTTTGTTAGTAAGTGGCAGGGCTGGGATTGGATCACAGGTCTGTGAGGCCCCGCAGTCTGCCCTGACCTCTGTACTCATGATAAAAAGAACAGCTCAGATTTACTGAGCACTTACTATGCTCCTGGTGGTTCACCTGGGCTCTCCCTTTATCCTCACAATGGCTCCATAAAGAAAGGACTATTGCAAATCTCATTTGACGGATGAGCAAATTGAAGTTTGGTGAGGTCAAATAATCACCCTAGTTATATATTTAAATTAACTCCTACTTAGCATTCACTTATTGCCACGTTCATTCTGAAGGTGAGTCATCTGAGGCTTAGTAAGGTTAAGTAACTTGTTCAAGACTCACCACAGGGGAAAGAAGAAGCAAAGCCGAGATTTGAATTCTGGCAGACAGGCTCCAGACACAAGCTTGTGCTCCTGTGCTAGGCAGTGCTCCTGTGCTGCTTCTAAGTCATACTGCTTCCTGGCACCCCTTCTCCTCCTACCTGAATTTTCACCTGGCATTGTCATGCCCAGGCCCACAGCAGCAGTCACAGAGCCTTCCTTGAGCACCAAAGTACAGAAAAATCTGAATGTCCCAATTATAAAGAGCCACCCTTGTTCCTTAACTGGCTTCTATCTCTTTGACTTGATACCCCCAAATAGACTGTAAGTAACTCAAGTTCAAGGCTGCATTTTGCACAACTCCCTTCCTATTCTCCACAGAACATATATATATATTAAGGGCTCACAAACCAGGACGGAAAGATATCATGGCCCAGAAGCCATCAATGGCAGCCCTTGCCCATACCACTCCTCAGTTCAAATCTCACACCTTCTCCCAGAAAGGACCACCAAGCCCCAGCAGGGAAGCCAACTCCCTTCTCTCTCTGCATATGTATGGTCTCATCTTTCCATCACCAGAAGCAGTACAAGGTAGGGGGAAAGCGTGCAGGCTCTGATTGTTTGAGTTGGAGTCCCATCTTCCATGTGACTATCACCCATCTTATGAGATTGTTTTAAGAATCAAGTGAGAGAATACCTTCAAGGTGTCAAGCACAAGGCCAAAGTAACTATAAGAAATTGAATGACTAGAGCCTCATTTCACATCATGCTTTTCTCCCTCCCCCTTCCAGCTCACTAGCCTTCTTTCAGGCACCTGTACTTGTCCCCATCCTTGTCTACCACAGGGCATTTGCACACGCTGCTCCCTTTGTCTGGACCACACTTCCTATTTCTCTTTACCAAGTTAATGCCATATATCCTTTCCATATCAGCCCAAGGTCTTATCTTTATGACCAGGTTAAAGACCCTGCTAGAAACCTTCATGGCCACATCAACCTCTCTGTGATGGCACTGAGCACTGGCGTGATTTTATGCTCATGTATATAATTATTTCATTATCATCTGCCTCCCCTACTTGACTGAAGCTCCATGTGGGCAAGAAGGGTCATTATTTAAATTCCATTTTATCTCTGGAGTCTGAGAGATGCTCAAAAAGTATTTACTGAATTCATAAATAATATAATTATGCCTCCATTATTCTTAAAACCAGTAATGATGGGAGAATGATAATTATTATTTATATTTCAGAAAGTCCAAGGCAAATTACTTACTTGAAGTGTTGAGAAGACACACTCTGCTGCTTTGGGCTAGAAGGTGATCCAGGTAGTGTACAGGCAGAGGCACAGGGACCTGGGTTTATCAGAACTTGAGTGCACAGCTATTTACGTCTAATTAGTAAAAATGAGGAAACAATTTCTGGGATTGCGACAGAGCATGCAAAGTGAACATTTTTTAATTTCCAGAGCTATCCCTTTCTTTTGCTCCCCCTCATGCTGTGTCTCTCCTGCCCCTGTCTTCTTCTGCCTTCCTTCTACTTGCCTCATACGTCTTGGAGTAGATGACACGGCTCAGGGAGCCGCCCTGTGCTCTTCCCACGCTCCTGAACCTGGCCTGGCTTAGGGTCTCTTCTCTGGTGCTCCCGTAGAATCCATTATGTTAAATAACTTAGGCCTTATCCTACTGCATGGAACGTCTGTTAAGTCGTCTGCCAGATGCTCCTCTCTCCAGCCACCTTCTGAAGTTCAGGGTCAAACGCTAAGCTCCTGAGGGCAGGGAGCTCATATTTTTCACTATGTCCCCAGTGTCTGGTAGAGGTGTAACAGGTGCCTGATAAATATTGAGAGCAAGAAAGGAAAGAAGGAAAGGAAGAAGAGAGGAAGGAAGAAAGGAGACAAAGGAACAAAAAGAGGGAGCTCATATCTCTTAGCTTGTTCTCTGAGCCTCCCTGGCCTGAAGAAGTTTCCTGATTTGCTGCGGACACATAGGGCGTTCAGAAGAAGGAAGTATGGAGTTAATTCCTTGTGTGCCTGAAAAACCTCAGTGTCTCTCACAAGTGGCAACAGAATGTGAACAAAAATCACCAGATAAAGCAGATCTTCTCTCCCACAAGGAGCAGTCTCAGAATGCCACCGGTTCGCAAGAATTGGAAAGTGCAGGTCCCTCGGAAGCTGGGGCTGGGAGGTGGCATTTACTGCAGTGGCACCTATTACACCAACAGAAACAAAAAGAAAGACCTCCTCACCAAGGTGGGCTGAGCTCCAACAGGGAGGTTTACACTGTCGGGCTGGGAGCTGCGGAGAACAGAGGTGTCCAATGCATGGTACCCATCAGCCACCCAGGCCCCTGCGTAATTCCCTGCCTGGTCTGCTTGTCCTGCCATTCCCCTCTCGTCCCCCTGTCCCAATTCCGACACTCCTCAAGGTGTCTCTTATGTCCCCGCCATTCCTTGCTGACCTCTCCTCTCAGCCTCCATGACAGTGAAAGTCTGGGTCTCACCCTCTTTCAAGTTCCCCAGTCGTGCCTTCCTGTCTGCCTCGGTGCATTGGGGGTGTTCTCACTGGGACTTTCCTTGAATGTGTGGTCTGGGGTAGGTCACTAACCTCTCTGAGCCTTTGTAAATGCCCATCATCCCCAACCCCACCCTGGCCCTGGCCTATTTCTCCAGCTTTAATCATCCGTGCATGTGCCTTGCTCACCCAGCCAAGCTCCTGAGGCCTCCTGATAAGTGATCTGATACACCAGGCGCTTGTCTGCTCTTGCCTCCAGTGCCTTGAAGATGCTATTCCCACTCTCTCCAGGTGTTACTTGGCCGGTTCTTCATCCTTCAGGTCTCAACTGGGAGGGACCCTGCCAACAAGGCCTTCCCAGAGCATGTCATCTCGTCTTTATCCTTTCATTCAGCTTTGTTTTCCATCTTAGCACTTATTGCCTTGTGACTGTTGTACATTTGTTTGTTCATCTCCTCAACCAGAATAGCGGTTCCAGGAACTTGTCTGATTTGATTATGGTCCTCTCTCCAGTGCCCAGCAGATAGTAAGTACTCAAGAGTTCCTTCATGAACAAAGGGATAATCATGATATGAGAAGTATCTACAGGTATCACAGACAGTAGCTTGAGGGCTCTCATCAAACAGAACCTTGTTAAGCCACATTCCTTTGGCTACTGGCAAGAGTGCTGAGTAACTTGCAAGAGCACATATTTGGGCTTAAGTTCGTGAAACTTTAGAAACTGGGTGGATGTGTCCATTTATTCACTCTGGGCATCCCACCTTCGGACCAGGGGCTTGGGCATGGGAGATGTTCTACTCTATGTAATGACTATAATCGCAGCATATAAAAATTCAGTTTGCTCTAACTGCATGCACTTTAAAAGCACTTAAGTGATGTGGGGTGCTGGTGGCCTAGGGCACCGCGAAGAGGTCTGAGCTCAGATTCCGACAGGTCTAGCCTGGAGTCCCAGCTCTGCTGCTTGCTGCTGTGCTTGGATGCTGAAGTGCCTTTGTTGCGCTTCAGCTTTCTCATCTCTAAAATGGGAAGAATAGTCACTTTGCAGTTTTGCTGTGAGGATCAAGCAAATAGCATAGGCCAAAATGTCTGAGGTAACATCAGATGAATTCAGTATCAGTCCTCGTTGCAGTAATTTAGGAATAAGATTGGGGTACGGAGGGCATGCACCATTTCACCAGTAACCCAGGGGTATAAGTCTCCCTGACACAAGGGAGGTACCAGGAGAAGACGGTGGCCAACTTGTCCCAGTCTCCCTAGGATCTTCCCAGTTGAGCTCTGAGCCCTGGGAACCCTCCCCACCCCCAGTCCTGGGCTACCCGGGCAATTATTTACCCTTCAGGAAGCATCAAGTCTGCTTTCCTGTGCGGATGGCAGCAACATGATGAGGGCACACCAAGAAGGAGGTGCCATGTTCCAAAGAACAGCGCAGCATCTTCTAGAGCCAGGGATAGGTGGCATTTTCTGTGAGAGCCCAAAGTCCTGGCACTGGCAGGGCTCCGGCTGGGGGATGGGGGTGGACCACAAACGCCAGGAAACAGAGTTGGGGCTCACACTGGGTTTGTGACCAGGCTCAGAGGTTGCAATTTGGTGACCCTGGACTTGAATCTGGTCTCCCACATGTTTTGTTTGGCTTGAACAAAACCCAAACCAAACCAAACCAAATCACACCAAGTAAAAAAAACAAACAACAAAAAACCCTGAATTTACGCAGTAGGAAATTTCACACAAAGATCTGGATTTCCCAGTGTTCTGGGAAAACAGCCAGGCCTGCTTGAGCCCTAAATGTTACTTGCCCAGCCCTTGGAGAACTTGTGTTTGCGACCCTAGCATCCTGGCACCAGCATCTGCCACTCGCTGTAAATAAATACCCAATAGAGTTTTTTTTCCCCTTAAATGTTAGTTTTTCAATAAATTCATGTTTATCTATGGCTTTGAGGTGTGGGTCGGTGATCCTATGGCAACATATTCAAAAGCACCAAAGATCCATTAAGAAAGCTGGCGCTAGGTCATTGGGTCCCAACAAGTAGATTTTTGAGTTGAGAAACACCTATTTTTGCAGATAAAAGGCGTGAACCAGCCCAATAGAAATAGTCTCCATGCCTACCTGGGCCATGTGCCTCCTGCAAGTAAACAAAGAAACAAATGACTATTCTAGAGAGAGAAATAACATTTCCAACACAGCCCTGGCAGAAGCTTCCAGAGGCGAATGCTCTGAACAGCAGTGCAAAGTTCCCTGAAAGCCCAAGTGTGACCAACATGCGCCTTGGGCCTCAGGTGTCCCTTCCCACTGCCGCGGAAGCCTCCTGTAACATTTACTCTGGATTTAATAGGAGAACATGACATGCGCTAATTTTCAACAAACTGCTCTTTCAGAGGAGGCAGGGAAGAAAGCAGCCTCACACCAAATCCCCTTCTATTTTGTACCCTTAACGCATTCCGTTATCTCTGTGGCCTACATATCATTTAACAAACTGCCCTGCGATTCTTGAGGGGCGTGGCGTCCTGACTGATTTAAAATCCCCGCATTGCTAAAACTGCATTGTTCTTCATCAAGTTGAGTCATTTTTATGTGAAGTGTCAAGCTCCCTAACAAATAACTCCTGCCAGACAAATCAAGTTCTCGTCTTAGAGCCGCGGCTAAATAGTTTATAGCTTTAATCTGCTCACCGAGGTGTGCAGTCTATGACAGTAATTATAAATGCAAGGAGAAATTATAGCTGAATGCTTTAACTGCATTAGGAGCCGTTTGATGAACAATCATGAGCGCCTGCTCATTTCCAACAATAGAGGGCAAGTTAGTGTCAATGCATTAGAGAGATTTCAGTTCTGCATGGCTTTTTCTTCCATTTACCCCGGAATGTCACTTGTCTCCTATAAAGTAGAAAAAAAGCATCGTGGAAAGCTTTAAACTTGATAGTTAAAAAAAAAAAAAAAGACAAAGGAAGGAATGCAGGGGAAAACTGTTTATCATTATGACTGCTTTTTTTCCCCCTGTTTTGTTTGGCGGAGGTTTGGTTTCAAATTAACTCATTGAAGATGACTTGTTGTTTACTTACAAGGGGCTTTTAAAAATATCTCCCCAAGCCATGTTTGAGAAGTCTTTATAGAGAAGGACTTCCTTAAATGAAGGGCAAGTTCAAAACCAGCCCAGGGAGGAGCTACAGCGATTGTGTGTTCCTCTGCTAGTCCCGTCTCCCTCTGCATCCACCTAAGCTAATGGCACCATTTGGTTCTTTATTTTCCCCTCTTCTCTTTTGCAGAAAGACGTTTTTAATTTAGCTGAAGAATTACACAAATGTATTTTAAAGACATAAATCCATATAAAAAATATGAGCTAATTAAAACATTGCACTCCCTGTCGCTCATGGATTTTCAATTTAGCGAAAGAAAAAAGAATTGCATCTGGTTAAATGAAAAGATGATACTGATGGCAGATTGGAGTAAATGAAAAATAATGTTACTCTATATTAAAGCACCAAATTATACACGTCAGTATTGAGCATTCGAAAGTCCAAATGAGGGGGAAAGTGCAAAGGAAATAAAGACATGTCGACACACGAGGGGGTTAAGTCAGATTGCTTGGCTAAAATGAAAATGGTAAAAAAGATGATGGATCTGTTCTTGCTGCTTTGGAAATGCTGTACTCCCACAATTGACCCTATTTCCTGATTCTCATTTTGCTCACCAAAAATGAATTCCTAGGAGTCAGGATGAAGATTTTAAAAAAATTATATGCATAAATTTTTCCTGAAATTTGGGTTATGCTTGGCTAGATATTGTATGGTAAATGTATAATTACTTGGCTGAACAAGGAAATTAAAATAAAGAGAATGAGGACATTCTGCTTCACCCTTCAGGTCAGTCCCAGGCAACTGCGTTGCAATATTTGATTTGCAGCTGGAGCCTCCCAGTTGCCCAGGGGAGCCCTTGCTTACGGCTCAGCCTTTATGAAGCATTCCACAACCTTTTTCCTGAGCTGTTGGACGTACATCAGGCCCTGGGTAGCATCCAGAAACCGTCAGAGAAGGTGGAAGAGAAATGGAGAGGCAGGAGAAGAAGAGCTCGGACAGTCCTGGATTCGAATCCCAGCTCCATACTTAACAAATCATGGCACTCATTGAGGTTTGCTTTATCACTCTGCAAAATGAGGGTGATAATAGTAGTGCGTCCTAGCTCACAGAAAGAGACCAGTAAGCGGTAATTTTGCCGTAAATGATTTCATTATCACGAAAGAGCAGGGTGATGCTTTCATGGGGGCGCTTGCCTGGGTATTAATTAGTTCAACCCTGTGAAGAACCTGCAAGCTCTACACACCTCAGGTGAAGCTGCAGCACACAGTAGAATATGTAGAACCTGGAGACTGCCTAAAACTAACTTTTGTTGTGATCCTACTATGTGCCAGGCATTATGGAAAAGAATTGCATACTTAATAATTCTTGTACATTTCCTGAGGGGTATATCAGTGTCTGCGTTTGAGAGGGAGTGGATGAGCTGGGGCGTGAAGCCGGGGCTGAGGCTCTCGGTGCCCTGTTTGCTTCTAACACCGCACTGCCTCCGAGACCACGTTGCCCCTCCTCGGCGTCCCCCGGGACTGCACAGACGCCTCTTCTGTGTGCTGCCATCAGCACCTTCCTGACAGCCTCCTGCTTGCGGGTCTGCCACGAACCTTGACCCTTGACGGCAACTCTTGTCCTGGCCCCGGAGCAACAGCTTGCTAGGTGTCGGGTGAATGATTGAATGGGGCTTAGCTATGGGGGGACCTCGGGAGAGTCCCGCAGAGTCTCTCTGCCTCTATATCCTCCTCTGCAACGCAATCAGATGAACCCCTACCTTGTAGGGCTGGTTGTGAGAATAAAGTAAAATAATGCTTGTGAAGTGCTGGCTGCAAGGCCCGGGATGTTTTGCTCATTCACCATTACATTTCCATTGCTAATATACAGTTTGGCACAGAGCCGAAGCACAATTGATATTTGTTGAAGAATGAAAGGAATGCGGGGTGGGGCAGGGAGGAGAAGGAAGGAAGGGAGTGGGCGAGGAGGGATATTTATTTCATGTATGATAGACTGATAAGAATTATTTCAGTCCATCTTGCTCTTCCCAGCTTCCCATATAACCCCAGGCTCTTAGGGTTGCCAGGTGTAGCAAATAAAAATACAAAGTACCCAGTTAAAGTTGAAATCCAGACATACAACAAACACTTTTTCAGTGTAAGTATAGCCCATGCAATATTTGGGACATACTTACACTAAAAACTTCCTTTTCACCCTGAACATTTGTTTTTACCAAGAAGCCCTCAACATAGGTGGCCACTCTTTGAACTAGGATACATGCCCACCACTGACGTAAAGGCTAGGTGTGCTGTTAAGCTGGTACACTGTATTACATGATAATGACTATAATTTTAAGTTCTTGTGCATTCTAGACTCATTAATTTGCTATCTGCTTAATTTCTATTATTCAAGAAGGGCATGCAGCTTTTTAAAGATATATACAAATACATATTGAAATTGTTTTAGATTATTTATGTCCTTAAATGGGATGCACATTTAATATTTTCTAATTAATTTTTAATGCAAGGCTGCATTTATATTTTGGCAGAGCATTATGCAGGATTTAAGGCATATCCAAGAAAGGAAAGAAAACTCAGGGCAAAATTTGTGTCTTACAGAGAACTTAGATATAGTAGAGCTCCCTAGTTTTCCATAAACTCTTAACCATGTTTTCTAAAACACCATGTCATTTTGCACAATTTGAACAATTATGCATACCAACTAAAATTGGAGTTCCAGATGAAAGTGTTCTCATTTTGTGATCATTTACAAACATATACAATTCCAAGCAGTAGAAAAGGTATTGCATAAACATTTCTCTAAAGAGGACCATGAGGAGGTGGCAACCTTTTCTAGAGTGACTAAGGCATTAGAAGGCTGCCTTTGTCAGACCCAGGAATCATGCAGGCCAATTGCAATATTTTTACCTTCAACACAAATACACCCAACATTCTCACTGTCTTCTCTGCAAACACAGGGTGTGTACACTCCCAGTTTCTTTGAAGGAGTCCCAAACACTCAAACCTGTTTTTCTGCAATCCTTTCTCAGAATCACAGCATAATGGTGTTTATATAAGGGGAAACTTCTGTTTCATTTTAATGATAACACATAATATGATGTTTTGATGGTGCAAATCAGAAATTCTTATTCTGTACAAATGCAGAGAGATGTCAACGTAGCTATCTTATCTATGTGTTTAACAGATTTTTAAGTACCTTTTGTTTATGTTTTTCCAAATTATTGGTTTACCTTCCTTCCCTAGAACAGGTACGTAAGTTTCAGATTTTCACTGAGGAGAGTTACAGCTTTCTTTTTCGCTCCCCTCCCTATTTACGTATCACAATGTTTTGGCAGTGATATTGACATTTAAAAAAAAATGATTACAAACCTAACAGGTGGAAAAATGTTCTTTATTATATCACAATTAAGCATTACCCTATTTGTCCTCTTCACCTTGGTTTGGATACACCACTGTGGAATTTAGAACATCTCTCTAGGAATTCTATCTATGTCCATCGTTTTGGTTTTTTTTAAGGACCAGAAAAGTTTAATATCAAATTACATAAAATTTAAAATGTTATGTAACTAGGGCATCACTGGGCCCCAAGATCACATGTAGATTCAATAGATGCATTGTGGCTTTTCTTTCAATAGTGTGAGGTGAACAAATCATGCTTGGAAAGCAAGAGCTGAATATGGCAGTAACACATTTTAATTATCATGATAAAAACATGCAAACCAAAGGAGAATAGTCTTCATTTGGGCCCAGATAGCTGTTAAAGTTAAAGGGTGGTTTCCCAGCTAATCAAAAGCTTTTAGATCTTCTCACTGAAGGAAAAGTTCCATTAGATATTAACCTTTCATTCCATTTTGACCATTGTCACATACAGTAAGTCTCCTTACCGAATGGGAGGTGAACCCAAAATCACACCCCACTCCACCTGGAACTGTGATCGCTTGCACGTGGCTTGATCTGAAACTCTCCCATCTAAATTCAAATGCTCTGACAATAAAGGGTGACAAGGCTTATGCTTTAAGCTATTATTGGCTGCTTCTATCTTATTGTGATTGCATCCAAAGAATGAGTCTGTAACCTAGCAAGACATAAACTGGGCTGGAAAGTGCAGGTATAACTGGGGTTGGGTCCCTGTCCTGGGGTGTGGCCTGAGTAGAAGGACTAGCCTGAATCTGTGTGAGGGTCTCTGGCATGTGACGGATCATGCTGGAGGGGAGAGAAAAGTACAAGCCGGGATGAGACAAAAGAGAGTTGTTAAGACCCAGCTTTGCTTATGCTCAGCGTTTGAAAATGGCTGACATGACCAGCCTGCAAAGGATTTGCCCTTGGCCTCTGTCCTCTTTCCTGGAGTGACACAGATGATCTGGGCACTGACTACAAGGCACGGAACTTCTATGACGCCTGATGCAAATGATCTGAAGCTGTACGATCCCATGTGCACTGGCATTGGGTGTACAGAAAGCCCTTCATTCCTAACGTGGAATAAAATCTCAAAGGCGTGCACTGCATCTATCTTTGTTAATGGTGGACTCTGATATTAGTCTAGAATAAAGAAAACTACAAGATGAGAGAAGAAAATAAGCCTCTTCTCCTTTTACCTAAATGTTCTGCAGAGAAGAGTATTTTTCTCCAGCTCCCCAATCTGGCAGATGTTCTTTACTGAGGAACTTAAGGTAGGAAATCAACAAAGGGAAGGGGTGGAAAGTAGCAATTGCTGAAAGCAAGCTGCATAAAGCATTAATTACAAATAGCAATAATAAAGATAATTTTAAGCAATTCACAAGCGGATTAACAATCTTTGTATAATGACTGCCTCTAGTGTCTCTCCAATGTTTATTCTATTGTCACCTTTTTATCACTTGGTAAGTCATTAGCATTGCCATGGGAAGGTGGGGTAGTGAAATGGGAGGGTGAGAGAGGCTAGCACCCATTCATTAAAAAGAGGTACAGCCTTGGTGGGTGGAACTTGGAGGCCGGGCCTTAGGCAACTAAAGGAATCACGTATCACAAAGGCCTAGGAGAGGCAATCATCTGTGAACTTCACCTCTCCTAAGGCCATTTTGTTTTATTCCCCAATGCTAAACTGGAGAAATGGAGAGAATGGCTAGACTTAATAATCGTGTTCTGATCTTTCATAAAAACAAGTCCTATCCCAGCAAGTTACCGTCCTGCTTGACACTGGGAGACATTAGCTGCCTCTAAGCAGACCCTTCTCTCTTGGAGAAGCTCCTCACAAGGCTATTGTCACAAGCACTTGGGAGCAAACCCATACCTGCAGGGCTATTCTTCGTCCACGTCTGTTACAAACTGTGAGTGGTGTTCGGGTGACTTGCTGTGCGTTTTGCTTAGGTGGAGTTTTACTGCATGTTTGCTCACAAATGTCCGACAGCACAACTTACACTTGAATTTAGAGTCTGTGTCCTCTTCGCCAGCTATTGTTTCCGGAGACCTTTGAGCCGATGATACCCGGGAGATCTCTTGCTCTGCCTTGCTTTGCTGTTCCACTGCCATGCGGTTCATGTCCTTCATTTGGAAACCTAGGTGAGATTCTAAGTGACTGATGTAGGTAGAAGGGGTTCTAAACTGGGAGGCACAGTCACTGCAATAAAAGATGGGGTGTCCTTTGTCCATGTTTTTCAGAAACTTTGTCCCGCCTGTTTTCCTAAGTTGGTACTTGACATTGGCCAGCCAGTGGCTAATAGTGGTCATTGAGAGTCCCGTAAACTTGGAGATTTGCATACGTTCTTGCGGGCCCAGATCAGACAACAGGTATTTACCCTCGGAAGTCTGGAAGAGGCTTGAGGCAAACTGAGCTTGCAAGATCAGAAGATGCTGAGGGTTCCAGTTGGACTGCCGGCCTTTCCTTTTATGTAAAGTTGAGACTTCACTGGAGACATCCTCGAAACGCCTGACGTCCATCTCCAGCTTCACAGGAGGGACCCTCGAGGAAGCGGCAGGTTTTGGGGTGGTTGCTTTGGGGAGGACTTTGACCATGTCGGCGATGTCAGAGAGCGCGTGCTTCTGAGGCGGGGATGTACAGGATTGTGCTCGCAAGGATTCTGCTTTCTTGCTTTTGGACTTGGTCAGGTCGATGGGCTGATCGTTGTTCTCAAACAGGTAGCGCCTGGACACACTGACCGGCCTGGCTGAGGCGGGACTCAAAACCGGCTTGTCCATGACACTGAGATTCGACTTGTGAAACATAGCAATTGTGCTTGAGCTTGGGCTGGAGCAGGAAGCAGAGCGCAGGGGTTCTGTGGCTTTGCCCAGGTGGTTGTTGAGGACGGACTGCAGGGCACTGAGCGGGTTGATGCCCGGCAGGGCTGGTGCGTGGTTGGGGATGGCACAGCCGTTGCTGAGAGAAGACGCTGGCTCCAAGGGCTGGGGTTTCTCTTTCTCACTGCCCTCTTTCATCAGCCTGTCTTCCTTTTTGGGGGGACAAGGCTCGGCCTTTTTGGATTCTGAAGGGCTTTCACTTTTGGAGAAAGAATCCCCTTCGTTGTGGCTCATAGAGGATGCCTCTTCGTGGGGACTGTCTTTCCCACACTCTTTCAAGCCTTCATCTTTGTCTTCTGACTCCTTTTTCACTTGAGTGTATGGGGCCAGGTTTGTGGGCACAGGGACGAGTGGCATTACCTTCCACTTTGGTGCAATTGGCCTTAACTTGTTGGCGAGATTAGGTCGGATCTGCAGGACCTGGGAGCCCATCGGCAAGGAAGGCTTGGTGCCCTCCGACAGCTGGTAGGCTGCATGGATGCTGGGATACGCGCTCCAGGTGGGAGCCCCATTTTGGGCTTTGTTGATGGCTGTGGTAACAGTATTTTCCAATGACTTCAAAATGTCCCCTCCTCCCTTTGAGCCATCCTCCAAATCCTCCTCCCTTAGATATTGGTATTTTATTGTAGGGTCTAAAGGCTTTTGTAGAGGATCTTCATAGTCCTCACTTTTCACGACTTTCTCGTCCTTGTTGCTTTCCTCTGGTTTTTCTTTTTTACTCTCTCTCTTTAACTCCGTTGTAGAGGCTGTACAGTCTGACACTGTGTTACTTGATGGCTTGGGAGCCAGAGAATCGCTGTTTGGGGCCTCAGACAACGACTGCATTTTCTCCACCGCTAGTGGGTCTAACACCAGCTGCTTCCCTTTCTTGGAGGCGGAGCTGGTAACCTTTAGAAAGTGTCCTGTCACCATCATGTGGGTGGTGAGCTGCTGCAAGGTGTCATGGGAGCTCCCACACTCCATACACTTTAAGATCTGGGACTTACAGGCCTCAAACTGCCAGGTGTAGCTGGCGCCATTTTGGTAGCCATAGCGGTTGTTGGAGGACAACTGCAGGTTGGCGTTCTTCTGAGAAGAAAACGAATCGGCAAACGAGCCGGTGGTTGAATCCGGGGAACATGGCCGGTTGACATCGAAAACACGTTTCTTCGCCGGAGTGACCATTTTCGATGAAATGGTTGGTACTGGCTCCTTCAAAGGCACTTTTTGGTAATGCTTTGTTTTTATCATGTGGACGCTCAAATCTTGGAGGGAATCGAAGGAGTCGCCACAAAACATACATTTCAGAACCTTTTGAGCATCCTCCTTGTCCATATCCTGGAAAGCCCTTTTCCGGGGCTTTGAATAGCTTGTGGGTCGAAGCTTGTCCTTCTTGCGGTTATCATCCTGGTAGTGACCGGTTTCATTCATGTGCACAGTCAACTCAACCAGCGTGTCATAGGCAGCGCTGCACTGCCGGCACCGGAACCTGCTGGCGCCTGTGAAAACTGTCCCGCACATCTTACTGCTCTGCCGGTACAGCTGGACGGAGCTGAATAGGCTGGGCTTGGAGACAGATCTGGACGGCAGGTTCTGCTGCAAGCTTTTGGACAAGGCATCCTGGTGCCAGTCGAAGTCACTCTTGTTGCCGCCATTGCGGGTGTCACAGCTCCGCCTCTCGCTGTTGGACAGCTTGAAGCCAAGGCCCAGGCCTGACCAATAGGAATCGGACAAGATGTTGGCATAGACGGCAGTCATTTTATCCATGCAGTTGTGGGCTTCGTTTGGAAGCTTGGGGTGAGCATTGGCTTTCTTGTCCGAGACATCTCGGCTGCAGACGCTCTTGATGTCTGACACCTGGTCACTGGCATCGCTTAACAGGGATTCGTTCTCGGCATCCTGATTGGACAAATGACTTCCTGGAGAGTTCTGGTAGCTGAAGCAGCCTTTCTGCTCTGGGCCCGTTTCTAGCTCCTCATCTGTCCCTGGGTCATTGCTACCCTGCGGTTGAGCTCCTGAACCACTGTCTTCCTCCTCCTCCTCCTCCTCTTTAATTTCCTCCTCTTCCTTCAGTTGCTCCTCCTGGGCATAGCCTGCAAGAGAAGAAGAACAGATAAGATGACCATAGCAGGTTATATATTCCATTCGAATTCCCCCGCTTACATCAAGGGCTTTTCATACTGAACTGAACGCCAATTTAATCTGCACTTTTATGAACTGCAAACATTAGAAACAGGAAAAAGCCAAATGATGTCTTTTGTACTGTCTATTGCCTTTAAAAAAAACTGGCAAGAGTCATCATTCTTTATAAATGCCCAGTATCTCAAGTTAATAATTTTCATGTTTAAGAACTGTCACTCTAATATTCCTATAATGGGGCAGACACAGAATTCATGTGTATGACTTTCAGGAAAGCTGGACTGAAATTCAAATCCTACTACAGTCATATCTCTATGGGGAAGGAGGTTGGCTCATAAGAAAACTAAGGCTTGACCCTTAGTACCTAGATGATAAGGTCCCCCAAGATGTCTGGCTATATTGGCATATAATCATTTTAATAAATCACTTTTGAGTGTGCAAAAGTAATTTGGATCACAACCATTATATTTTTGATAGCCAGTGTCCTTTTCTTATAACATTTTCATTTGTAGAGAGTTGCACAACAGGGAGAGAGATTGTGGAGTATGTGAATAGAGTCTTCCATTGATAGCTGAAAAATTATGTAAGCTCAGCAAATATAATGTTTAAAAATAATAGCAAATGGTGCTAGAATGGGAGATTTGGGGATGATCCTATTATTCTCAAATGGGTTTATGAAGACCTTTCCAGACAAGGCTGAAAATGCCCTCTCGATCTTGTGGCTGTAATTTCAAATGCACTGTGATTTGTGAGTACCCGTCATGAGATGCCAATTATACGTTTGATTTGTAGATGCAAAATGCTATTGGGGATGCATGCTTGCCCTTCTCTGAAAGGATTTAGGACCAGTAATTGCACAGGGGAAATGAAGGCATGAGAGAGTGGGTGCAAAGGGAATTAATGGGCAAATATCCATCAGTGGAGATGGGAAGCGTGACTACTTACGCCCATGGATTCATTTTCTTTACCTGCCCTTTTCAGGGCCATGTGGCTAAAATGCAACCATATAAAGACAAAAGTAAAGGGGATTCAGATTTAGATTTGCATCTCAGTGCAATGTTTTCCTCCCCAGCTTCTATCTCCCCTCTCAGTGGCACTTGGTACTTGAGAGGAACCCTGAGCGGGTACTGTTATTTCTATTCACCCATGGTAAGGTTGGGAAAAGGGATGATTGTGCATTGGAGATCTGTCCTGTGAGGTAGACTAAGAGTGTTAGAAGAGATGGGGGCTTGATAGGCATAAGGCACCTTCAGTCAAGAAACTCCAAAGGCTGCTGCTGGTGCTGCTGGTGCTGAAGAAAAATATGTATTGAGCAATTACTATATCCTAGGAACTATGCTAATCAATGTAAATGCATCACTTAATTTCATTCTAATCACCATACAAAGTCGGTGCTATTACTGTTTTCATTGCACAGGTAGGTAAAGTGAGACTTTGAAGTTAAGAAATTTGCCCAGCTTCACACAGCTAGTAGTATAGAGTCATGCTGTGAACCCAGATCTGTTGGATGGGGGAACCCTTGGTCTTAGTCACCAGGTCCCACCCATTCTCTACCACCAACCTAACAAATAAGAAAACCTATCAGAGACCCAAAAATAGCAGGAGATTTTCATTAAAATAGATAAACACCATGGAAGGGAGAATTACAGGAAATAATGGAGACAAAAGTCCAAGATTTTAAGGGCACAATACCATGAAAATGACATGGAAATATAAAAGCTCAGTCTAGCTCCTCATTTTGTGTTATGTCAGTTATGGTGTTGGTCATGGTGGTAGAGATGGTGTGGTTTCCCCAAGCACGTTGACATGTGGACATCTCATGAAACTATGGTTGCTGACGTCTAGGTCCATAGATTGATTTGAAAAGATGGGAACTAAGGCTAGTCAAACAGTTCTTAGTATGTGGGCACAACTTGGAAGAAAACCCTGGTTTAAAATAACCGAGGGGCCGAATCAAACCACCTCTCCGCTCCCCACCATTTCCATCACATTTTCTGTTCCTGGGCTATTTTGTATGTTTGCAAACAGAGTTGCACCATTAAGTCCAAGGAGAAAAGTCTCTGCTCTGAAATTAACAACTGAGTTGTTACAGAGCCAAGTAGAGAACTTTAAAAAACCAGGCAAAATTTATAAATAGGGTCACTATTAAGAATTACTCAGGTACTGGGACAGTAGGCATCAGCCAGGACTGTTCTAGGCAAACTAAGACAGGTAGTCAACCTACTGTCACCAAAGTGTTGAGCGCAACAAAGAAAAATGCATGCAAACACACCCAAAGCAAATGAAGAAATCCAGGCGAAAAAAGAGGGTTTTCTGCCCTCACAACTGGGGAAGGGTAGTGGTGGGTTTTATTTATCTCAGTAGGCTCAATGTTTAGCTGAGTGTCTGAGCCTTAGGAGGATGCTGGAAAGCATCTCATGCTATTATGTGTGTTGCCGAAATCCACATCCATACATGTGCACACTCACGTGCACACCCAAACACAGTCTGCCCAGCCAACACAGGCATTTTCACACAAGGAGAAGTGCTCTTTTTTTTCGGATGACATTTGGAAGCTTAGCTTTCCAGACCAGCTTAACCTCACAATCTACTTTGTCCTTTTAAATGGATTCCCCAGAAGAAAAGTCGGAGACAGCCAACGCCTCCCCCACAATACAGATAAAATTTTCTGCTTAATTAGGCATTGACATGTTTACTATAACCTTTACAGAAGAGTAACTCATGCTGAGAGACCCTTTTTGTCTGTTTTCCTCGGCGGAACAGACTAAATCGCATGCACCCAATAAGGTAGCACATTGTAAAGCCTCAGAAAAAAAGTGCCGAAGCATCCATCAAAGTGAGTGTGTTTTAACAAAGGCTGAGGGTTCCGGGGAGTTTTTAAAAGCCCATTTTAATATTGTACTTTTAAAACTGCTCGCTTGACTTACGTGATTTTTTTTTTTTTGCCACCGGCAGTGGAGGCAAGAGAGGGCAGGCAGCCAGGGAACAGGCAACGACGGAACATAATGAGTATCTGTCTGTCTATAGATGATTTGTTTAATAGGATTGCATCATATGGAAATCTGGTGTAAGTGGATGAGTGGCAAGTTTATTCTGATGAATAGGCATTTAGCAAAAGAAAACCATCACCATTATGCCAAGGCACAATAGGAAAGGCTTTTTTCTCATAGAACCTCCTTGCTGAGTTTGACTTGAAGACCAAACTTCAGAGTTGCAAACATCTCCCTTCCCAACCTCAATTTCCAGTCTCATCTCTCATCACTACCTGACTCTGGCAATATGAAACCTCTCCATTCCCAGGACGGCCCATTCATCAGCAAACCTGCCAGTTCTATGTCTAAATGACAGATTTGAGCAGCCATTTCTCTTCCACTGCGTTGCCACTGCTCCAGACCCAGCCACTTTATTGCTCACTGGGGTGACTAAATGGGCTTCCTGCTTCCACTCCCTCCAGTCTGTTCTTCAGAGAACTGCTAGAATGTTCTTTATAAAAGTATCAGGTATTGGCACTCTTCTGTTTTAACTCCTTCAATGCCTTTGTGTTGCACTTAGAATAAAATCCAAACCCTTAGCCTGCAGGATGTGGCCTCTGCTTACCTCCCCTGTATCATCACCCAGGTACTTACAGCCCGCTCTTCAAGCTTCAGGTCAAATGGCCTTCCTCCTCTTTCTTGAAACTGCCAAAACCTTTGCAATCACAGACCTCTCTGCCCGGAAAGTTCTTCCTCTGGACCTTCTGCATACCTGGTTCCTTTTCCTCTTTTAGGTCTCAGCTTAAATACAATCTTCTCCAAGAGGCCTTTCCTGACCACTCACCCTTTCTCTGAGTAACTTTAATCACATCACTTTACTTGCTGAAATTCCTTAGAGCACGCACCATATTCTGAAATGATCCTGCTTGTTCATTTCTTTTTTGATTGATTGTCTCCTCCTACTTAATGTAAAGATAAAATGTCTGTCCCCATTAAGGCAGGAAGACTTCATTTCTTCCCAGGACCCAGGTCACATCTTGGTACAGAATGAGGTTCACAAATTATGTGAATGAATGAATGAATGAGTAGATCTGACAATCATAGGGAATTGTTCAAGTTGCATACTGTGGCTCTACCACTCAGCTGTGCAATTGGCACCTTTGATGGATAAAGATTCCCATGTAGATCAGATCAGATATAAATTACAATATCCTGATCAACTTTACTCAATGATAAAATGTCCCCATAAATCATCTTTTCAAAGCAACCCAACCACCGACTTTCTTGTTGCCAGAAATCACTGAGCTGTGGACTTAAAGGCTGTAAGTATGAAGACTGCAAATAGGCATCAAGACTGCAACGCATCAGGAAATACACTCTATAGGAGAAGACGTAGGTTCAAAACAGATGACACAAGGGAACTTGAACATATGCAGAGTTTGTCAGAGAAAAGTCTATTCGTTATTCCATGTTACATGTTACACAAACACTGGGGTAGTCCTCTTCTAAAGTCTTAATTTAAAAATGGAGAAATATCATAGGACAAATGTATGATAGATGCAGTAAACTATTTATTTAGGGTAAAACTGCTTATAACCTGAGTAAAATTCAAAAAGGAACCCTTTAATTTTTGGAAATTTCATATTATATTACAAGTTAAAAAAAAACCTGACAAAATTTTTAAAAAGTTTACCACCTCAATTGTTCCCCAAACCTCTAGTCAGAATGCCTTCTCTTTTCTTTTTTTTTTAAAGGTTTATTTATTTATTTATTTATTTATTTCTCTCCCCTTCACCCACTCCAGTTGTCTGTTCTCTGTGTCTATTTGCTGTGTCTTCTTCTTTGTCCTCTTCTGTTGTTGTCAGCAGCACGGGAATCTGTGTTTCTTTTCGTTGTGTCATCTTGTTGTGTCAGCTCTCCGTGTGTAAGGCACCATTCCTGGGCAGGCTGCATTTTCTTTCGTGCTGGGCGGCTCTCCTTACGGGGTGCACTCCTTGTGCGTGGGACTCCCCTATGCGAGGACACCCCTGGGTGGCAGGGCACTCCTTGTGCGCATCAGCACTGTGCGTGGGCCAGCTCCACATGGGTCAGGGAGGCCCGGGGTTTGAACTGCGGATCTCCCATGTGGTAGACGGACGCCCTAACCACTGGGCCAAGTCCGCTTCCCACCTTTTCTTTTTTGAGGGCTTGACATATTAGTCTTTTTTAAAAAATTATTAGGCACTGCCTATGTTCTTGAGGGATTCTTGTTCCTCTAATTGAGGACATAGTAGAACTTTCCAGGATGGGAGTTTAATATTTTCTTGTTTATTGTGTGGGTCTCCACCCACTGAGATAACATACTATGATAAGATGAACACTTTCATATTCCACAGAAGCCTGCCCTAGGTACGCCCTAACCCACATATCCCCCCATACCTGACACCCTACATCAGTAACCCTCCACTATCATAATTGCCAAAAGAACATTCCCAACATGGTAGTTTTTTTAGAAAAGATTTATTTTTTATTTATTTCTCTCCCCTCCCTTCCCCCCCCCCCCATTGTCTGCTCTCTGTGTCCATTTGTCCTTCTAGTTCCGCTTGTATTCTTGTTAGCGGCACTGGGAATCTGTGTCTCTTTTTATTGTGTCATCTTGCTGCGTCAGCTCTCCATGTGTGTGGCCCCACTCCTGGGCAGGCTGCACTTTTTTCATGCGGGGCGGTTCTCCTTCGGGGTGCACTCCTTGTGCGTGGGACTCCCCTATACGAGGGACACCCCTGTATGGCCCGGCACTCCTGGCGCGCATCAGCACTATACGTGGGCCAGCTTCACAACATGGCTCACAGACCTGCAAATCTCCAGAATTCACCTGCTCCTTCCCCTCCCCTCCCCCCAGTTCCAATCCCTCACCCTACTCCCTGTCACTGACCACCACTGCTGAACCCAATCACATCGCTACACCACTGTCCTGTCCATCCACTGCTCAACCACACCCTTGCACCTTATCATAGGTTTTGCCCAAATGGGCATCGGCTCACCACACTCTACTTCCTTTCTGTCTCCTGTAAACCTCTCTTCCAGACTCTAGCCCTGTGAGTCTGCTCGATTTGCTTGTCATATCAGTGAGGTCAAGTAATATTTGTCCTTCCGTGCCTGACTTACTTCACTCAACATGAAGTCTTCAAGATTCATTCATGTTATCCTATGCATTAACACTGTATTCCTTCTTACAGCTGAGTAATATTCCACAATGTATATACCACAGTTTGCTTATCCACAGAATGCTTTAAATGTAATTGTGCAAAATAATTCATGAAGGGCATGATGTTAGATATCAGATTTTTGCTAGGCATACATTTTTGTAGTTGCCTTGAAAATACACAATAGAATGTTTATAGCAAAAATCACTGACAGTCTTTAAAATGGCAGTAGAGATGGAACAGTGCTAACCCAAGAACAAATTAAGACATAAGAAGGCTGATTTTCTAAAACTAAACCCGAATTCAACCAAGAACCTTATTTAAAAACAAATCTGATGGTGAAAATATCATTTTCCCCAATCTACCCCACTAAATGACAGTTTAAGATCAGACAGGGAAGTGGGTGTGGCTCAACAGATAGAGCATCCATCTACCATATGAAGGGTCCAGGGTTCAATCCCCAGGGCCTCCTGACCTGTGTGGTAAGCTGGCCCAGCGCAGTGCTGCTGCGCACAAGGAGTGCCATGCCACACAGGGGCGCCTCCCACATAGGGTTGCTCCATGTGCAAGGAGTGCACCCCACAAGGAGAGCCACCCCACGTGAAAAAAGTGCAGCCTGCCCAGGAGTGGCGCCACACACATGGAGAACTGATGCAGCAAGATGATGCAATGAGAGAAAAAGAGATGCAGTTTCCCAGTGGCGCCAGATAATGCAAGTGGACGCAGAAGAACATACAGCGAATGGACACAGAGAGCAGACAATGGGAGGGAATGGGAGATAAAGAAATAAAACAAGTCTTTAAAAAAAAAAAGAATGAAATCGGAGGAGAGGAGGCAAGATGGCGGCTGAGTGAACTTCCCGGTTACTAGCTCCTGGAGGGAATCGGCTGGGAGGCGTCGGAGACTCCTTGGGACCGGGCTGTTTCGGGATTTTTCCTGGTCCCAAGGTGTTTAGACATCGATTTGGAGGGAAGGTAACAGAGAGGATCCATCCGTGAAATATACACAGAGATCCCACCTACGTGTGGAGGATTCCCTCCTTGGGTAGGCAGAGCCGAGGCAGCTAGCACCGCGCCGAGCCCCGGCGGGCGGCGGCCAGGGTAGCCTAGCTGGGCCGCGGTGGGCAGCGGGCGGGGGATCCGAGCCACGCTGCGGCGGGCGGGAGAGCTGAGCCGAGCCGCGCTGCGCCGCGGCGGGCGGCGGGCAAGGGAGCCGAGCCCAGCCGAGCTGCGGCGGGCAGCGGGCGGCGGGCGGGAGAGCCGAGCTGCGCTGTGTCGCGGCGGGCGGCGGGCAAGGGAGCCAAGCCCAGCCGAGCTGCGGCGGGCGGCGGGCGGGAGAGCTGAGCCGTGCTGTGCAGCGGCGGGCGGTGGGCGGGGAAGCCGAGCCGGGCCGAGCCCAGCTGAGCCGCGGAGGGCGAGGGGGCCGAGCCCAGCCGAGCTCAGTCGAGCCCAGCCGCGCCGCGGAGGGCGGCGAGTGGGAGAGCCGAGTCGCACTGCGCCGCGGAGGGTGGCGGGCAGGGAAGCCGAGTCCAGCCGGGCCCAACTGAGCCCAGCCGAGCCACGGCGGGCGAGGGAGTCGAGCCCAGACGAGCTCGGCCGAGCCCAGCCGCGACGCACCGGGCGGGAGAGCTGAGCCGCACTGCGCCGCGGCGGGCGGTGGGCGGGAAAGCCGAGCCCAGCCAAGCCCAGCCAAGCCCAGCCAAGCCGCGACGGGCGGGGGACCCGAGCCCAGCCGAGCCTAGCCAAGCCCAGCCGAGCCGCGGAGGGCGGGGGACCGGAGCCAGCCGAGCCCAGCCGAGCCCAGCCAAGCCTGGCGGCGGGGTTTCTGTTCTTTGTTTTTGTTTTTGTTTTTTTTTGTTTTTTGTTTTTTGTTTTTTGTTTTTTATTTTTTATTTTATATTTGTTGTTGTTGTTGTTTTTTTTTAATCCTCTCTTTCCTGTCCCCAATATTCCTCTTATACTATTTTATCTTAACAATACAATAGGTCCTACAGGAAATACCTCACATTTGATGGGTTTCCTCACCCTCCACTGCCTCATTTTTCTGTGAATAGATTTAGCCTATCTACACTATCCCCTTTCCCCTACAACTTGATATCCTCCACCATCTGCTATCTCTCCTATATTCCATCTCCCTTTCTTTGATCCACAAAGTGTCTAACTCTTAATTTCTAATACCTTTGTTTAGTTTTCCATCTGGTATTCGTCCCTGAAACTATTACCTTTCTTTTCTCTTTCCCTCTCTCACGGAAACAATAGACTCTTAGTAAGTACCACATTCCTCCCATATTCAGTCGTCTACCTCATTATAGGTACTTTCCTACTACTATAACTCTACACAATTTACATGATCTAACCTCCATCCTCCCAGAACTCATATTGTTGCTTTGTTAACATATATCACCAATACTACTTCACACTTTTTCCTCCCTTACACAATTGCCTTTCCCCAGCACTAATACGTTCCTTTAAAGTGAGCTTAACTAGCAATAAGAAATTGGAATAAGAAGAACAAAGTGACAAAGAGAAGATATAACACTTACGCAAAAACAACAGCTAATTAATCTCCAAGACTAGACAAAGAAGCTAAGGAACTGATTAAACCCGTCAAGAAAAAATGTTGACAAGACAGCAACAAAAATCTACAAACCAAACCAGTAATCAGGAAAACATGGCTGAATCCAATCAGGAAGGGGGGCAGGACTTCGCACAAGCAATGAAAGATCTCAGATCATTTATCACCGACAAATTTGATGAAGTAATGAAAGAGGTTAACAGCATGAAGACAACACTTGGAGGGGAAATTGCAGACATGCGCAAAAAAATAACAGATATGATGGAAATGAACACCACACTTCAAGAAATCAAAAATACACTTGCAGCAAATATCAGCAGACTAGAAGAGGCAGAGCAGAGAATTAGTGATGTGGAAGACAGTGCATTGGAAATCAAACAGATAGTAGAAGTGGTCAATAAAAAGGTAGAAAAAATCCAGATAGGACTTAGGGACCTGAATGATAACGCAAAACGCTCAAACATACGTATTATAGGCATTCCAGAAGGAGAAGAGAAGGGAAAGGGGTCAGAAGGAGTGTTGCAGGAAATAATGAATGAAAACTTCCCAAATCTACTGAAAGAGACAGATGTACATATCCAAGAAGCACAGCGCACTCCACTGGTCATAAACCCCAAAAGGCCCACCCCAAGACATATACTTGTCAAATTATCCAATGCTCAAGACAAAGAAAAAATTCTAAAAGCAGCAAGAGAAAAGAAAACCATCACATACAAGGGAAACTCCATAAGATTAAGTGCTGATTTCTCATCTGAAACGATGGAGGCAAGAAGGCAGTGGTATGATATAGTCAAGGTACTAAAGGAAAAAAATTTCCAACCAAGAATACTCTATCCAGCTAAACTAGCATTCAAAAATGATGGAGAGTTCAAAATATTCACAGATAAACAGAAACTGAAAGAGTATATCAACAAGAAACCTCCCCTTCAAGAAATTCTTAAGGGAGTTCTGCAGGAAGAAAGGAAAAAACAGGACAATCAGAGATGGAGGAGAGTGTAAAAACAACAAGAAAGAAAAAATAGAAGGGGAAAATAAAATAATACAAACAAAATGTAACAAACACAAATCCAACCAAAATATGGCTACCGTAAATAACTCTCTAAACGTAATAACACTGAATGTCAATGGACTAAACTCACCTATCAAAAGATTCAGACTGGGACACTGGATAAGGAAATACGACCCATCTATATGCTGTCTACAAGAGACACATCTTAGACCCAGAGACTCATGGAGGTTGAAAGTGAATGGCTGGAAAACAATCATACAAGCAAACAACAACCAAAAAAAGGCAGGAGTAGCTATATTAATATCAGACAAAATAGACTTTAAATGCGAAACAATTGTGAGAGACAAAGAAGGATACTATATTTTAGTGAAAGGGACAATCTGTCAAGAAGATCGAACAATCATAAATATTTATGCTCCTAACAAGGGCGCCTCTAAATATGTGAGGCAAACGCTGGAAAAACTAAGTGAAAGAATAGATGCATCTACAATTATAGTGGGGGATTTTAATATACCACTATCAACTCTGGACAGAACATCTCAAAAGAGAATCACTAAAGAAACAAAACATTTGAACAGTATATTAGAAGAGCTGGATCTAATAGACATATATAGATCACTACACCCAAACACAGCAGGATATACATTTTTCTCAAGCGCACATGGAACATTCTCCAAGATTGACCATATGCTAGGCCACAAAGAAAGGCTTAATGAATTCAGAATGATCGAAATCATACAAAACAGTATCTCTGACCACAGTGGAGTGAAGCTGGAAATTTGCAAGGGACAGAGACCCAGACTCCACATGACAATTTGGAAATTAAACAGCACACTCTTAGGAAAACAGTGGGTCAAAGAGAAAATCTCAAAAGAAATCAATGACTACCTTGAAACAAATGATAATGATAACACAACATACCAAAATTTATGGGATGCAGCAAAAGCGGTACTGAGAGGGAAATTTATAGCCATAAATTCATATATCAAAAAAGAAGAAAGAGCAAAAATTGGAGAACTAACTGCACTTTTGACGGAATTAGAAAAACAACAACAAAGTAACCCAACAGGAAGAAGAAGGAAGGAAATAACAAAGATAAGAGGAGAACTAAATGAAATAGAAAATAAGAAAGCACTTGAAAAAATAAACAAGACCAAGAGCTGGTTTTTTGAGAAGATCAACAAAATTGACAAACCTTTAGCGAGACTAACAAAGAAAAAAAGAGAAAAGATGCAAATACACAAAATAAGAAATGAGAAAGGTGATATCACCACTGACCCCACAGAAATAAAGACTATCATAAGAGGATACTTTGAAAACCTATATTCCAACAAAAATGACAATTTAGAGGAAATGGACAAATTCCTAGAAACTCATAAGCAGCCCATACTGACGAAAGAAGAAATTGATGATCTTAACAAACCAATCACAAGCAAAGAGATAGAATCAGTCATTAAAAATCTCCTAACTAAGAAGAGCCCAGGGCCAGACGGCTTCACAGATGAATTCTACAAAACATTCCAGAAAGAACTAACACCAATCCTGTTGAAACTATTCCAAAAAATCGAAACAGAAGGAACACTGCCTAATTCCTTCTATGATGCCAACATTACCCTAGTACCAAAGCCAAACAAAGACACCACAAGAAAGGAAAATTACAGACCAATTTCTCTAATGAACCTAGACGCAAAAATACTTAACAAAATACTTGCTAATCGTATTCAACAACACATTAAACGAATTATACACCATGACCAAGTGGGATTTATTCCAGGTATGCAAGGATGGTTCAACATAAGAAAATCAATCAATGTAATACACCATATAAACAGATTGAGAGAAAAAAACCACATGATTATATCTATAGATGCAGAAAAGGCATTTGACAAAATACAGCACCCCTTCCTGATAAAAACACTCCAAAAGATCGGAATACAAGGAAACTTTTTGAACATGATAAAGAGTATATATGAAAAACCGAAAGCCAACATTGTTTATAATGGCGAAATCCTGAAATCCTTCCCTCTAAACTCAGGAACAAGGCAAGGATGCCCATTGTCTCCGCTCCTATTTAACATTGTCTTGGAAGTACTTGCTCGAGCACTGAGACAAGAACCAGATATAAAAGGCATTCAAATTGGAAGGGAAGAAGTCAAAATTTCATTATTTGCAGATGACATGATCCTATATATAGAAAACCCTGAGAGATCTACAATAAAGCTCCTAGAACTCATAAATGAGTTTAGTAAAGTCGCGGGTTATAAGATCAATGCGCAAAAATCAGTAGCATTTCTATACACCAATAATGAGCAAGATCAGGAGGAAATCAAGAAACAAATACCATTCACAATAGTAAATAAAAAAATCAAATACTTAGGAATAAATTTAACTAAAGAGGTAAAAAACTTATACATCGAGAACTATACAAGATTGTTCAAGGAAATCAAAGAAGACCTAAATAAATGGAAGAATATTCCCTGTTCATGGATAGGAAAACTGAATATTATTAAGATGTCTATCCTACCAAAACTGATCTACACATTCAATGCAATCCCAATAAAAATCAACACAGCCTTCTTTAAGGAACTAGAAAAACTAACTATGAAATTTATTTGGAATAGAAAGAGGCCCCGAATAGCCAAAGACATATTGAAAAAGAAAAACGAAATAGGAGGAATCACACTTCCTGACTTCAAAACATACTACAAAGCTACAGTAGTGAAAACAGCATGGTACTGGCATAAAGAGAGACACACAGACCAATGGAATCGAATTGAAAGTTCAGATATAGAACCTCATGTATATAGCCATATAATATTCGATAAAGCCACCAAACCCTCTCAACTGGGAGAGAATGGCCTATTCAACAAATGGTGCCTGGAGAACTGGATAGCCATATGTAGAAGAATGAAAGAGGATTACCATCTCACACCTTATACAAAGATCAACTCAAGATGGATCAAAGACCTAAATATAAGAGCCAAGACCATAAAGACCTTAGAAAGCAGTGTAGGGAAACATCTATAGGACCTTGTAATAGGAAATGGCTTCATGAATATCATACCAAAAGCACAAGCAGCAAAAGAACAAATAGATAAATGGGACTACCTCAAAATTAAAGCCTTCTGCACCTCAAAGGAGTTTGTCAAGAAAGTAAAAAGGGAACCCACACAATGGGAGAAAATATTTGGCAACCATATATCTGATAAGAGACTTATAACTTGCATATATAAAGAACTCATAGATCTTGAAAACAAAAAGATAAACAACCCATTTAAAAAATGGGAAAAAGACTTAAACAGACACTTCTCCAAAGAAGAAATACAAATGGCTAGAAAGCACATGAAAAAATGCTCCAAATCTCTAGCAATCAGGGAAATGAAAATCAAAACTACAATGAGATACCATCTTACTCCCATAAGATTGGCAGCCATGAAAAAAACAGTAGAATACAAATGCTGGAGAGGATGTGAAGAAAGGGGAACACTCATCCATTGCTGGTGGGAATGCAGAAGGATCCAACCATTCAGTTTGGCGGTTTCTCAAAAAATTATCCATAGATTTGCCATATGACCCAGCAATACCACTGCTGGGTATATACCCATCAGATCTGAAAACAAGGACACAAACCGATATATGTACACCAATGTTCATAGCAGCATTGTTCACTATCGCCAAAAGTTGGAATCAATCCAAATGTCCATCAACAGATGAGTGGATCAATAAAATGTGGTATATACACACAATGGAATACTACTCAGCTGTAAGAACCAATACACTACAATCGCACGTGATAACATGGATGAACCTTGAGAATCTTATGTTGAGTGAAGCAACTCAGGCATTGAAGGACAAATACTATATGACTTCAATGATTTGAAATAAGTTAACTGCCTCAGAGAGCTAGAGTCTGGAAAAGTGGCTTACAGGAAATCGGGGGGTGGAGGAAGGATGTGAGTTAATGTCTGCAGGGGTGGAATCTGTGATGAGCTGGCGGTAAGTATGAGCACAAAGAAGGGACAAAATGGGGGCAAGGGGTTACCGTCAGGTGGGGTTTTCTGGGTTTGAGGGGGGCTGGGGATGGGAAGAGGGGTAATATTGTCCAAGAAATAGGTGGGAGGGAGGGGCAACATACGAATATGGGAGAGTGTCAGAAGTTCGTTGAGAACTAAATGTTGAGTAAAACGTATCAAAGTATAAGTAGGAGGGTTACCTGGTTAGGACGCTCAGGGGGTATGGTCTGATGCGTGACGGACTCCGGAGGGAATAGCTGAAGGCTCATTTTGCTAAGGTGGGTTCTACCATTGGGTGGGGTGGACCCATATCCTGGGGAAGACTAATGCCGTTGAATAGAGAGAACTGTATCTCTCGTGAGAAAGGACGGCTCCCAGGGTATTAAATTGGCAGGCATTGTCGGCCCTAAGGGGAGGGGAAAATGGATGTGGAATGGATGGAACAAAGGTAAATAAGGGGGCAAAAGAGGAGCTATGTGAGAGTACATGAGGATGAATATAAAACAGCTAATATTACACCAAAAACATATAGGGGACGACAGACTAATAATGAAAACCATAAGACAAAACATAGGATAACTAAAAAATTTAGAAAACTGTACAGCCTAAAATATGGACCACATAGTAAGCACAAATGTCACCTTGTTTGAAAACTATAGTGTTGGAATCTGTACATCAGTTTCAGGAAATATGACATGAATAAGTTAAAAGATTATTGCTGTGCAAGGGGAAAGGTTTTATGGTGGATCTGGGGAAATACTATATATTGTATATATGAATTTCGGTGATCTAAGACTCTTCTGAAGCTGACATTATGTTGGGATTCACTTTACGGGAAGTTTTGGATCACAGAGTGGTTCAACAATGGCAGTGGAGGAATACTGATATGGGATGTTATTGACAGGATATATATGGTTGACAGGGAGTTATACAGGGCATATGCCCAGGGTATATGGTAATGTCTATATATACTCATAGTGGAAACAATTAAAAACAACAGCTGGGGGGGTACTGGGCTCCTGGCCGGGGGGTCACTGTTGTGGGCCCTGGGAGAGCAGCGGCAATCCTCCAGGTGCAATGGCAAGAACGAGGAAGGAAGGAGGGCCCAACAGTGGGCTCGTGATACTAATGGTTACACTTTTGAGCCTATACACCTGCAATAAGAACAAGGCCTAGAGTAGCATTGTGCCTGGGGGTTTCCTCCTGACAGCCTGCATGTTACTCAAATGTGGCCACTCTCACAGCCGAACTCAGCGTGTAGATGCGATGCATTCCCCCCAGCGTGGGACATGACACCCGGGGATGAGCCTCCCTGGCACCGAGGGATCACTACCACATACCAGCTGAAGAAGCAACTAGAAAATGACCTTGAATTAAAGATTCAATGCGGAACAGCAGAATATACCTGTCTACATATAATGACATGACTTCGGGAAGCTGTTTGACCTAATGTAAGGGGGAAATGGAAAGGAGAAATGAGATTATAAGGCTGTGAGTCTCTAAAAAAGAGTCTGGAGGTTGTCAGAAGGAATACCCCTATGTACAACTGAACAGAGTCTAAGAGACAGATAAGGTAGATACAACCCCAGGTATTGGTTCTTTTGAGGGATAAAGAGACCCACGGGTTCTATGGTCATGGCAGAAGGGGTTCACTGCCATGACAGATAGCCCTTCTTTGGAGCTGGTGTTTCTGCGTGATGGAATTGGACTCAGAGGGGATCTCTTTTCACAAGACTTGCATGCTACTTTATTGGAATTGTAGTCGGTGCTGGGTTTAAGATATATGTAGGGGATTCGAATCTCTGGACTGATAATATGACACCCAGGCCCAGAGCCTCAACAGACTTCAGCTCCTATACTTTGATTTATTGGACTTACTCCACTCAGCTAACATGGAGTTGAAGAAGATCAACCACCACAACATGGAGCCTAGAGTGTCTACAACTGGAAGCGGGAGGAGTGCATCCAGTACCCATATGGAATCTAAGCCCTCACTTGACATAGATGTGCAATGGACACAACCAATCCAATGTCCACAGAGAAAATGTGGAATGGGTGTGGGAACGGTAGCCATGGTGGCTGCTGGGTGTGGGGAACGGGAGGAAGAGATGAGATGTGGAGGCGTTTTCGGGACGTGGAGTTGTCCTGGATAGTGCTTCATGGACAATTACGGGACATTATAGATCCCCCCAGGGCCCACTGGATGGAACGTGAGAGAGTCTGGGCTATGATGTGGACCATTGACTATGGGGTGCAGTGATGCTCAGAGATGAACTTACCAGGTGCAATGGATGTGTCATGATGATGGGAGAGAGTGTTGCTGTGGGGGGAGTGGGGGGCGGGGGCGGTGGGGTTGAATGGGACCTCATATTTTTCATAATGTAATTTAAAAAAATAATAATAAATAAATAATTAAAAAAAAAAAAAAAAGATCAGACCAAGTTTCCACAGCAAGCACGGCAGAAGTAAATGAGAAGATGGTGAATCTTCCTCACCACATACCCAGTAGATATGCTGATGACTCGCAGCAAGGGCTTCCTGTCATGAGTCTCTAATAGTTTGGTGACTGTGGTCTAAAAATCTGTTAGGATATATACTGTTATTGGCACTAATTGGCACTTTTGTTGGCAGGTTGAGTAAAGAGCTAGAGTGTTTCATGTTCAAGGAAACTGAGCTACTTTGCAGTCGTGGCCAGGCCAGAGGCTCCCTGGAGGGCTGTGTGGGGAGGCTCATCTGCTTCTTGATTCAGGAGGGATGTGGGGACCCCCTACACCAGGCCCAGGCACCCATTTGATTTTCAGAGATTCTAGTTCTACCGGCCAAGGGCTGACCTCATTGCAGTTTGGAGAAGTTATCTAAGTTCACACATACTTTAAGGCAGGCCCCTCATCCTCCACAGGAAAAAGAAAACTCAGGGGTGTGGAATTTATTCCTGCCACATCATACAGAACTCACATGAATGTGTGTGTGACTTACATGCACAGAGCCAGAGAGAAGGTACATGCACAGAGCCAGAGAGAAGGGCTTGTTCTTCCTCTGTGGGAATGTCAGAAACAGACAAGTAGAATCCTTTGTTTAAAGAAAGGTGGAAGGTGGAGTGGCTGCAACAGGAAGGCTTATCCCCGGCACCATTCAGCGCTCTGTTGGACACATGGAGAGCTTTCTGAAGGTCGTCAAAGACAACCATATGTCTCAGAAATTTCCTGCAGACCCTTCAGTTAGTTGGAATGTTTTGTATGCAGATGTTCAATGGATGCACATCAGGTAGAGTATATGAAAAAAAATTATTTCCTGTATTCTTCTTGCAGAACTGTTTTGGGCCAATGTTACAGCTCTTTGGACTTTAAAGCTGTTCTCTGACCATGCTTTGTGACTTTTTCCTCGCCTTGGTCATCAGCAAAAAAGGACTGAGTGAAGTTTGAGTTGGTGGAAATGGATACTCTGTCATGCCTTTGTAGGTTATCTGTTTATTCACTTAATGAAGATATAGTCACTCAGTGGCTACTACATGCAAGATACTTTAATTGAGCTTCTCTGAGACTTCCATCTCAGGGGTATTCATGGAACTCCAAGGACCAAGCAGAGTATAGCAGTGAGTTGTAGAGATAAGTTGGGCCCTGGGGTTGAAGGAAAGTAGGGAAGACAGGTAACCTAAGTGAGCAAAGTGGGCCAGGTGTGAGGAAAACGATCCTCAGTTGCAAAGTCAAGCAGCAGTTGGCACTCAACTAGAATGCAGAGGGGACGTAGGGACTTAGCAGGACTGTGGGTTAATGGGAAGTTTATGCTGCTTTGAAAGTGTGAAGCCACTAATCACAGAGTTGTCAGGACATCTAGTTGTCAGGACAAGCCAGCTATTTTGCTTGGCCAAACCTTGGTCTAGATGAAACCAAACAAGTGTGGGAGCCATCAGTATGCAGGCTCAGAACTAGTGGAACCAGGGCAGCTTGGAGAATAGAAGATCTGGCAGACTCTGGTGAAAAGAGAATATGACTTTGAGGGTTCCAACCCATTTCCTCCCAAGAGACCGAAAGACTAAATGCCTGTGTGTTAGACAATTGCTCTTAGTTTATACTGGGAAACACTGAGCAAGAGGGAAATAAAAGTTATACTACAGGGGAACTGATATGGCTCAAGTAGCTGGGCACCCACCTGATGCCTCCTAAAGAAGACGAGCAGGAGAGAGAGCTGGTGTGACAGGCTGGTGTGGCAAGATGACACAACAAAGTGACAGAGCGAGCTGATGCAGTGAAGAGACGCAGCAAGGAAACACAATGAGAGACACAACAAGCAGGGAGCAGAGAAGATCAAGTGATTGGGTGCCTCCCTCCCACATGGGAGGTCCCACGTTCAGTTCCCAGTGCCTCCTAAAAAGAAGATGAACAGAGAGCAGACAGCGAGTGCAAACATCAAAGGGGCAGGAGAAATAAATAAATAAAAACAAATCTTAAAAAAAAAAGTTATACTACAAATCAATGAGTTTCAAGGACTAATCAGTTAATGAGTAGATAGGATGGCCCACTGGCCATGGAAAGACCTCAGTTCAAATCTGTCACTTACCACTTAATGTGACCTTGGGAAAATCATTGGAATTTTCTGAGCCTTAGGTTTCTCATCTAGAAAATGTGATTAATAATAAAATCCACTTCACGAATTGTCAGGAGTACAAATTGTGATAAATTAGGTAAGTTTTCAAGGCCCTGGGCCCACCTCCCAGGTTCCTGGCCCCATCTAGGCATTTTGTAAACATCGCACATCCTGGACTTCAACCCAAATCCAGGCAATCAGTTGACTTCAGTATTCTTTGGATCCCTAAATCCTATACCCAGCTGACAGCTTTTAAATGATATTTGCCTTAGATACAAACCAGCTTTGTCGATGATAGGCATAGGAAAAGAGCCTCCTCTAGTTGGGGGCTTGTTTTTTAATATTAAGTCATTCACATTAGAACCCCGAGGTGTGTATGCCGGGAACTTCCAGAGACGTGATGTGCAAACATTGAAGAGCGAGCTATTAGGTCATTACTTGCAACGATAATGTCTGCAATTCTCAAGAAATAAAGCAACCCCCCCATACGAGGGGAGAGGTCTTTTTTTGGAGCCTCTGGCTACATTTAGAGAGACGACTAATGCCCAAAGTGGAAGGTCTCCTAGAAAAATGCTTTATGTTCAGCTACCTAGAATTTCAGCCCAGCACATATTATTACTGGGAAATGTCCTGGTGACAATTTATAAAAGGCAGAGTGAAAAAATATTCATGGGGAAGAGTGAGAAGGGGACTATTTTATAAGTTTTCTGGAAGCTCCAGTTTAGAAATCATTTTCTTAATATTATCTTCACACCAAGAAAACCACAAATCAGGGAACAGAGGACAAAACAAAGCAAACCAAAACAGGAATGAAGAAGCTATAATATAGAACTGAGACTTTCCTATCAAATTAAGAATTTTAGGCTTAATGTTCATACATATTTTCTATACATTTCCCCCACATATGGATGTATAAAAACAGTCACACACATAGAGTTCTTTCCAAGGCTGAAAGTTGTTTTTTGTGTTTTTTTTTGCCAAGAAAAGGGACAGTGAGTCATTGTCCAGAGTGACCTTCAGAAAGTATATAAAAGCCGATGTCCCATCTGTGTTTTTTCAGACATATATTCCAATTTTACTTGAAATAACATCATTAGCACAGCCATCCCACAGTGCTAGAAGGTGATCTTGTTTCTTTCTTGCCTGGCTTGAAGTCAAACATCTTTTCTTTTTTTTTCCTCCAAACACTGCTTCTTTCTCTGAAATATTTCATGCAGATAATGGATAATGACCACTTCTCATTGCCTTTTCTCGAAAACGTCTAACTGCATTAGCCAAGAACGGACACATTTTAACCTGCTTCTTTTGCTAAGTTCACGGCTGTGACCACTTCTCATCAAAAACGAAAGAAAGAAAAAAGCCCACTGTACCCTCAGAGAAGCTACATCATCACTGTCAGAAAGTGAGCCGGCCCTTTTTTTTGCCGGTGAAAAGTCGTGCAGCCTCCAGTATCACAGAAGTCAGAGCTGAAAAGAGCTTTCATGTCTTGTGGCCAATTCCTCAGTCCAGGAAGTATTTCCTTGCCATGGTACACTGCAGTACTTCTAGTAACGGTTCAGATCCTGAGCCTTCCAACGCTTCCTCTTTAAGAGGGGTTCTTCTGGCTCTGGGAAGCACACTGTAGAGAATTTAACTTATTCCCATAACTCCCAAGAAGGGGTTGTATGTCATAGTTCACATGGATGGAATCTAAGGACTGGGGAGAACTTTCAGTTCAAGCTTTTGCGATGCGCTTTCATTCCTTTTCTTTACACTTCAGTCAAGTAACTGCTCAGCATACACCATCAGTGAGAGAGAACTCAAAGCATGGAGGCAGCTTATCCCATATTTTAAAAAATAGCAATAGCTAACATTGAGGGCAGAGTGTAAGAGCCTATGGGCTAATTTCTTTATCTGTTTTACCTTATTTGTTCCCTTAATGACACTAGATGACTGTATTAGTCTGCCAAAAGGGCTGCCAATGCAAAGTAACAGAAATCTCTTGGCTTTTATAAAGGTATTTATTTGGGGTAAAAGCTTACAGTTACAAGGCCCTAAATTGTCCAGCTCAAGGCTGCTTTCTCACCAAAGTCTGTTGCCACGTGTTGAAGCAAGATGGTTGCTGATTTTTCCCCTCTGGCTTCTTCTCTTTCAGCTGCAGGCTGGCATAGGGCTTGTCTCTCTTGGCACTGGGCTTGTTCCTTTTTGGGTCTTCTATATCTTCTCTTCCAAGGTCAGCTGCAAACTTCAGGCGAATGACTAGAACCCTCTCTTCCCACGGTCTCCTTGAGTGCGTGCCACTTTTATCAGCCCACCAAGGGGGCAGGGACTCAAACTGAATCACACCTTACTGAAGCTGTCAAATCAAAGCCCTAATCTGAACAGGTAATTTAATCAAGGGCCCTCCAACGGAATCCAATATAATCAAAGGGTATCACACCCAGAATAGGTTAGTTTACAAACATAATCTTTTCTCTTTTTGGAATTCATAAAATAATCTCAAACTGTCACAGGGTCTTTTTCAATTCTTTCTCTACAGATGGTGGACTCAAATCAGAGAGGATGGTAATCACTCTTCCAGGGTCACATAGCTGACCTGGGACTTGAGTTCGGCTCTGTGGGACCCCAAGGTCCATGTTTAATTCCTCCCTTACCGCCCCCCTTCCTTCCCAGCTCATCAGCCAAAGATGTAGGTTCTACCTCCAAACTTAATCTCTGCACTGCCATCACTCTCCTCCACACCACCACTCGGCTCTCCTCTGGGGGTGTCGGGGCCCCCTGACTGGCATCTTAGCGTCCTCCTTTGTTCCCCCATAGTCCATTTACCTGTATGGCAGCAACGGCCACCTACTAAACGGAGACTTGGACAACGTGACTCCTCTGCATCACGCCCTCAAAGGCTTCTCTTGGCACTCTGGTTCCACGCCCCACCCCAAGCCTGCAGGCCCCCTGGACCCATCTTGTTTCCATCTCAGACCCACCCCCATCTCTGACCCCTTTGCTTCCAACACTAAAGCTAACATTTTGCTCTCTGTTCCCTGATCTCACCGCTTCAAGGCCTTTGGAATTCTGTTTCTCCTACATGGGAGGGTTTTCCCCTTTCCATCCTTTTAGCCTCAGCTCAAATGTCCCTCCTGAGGGAGGTTGTTCCTGATCCCCTACACCCTATCTCACCCTGCCATTTCCCCAACCCCTCAACTGCCAAAGATATTTTCTATCTTAGGTTCCTCTCTCTTTTTCCCTTTTATAGTCCTTATCTCAATTTATAATTATTTTATTTCCCTATTTACTTGATTTGTTTGTCTCCTAAATAAGACTGTACACTCCCTGAGGGCAGGTTGAGGCTATCTGGCTTACCGCTATATCATGCAATCAGATATACAGGACCCAACTCAATAAACTATTTGTTGAAGATATGAATAAATAAAGGAATGATTGGATAAACAAATGAGTAAGTGAATGTATTGGAGAAGGATGATTTTCACTTATCTGACAAGCTTAGGTTTTATTTATCGGCCCCAGCAATTCACTTTCCTGCCACAAGAACAAGAACAACAACAAAAATTCCTACCTTAACAGGATACCTCTTTGGATTTAAATTCAGTGTGGGCCAGTCCTCTGAGCAGGTATAGGCATGATAGGAATTCAGGGGCATCGAAAAGACCCTTCCCCTCTCCATCCTGAAACCTCTTACACTCTGCTTCTGCTTGCCTCACACCCTACAATTTGACTTGTGCTCGTTTGGCATCAGACAAACTGTTTATTTCCTAGGGCTGCCATAACAAATTATTACAAACCAAGTGGCTTAACAAAACAGAAATTCATTCTCACACAGTTCTGGGGGCTGGAAATCTGAAATCAAGGCAATTCCTGCTGGAAGCTCCGTGGCGGAAACCATCCATGCCTCTCCTAGCTCCTGGTGGTTGTGGGCAGCCGTTGGTGGGCCTTGGCTTGCAGACACACACTTCAGTCCCTGCTTCCGTCTTCACACTGCCTTCTCTGTGTGTCTCCATGTCTCCCTGTGTCCTTCCTCATCTTATAAGGACATCAGTCATTAGATTTAGGGTCCACCCTAAATCCAGGATGATTTCATCCAAATACCTTTGATTACATCTGCAAACATTCTATTTCCAAATAAAGTCACATTCTGAGGTTCTAGGTGGATATGATTTTTATTTTGGGGGGGTGGTGGATAGTGGTCAACCCACTATGTAACCAAGACTCTATGCCCTGCAAAAATGAAAAGCCTTATTCTCTTATTCCAGTCTTTTCCTTCAGGTTGTACAGGTTTCTCAGATCATTTTCTGATCACCAGCTTCTGTAGAACAGACAGACCCAGGAACCAGCTGGGTCACCTCCATACTCTAATCCAGTGGTTCTCAATAGGGGGGTGGAGAAGGTTTATAGCCCAGGGGACAATTGACAAAGTCTGGAGACATTTTTGGTTGTTATCACAGGGGTTGGGGATGCTACTGACATCTATTGGGTAGAGGCCAGGGATGCTGCTAAATATCCTGCAATGTACAGGATGGCCCCCACAACAGAGAATCACCCTATCCTCAATGTCAATAGTTGAGAAATCCTGCAAAGTCAAAGTCAGCTTCAGCTTTGGGGGTGGATGATGAAGAGCACAAGGTCTGCAGCAAGCCTGCCTAGGTTCAAATCCCACCTCTGCCACATTCTCCCTTGCCATCTTGAGGAAATGAGCAACCTCCATGGATCTCAGTCACTTCATCTATAGCTTGGTGATAATAATAATCTCTGCTTTCAAGATTATTGTGAGAATTAAAGGATGTAAGTGGAAAGAACTTAGAATGTCTGGTAATAATAACCACTCATATATGTTCCCGATCATTACTATAATAAGAACAAAAAGCTAATGACAAAGAGTGACTTTAGGAGGCTGGGTTTCTCAGGATTTTTAGTATTAACTTTTTCAAATTTTGGCTGGAAAAAAGAATCCATCAGACTCTAGGCATTATTCTCAATCAATTCCTCTTGGGTTCATTTAAATTTCCTTAACAGGTTGAGTATTTTTATACTACAAGAAACAAACAAGTTGATGAAAGGGATTAGCATTTTTAAACCACTCTGGTAACTCTGCCAAATAAATCCTGACCTATTTCAGTTCTTAATTAGCTAGGTTAGTTTTTAAATGAAGCAACTTATATAAGACAGCAAGTCTGATCAGGGGCCAAACCCACACTGGACAGTTAGATTAAACAGTTCTTGGAAATGGCCCAAATTCTGGGAGATATGGTGTCTTCGATCTTTCTGAATTGACAGAATAATCTAATGGAAAGTTCTCCAGGGTTTTTTGACCCTTTGATTTTAGGTTAAGTCTGGTCTTTTCAAAGCTTGCCATCTTTTCTCTGATCCTACCTATAAAGTAAATGGATAAATAGTCTTCAGGTTTCTCGTCAACACCCCCACCCCTGCACCCCTGATCCAACTAATACCAAATTCGCTATTCTTTCAGGAGAGGTAAGTGGGAGAGTACGGCATTGTCTGTTGATTTAACACACTCCAATGGTGAGCATCTATAGTTGGCTCATGGTACATTCTATCCACTATCTTGTCCTTGAGATTGTTTCTGGTCCTTTACCTCTGCTTTTTCTCTGCGTTTTAATCCTCCAATGTTAGTCCTCAGCCAATTACCAAAGCCATCTTCGTAAAAGCTGAATTTTCTTTAAAATAATAATGCATGTATGTATTTTTCTTAACAAAAAAGGCACTGCTCAGCTAATTGGTCAGTTAAGTTACTTTTGGCTATAAAAGATGATTTATCTCTTTTCCTGGAGTAGTTACAAGAAGAACTAGAATTTTCTGACCAGAAGGAGGGTTCTACAGCATGGGTTGAATTTTTAGAAAAATGTCTCCTTATATGCAGCCTCTACCACCTTTGAATGGCTATTAGGAAGTACAAGGGGAATCAGCAGTTACACCTAAAGATAGAAGTCCAAAGAAGAGAGTGGTGGCCCTTCCAGGTCTCATCAAATTTTTTGCTCCTTACAAACATATGAAAATGAAATATGCTGATTCTTGGGCAATGCTGAAAAGATCGGTGGCCTTTGTGGACACTGTGGTTGCTTCTCTGTCTATGAAGTGGGAGAAGTGGAGGGGAGTCTGACCCTACCTCAGGGCTGCGTGGGCCCCACTTATCTAAGCCATAGTGGTTTGTTTAGTGAGTCGGGCCTAACCTAAGCTGTTGGTGAATCAGCCAACAGCTGATTCACCTACTCAATTTGGCCTGATGGTTAAGAAAGCCAGGGCCTCTCCCTTTCCTTTCTCCTGTTCCCCTCATTATATGACTTGCTTGGTAATGGGTAATTATAAATGTGGCTCCAGCATCTTTTGACTGAATCTCATAGTTTAAAGGTAACATCATACAGTATCGATTAGTCGATGCCCATTTCATAGTTTTGTGTATCTGGTACTTTATAAATACAGATATCAGCACATGCTCTTTAGTCCTGCTCTGTGTAAGGCACTGTACCAACATTTTGCGTAATACATGTTGTTTTGTTCCTCCATGTATATGTTCTTTAATCCTTAATAACTATGATAGGAAAATATTGCATATTACAGGGTCATCCCTGTCTTGTTCACAGCTTCATCCTCAGTGACAAGCATACTTCTTGAGGTGGCTCTTGTTTGCTTTTGTCTAAGTTCCATCCATTCCCACTGGTGCCATCTTGGGGAGGAGGTGCCCTGCCCTCTCCAATCTTCCCCTCTGCATTTGCAATTTGGTTGAATTAATAATTGCAACCACCACTTCCCTTCACTTTAAAGTAGGTACTGCAGCTGACGTTATTTTATAAGGTTTATGATCAATTCAGGGCTATTTTACATAGGAATTAACATTGTCAGGGAGAGACTGTATAAATCTCCCTTCCAGACACTTTGAGAAGGAGCCAGAAGAACAGAAATTTTGTTCTCTTGGAATTTCATTTAACTGGGCCCCAGTGCATCTGATTTGGTTTCCAAGAACAATCCAGATAATATGCATGTATATATGCGTGTGTTTAAATCTTGGATAACTTTCTTTAAGAGCAGAGGGATAAAACAACAACAGGGGGACTTTCTTTCTCTTTTCTTTCCCGTTTTGACATTATTTTGAGTATGGACATATGACCCCAGATAGGCCAATCAGCCTCTTGCTGTATGGAATTTGAATTCTGACACCATGACTCAAGAATGGAAAAATGATTGGAGAGGGTTCATCATGACATTTTGACAAAAGCATCATGAAAACATCATGCTTTGATTCTGTTTTCTTGTTCTTCAGAGGTATCTTGGTGCCTCCCATTTCAGTGAACTACTCCATACTCCTTTCAACAGATTCCTTGCTTTCACTTATTAGCCAGAGACAATTTCTGTTGCTTGCCACCAAATATCTCACTAGCTGATAGATGATGTTCAATATATACTTTGGATAAAAGAATGCATTTGCACTAATTCTAATGGAATGGCTTATTTTCATGTTAGAATAAAACAAGTTCAAGCTCTTGGTGGCATTGGTTGGCATTCAGCAGAGGGTGAGTGTTATTATTTGGATGTTCATAGGCAAATGGGCAGACCCACAAGGTGATGCAAATATGAGCACCCTGTTTCTGGAAACCAAAAAGTCCACTACAAAGCCAGAGTCCCCTCCATCTCCACGTACTCTTTTCCATAGACTGTGGTTATGTGTATCCGTCTGACAAAAATGCTTTTTAGAAACGTCATTCCCCAAAGACTAAATGTACACGTCTAGAGTATGTTAGCAGCGCTCATAGCCTATTGTGTCACTAATCTGCATATTTAAGAGTCCCCGCATGCTCATTGAAACGATAGATGGGGCTGGTACAGTCTACTGGGTCAAAAATCTGCGTTAAATAGTCTATATACACAGTCTGTTGAGTAAATAACATCATTTTCAAAAAGCCCCTAAAATATAATAACATGATAAATCGCATCAGCTCCTGAAGACGCAGCCTCTCTACCGCTGATCAGGAAAATGATGTGCACTCTAACAAGCCACTTACAAATGATCTCATCTTTTCCAGCCATGGGAGCATTCGCTTTTCCTCGGCTTTATTTTTCACATGTAGGGGAAAGGAACACACACCTACACACAGACACATAGAGCCACATATGTGTGCTCAAGACCATCTTGTCCAAATAACTGGGCTTGAGCCAGTCTTCAAAGGCAGGGAGTCAAGACCAGAGAACAAAGTTCTCCTCACTTTGGTCTGTCATTCAGTTGTGCATGGTTCAGAGAGATAAGTTGCCCCCCCCCCCAAAACAGTTCTGCTTAAATCAATCAGAGGTATTGATTTTGAGATTTCCACGTGCCCTCATTTTGCTCTAAGGAGGACTTATTCACTACCATCTCATTTGAAGCCTGTTTGCTTATAAACTGCTTCTATGCTTACAATATTCTAATAGGTACCAGTTATAAGTGCTTTACACGCGTTGTTTTATTTCAGCCTCACGACCTTCCCACCATGAAGGGGATATTATTAGCTCGTTTTTGAAGTCAGAGGTATCTTAGGCTTCAAGAGGTTAAACAACTTTCCTAAGGTCACATACTCAGAAACTGGCAGATTCCAGCTTTGAACTGAGCTCATTAGACTCCAGGGCCAGTGCCCTCTCCCGGCTGAGTTTTCTAGCTCATTCTCACATGCATGTCCGTTTTCAGCTACGCCCTGCTTCGTGCTGAGATGTTTGGTGGAGGTGCATGTGTTTTTGCTATAATGCAATATACGTGTCCTTAGAAAAAGCTTGCATTAAAATGATAAGCCTTATGGGAAAAATAAGGTTAGGAGAGACCTCTTAAAAGCTAGGCAGCAATGTATCCAGAGCACAGCTAGACAATAAAAAAACCTGATAAAAAATACTGGTCCAGTTAAAACCCCTTGTTAAGTTCATAATAAATAAAGGAATGCTACAGTAAATGAAGAGATGATGGTAGTTGGTTAGGAAGGAGTTTAAAGGAGGAGTGTGATTGTGGCGTTACAGAAAGGTCAGAACTTTAAACGATCTGGGACAGCTGCGAAATAAGACTTCTGAGGCAGAGTAAGTGACTGTCCCGAGCCTAGAGGAAGGGCAAGGGATCAAGGGGCATTCGAGGAACCTCCTGCATTCCCTGTGGCTTGCTGCCTTCAGCTGTGGTCAGGAACTTGGTACTTAGTTGTGCTAAACAATACCGGTAGGGGAGAAAACCACAGGTGAGTCAACTCATTACATTCATATCATTGACCTTTTTACCAGTCAGGAACGAGTTAATCTGCTTTATAGAACTATGAGCTGTAACAGAATAGACGTTAGCTTGTCTTTCTGCCTTAAAGATCTTTCACCTACAACCAATTCGGTTGCTAAAATTCTAGGTGCCTTGCCATTGAAACCTTAACTTTGAAGGGAGTCAACCTAAAATAAAAATGGTAAATATATCTTCCAAACTACCACATTAGCTTGTTAAGAAGTCTTTCCTGTTATTTCTTCAAGCACTAACTGGGTGCCAGCCTTCTGTTGTGCAAAGTATTTGGTAGGCATTTCATTTTGGAGATAATACAGTGAGATACGCATTTTCAGCTTCATTTTAGAGGTAGGGGACTTGAAGCTAAAAGGAGAGACGTAAGTGGTTGTCCAGTAGATGGACACCAGACCCAAGCATCTTCTATTTCAACTTTTTATAACAAGACAGGAAGGTCCGAAACACTATCTGAGGGGATTGAAAGGGAAGATGGGAAGATGTTGTCCACAGTCTCCCTCCTCTCCTGCCACCTTGACTCCTCCAGAAGTTGATTCCATTCTTTTTATTTTTTCAAAAACTCCATTCATGCTACCTATAGTCAAATCTTTTTTTTTTTTTTTTTTAATGTACCAGGACCGGGGGATTGAACCTGGGAAGTGGGAAGCCAGTGCTCAACCACTGAGCCACATTTGGCTCCCTGAGTTAGTTTTTTCATTTGTTTGCTTTTCGTTGTTTTTTGTTTTGTTTTGTTTTTAGGAGGCACCAGGGACTGGACCCGGGACCTCCCATTTGAGCCACATCTGTTCCCTTACGGTCAATTCTTAATACTCATAACCACTGAGATCACATCACTTCCATGTTCAAAACCCCCAAGGGAAATTCATCTCACTTAGAAAAAACCACGGCCCTCTGGTTTCTATTAATGCTGGTTCTCCATCACATCTCTAGCCCTCTCTTCTATTCCTCTCTTACTGTGTTACTGCACTCTACCCACACTGGCCTCTTTGCTATTAGTCGAACAAGCCAGGAAAGCTCCCATCTTGGGCCTTTGCATTGGCTGTCCCGTCTGGCGAAGGGTATGCCCATGGATTTCCTCTAACCTCCTTCAACTGTTTGCTCAAATACCACTTTCTAACGAAGCTTACTTCCTATTTAAAAATTGCTGGGAAACGGACTTTGGCCCAGTGGTTAGGGCGTCCGTCTACCACATGGGAGGCCCGTGGTTCAAGCCCCCGGGCCTCCTTGACCCGTGTGGAGCTGGCCCATGCGCAGCGCTGATGCGTGCAAGGAGTGCCCTGCCACACAGGGGTGTCCCCCGTGTAGGGGAGCCCCACGCGCAAGGAGTGCACCCGTAAGGAGAGCCAGCCACCCAGCGCAAAGGAGGGAGCAGCCTGCCCAGGAATGGCGCCGCCCACACTTCCCGTGCGGCTGAGGACAACAGAAGCGGACAAAGAAACAAGACGCAGCAAACAGACACAGAGAACCGACAACCGGGGGAGGGGAGGGGAATTAAATAAATAAAAATAAATCTTTAAAAAAAAAAAAATTGCAACTGGTTTCCCCACCCTCTCAGGACTCCTGATTCCCTCACCCTACTCTACTTTTTCTCCCCTCACTTATCGCCTTCTAATTTAATATAGAATTTGCTTCTTTATTATGGCTACCATTACTGTCCATCCTTCTTTGTTAGTCTGTAAATGCCATATGAGTAGAATTCAATGCTACAGCGTAGGCACCTAGAGAAGTGCACTGCACATAGTAACTCCTCAATAAGTTTTCGCTGGATGAACTCATGAGTATTTAAAGAACCTTGTACATTTTAATTCTGCAAAGTGAGCAAAATTTACCCAAATCACCAGAAATACTTTCTTTTTTTTTTTTTTAAGATTTATTTATTTATTTAATTACCCCCCCCCCTCAGTTGTCTGTTCTCTGTGTCTATTTGCTGCATCTTGTTTCTTTGTCCGCTTCTGTTGTCGTCAGTGGCACGGGAAGTGTGGGCGACGCCATTCCTGGGCAGGCTGTACTTTCTTTCACGCTGGGAGGCTCTCCTTCCGGGAGCACTCCTTGCACGTGGGGCTCCCCTACGCATCGTGGGGGGCTCTCCTTCGCGTTGCGGGGGACACCCCTGCGTGGCAGGGCACTCCTTGCGCGCATCAGCACTGCGCATGGGCCAGCTCCACACGGGTGAAGGAGGCCCGGGGTTTGAGCCGTGGACCTCCATGTGGTAGACGGACGTCCTAACCACTGGGCCAAGTCCGTTTCCCACAGAAATACTTTCAGAGTTTGCTGTAGGTTCACACCTGCATTCTAATCTCTGATAAACCTTGGTCCCAGGAACTAGACCTGCTTCCACAACTTTCAACATTTGCTCCATGTACAAGCCTTTTCCAAAACCAGACTGGCTCCATATCTAGCAGTAAGTGGAAAGGCAGAACCATAGAAATACATGCTTTTGTGACAGATTTAGTGGGAAAAACACAACCATGCCAGCTCTGAGCTGTACCTGACATACAACTTCGGTTATTGGATATGGTTCTTTAAGTTTCTTAAGCCAAGCATTAAGAAACTTCTCAGTTTCTTGAACTGGAAGATAATTCAAAAGCACATTCTTTCATTGCATTCATTTGCATCTCTGGTGCTCTGTTACTGCAATACCTGGTTTCAGGGCATAAGATGTCTATGACCTAAACTCTTCTTTCCTTATTAGCACTGATGTATGTGATAATGTCTGGACTTGGTCTCTCTCTGCCTGAGTGTCCCTCCTCTCTCTCTAATGCAGTAAGAACTGAGCCTGTCCATTTGAAGAAAATAGAACAATTTATTTTTTGCGATGAGGAGGATCCCAGCCCTATCTCTTACTAGCTGTGCATTCACTCATTACTTAAGCTCTCTAAGTCTCCATTTCCTCATCTCTAAAAAGGACATAATCGAAGTACCAACACTGCATGGTCATCGAGAGGATGTAGTGAGGACATGTTAGAGTTCTCCTCCTCCTTTAATTCCTCTGATGGCTCCTACTCAACTTTCTGGTCTTAGCCTAAAGATGTTATTCTTAGGGGAATCTTTCCTGGTCCCTTGACTAGGTAAGGGTTTCCTCTTACACATTCTCATGGCATTTTCCTCTTGTGGCCTCTATCAAAATTGCAACCATGCAATTAAGTGTATAATTGTTACACATTTGTGTCTGCCATTTAGACTCCAGGAGGGCAAGGACTTTGTATCTTGTTCATTTCTGTATCCTCAGCACTTTTTCAGAGAGCCTGGGGCACAGGATACACTTTACAAATGGCATTTCATTGATTCCAAGACCTTTCTTTTATATTTTAACATCTCAGAAATTAGAGTGCATCTCACAATCAATTGAATTTTAAAATGGCTACCACGAGACAGTTTGAAGCTATTTTAGGAATGCCATAACCAATTTATTTTGCATATCTTTTCCTTTTTATATAAACACAAGATTATGGCATAATACATATCTTCATTTAAACAAGTCTGAAAGAGTCTTCAGTAAGAATAAAACAAAAATTCCAAGTGATAGGAGGAGATCATTATGTTATGGATTAATTATAAGCATTTTTTTCTTAGAGGTACAAAATATAAGAATGCAGTTATACCAAATAGAACTTAGATAAGCTGAAATATAATAATTGTTGAACTAATGAAAAAGGTAAAAGTGCTTTGCATAGTACTTGGCACATAGTAAGTGCTCAATAAATGACTGTGCTATTACTAACATGTCATTATATTGCAAGATAGGGCATCTGGCCAATTTGGTATTGAAAACAACACTGTACTAGTTTCCCAGGTCCTAAAACAAATACCACACAATGGGTTGGTTTAGCAAGAGGAATTCATGGGCTCATGGTTTCAGAAGCTGGAAGGCTGGCTTCTTCCCGGGATCGGTGTATCCTGGCTGGGTGGCTGACAGGGTTCTGGGGCTGTTCTGTCACTGGCAAAGCACATGGAAATGTCTTCTTTCTCCTCCATGTTCTGTTGATTTCTGCCTCTGGCTGCTCCCTGGGGCTTCCTCTCTTTTTGTCTGAATTTCATTCTTCTTATAAATGACCCTAGAAATCCAGATTAAAACCCAACCTGATTCAGTTAGGCTACTCCTTAACTGATGCAACATCTTCAAAGGTCCTGTTTACAATTGGGTTCACACAAAAAAGACCCAGGCATTTGGGATCGGAATATGCCTTTTTGTGGGGGTCATGATCCAATCCCAACAAACATTAATATTCTTACTTAATGATTTGGATTTCCCTGCTACACACCTCAATTTCCCCATAAATGTTGAATAGAGGAATCCTTTGGTTCCGTAATATCAGGTTCCAGTAGAAATGTGCTCCTTGATGTAGTTATGAGCCAAACTTCTCCCCCTAACTGTAAGCTCCTTTGGAGCCAGTCTTGTCTTCCTGGGGTCCCTGTTTTTCCAGAGCCTGGAACCAGTGCCTGGGAGATGGTAGGTGTTCAATAAATGTTAGATAATGGAACGAAAAAACCAATGTACGGTTTAATGGACATGAAGGTCGAGGCCAAAGACTGCAGTGTGAGCGGCCCCTACCTCATCTTTGTTTTGCTGGGAGAGAATCAGAGACATATTTCAGGGTCAGCATGGGCTCGACAATTATTTTTTCCTTTGGTCTAGAAAGTGCTGCCAGTTCTAAGGATTCACTACACATGATAAAAAAAACAACAACTCGTGAACAATCAAGTAGGGCTTTCAGATTGCAAGGCTTTCCACAGCTTAGCTGAGAGTTTCGCAGCAGTGCCATCGAGAGTGAGCGAGTGTGAATTCACGTGGGGAAAGTTGGTGACCACGGTGGTGAGGAAGGATGCTGCCTGCTGAGCCTTCTTTCCCTTCTGGGCTGGGCAGTTTCTTAAAAGACCAGGAAAGCGGACTTATGCCTGGCACACAGTAAGTCCTCAGTCAATATGTATTGAGTGACTAAGGAAAAATATCAAGATCATTGCAAAGCTTGTGACTATTCTGCTGGCGACTACTTTTCTTATGTATTCTGCCTTCTCCCTTGCTTCTAGCCCAACGAGTGACTCCATGGGACATCCACCCTAGAGCTAAAATACCCTTCAAAGTCTGAATTTAGTAGCTGCCAGGGCCATCTCTTGGAGTGCCCACCTCATCATACCAGTGTTGACTTTGTAGATAACCCAAGAAGAACAGCTCTTCAATAATCCAATTCATCTATTGCCAGTTGAAGTCAAATCACTTTACTGCAGATTCTTTCTGAAGGGGTGCATGGATTGATTTACAAGTACAGCTAGTTAGAAAGACATTCAATGATTTGTATATGCAGGATGTCAAGAATGCCCTATATTCTCCCTCCTGTCAGGATGTGAATGATGTCCCTTCAGCTGTTTATTCCGTTTGTTTTACCCAAACATAAATAGACTGCAGACATGTCTGGGGCTGAAGGCACTTGCAGAAAATAAGCTTCTTCACCTCCCACTACATTGACTATGGAGACAAAGTGAAGCTGCTGCGGCTTTGACAAATACCCTCCTTCCCTCAAGAAAGCAAAGCAGACAGAACATCCAGCTTCTCCATGCTTGAAGAGGATGGATGTGTGGTTAAGGACTCCTAAAAGCACTTCCAAACTTTATGCTTAATTATTTTCAGTCCCCGTGGGTGTTTTTAGGAGCCTGAAAATATTTTTCCCTTCTCTTCTCGATTTTGTTCTTTTTCACTTACCCAGCATCAATTTCCCCCTGTTCAGCTTGTTTAGAGGATGGGTCTCCTCATGTCCACTTGGCTTGCCAGTCTGTATGTGCAAGGGCACCTTCAAAGAGCCCTGTGCCATGCCAGAGAGGGACCTGTCCTCTCCTCCCAGGCCACTCCAGTCTGGGCCTGAAAGCTGCTTGGTTGATGGGGTGGACATTTTGGGGAAGGGGGAGAGAGGAGGAGTGGGGAAATGAGAAATAAATCCATTACCCCTCAAATAAGAAAGTAAGTAATCTACTTCTGGGGTCACAATCCAATCAGAAATCCAAACTTTATATACTGTCAATTCATTTCTATTTTTGTGCTTGAATGTGTGATATGCTTGTGGCCACTTTCAGTTTGGCAGGGGGAGGTATCATCAAGAAATAAAAGAAAAAAGTGAAAGCATGAACGTTAATTCTTTGAGGGGTGACAGGTGGGAAGACTGATCGACTGGGATCTCTTTCTTTATGGCTCCCTTCTGTCGGTCCCCCCGGATTTGCTGGGGCTGTAAGGTGAGGACTAGAATGTGCCTCGCAAGAAGGAAAGAGGATGGTGGTGAGGATGATTCTGACCCCTCAATTAAATAATTAGCTGTTCATTTTACAAATCTGAGCACCTACTGTGTGCACTGGGCTGGGTGCCGGAGAGACGGCAAGGATGAGGGCACACGTGTCTTAACCTCGTGGAGCTGAGAACTTCACAGGCCAGGCTGACATTCAATTAATTACATATAATCACACAGCTTATTAATGAGCACACCATAAATCACCGTCTGTGTGTGAGTTACAACAACGGGTGAGTTGTGGATATAGAAACATATGGTTGTTTTTTGCCAATTTTAAGCTTAAAGGCCAATAGCCAAGTGGAGTCGCTGGAATTTCCATCTGAAAAGTGCTAAGCAATCGGGGGCAAAGGTGATGGACTGAGTCAGCTGCGTCTCTGTAGGGTGGGGCCTCTGGGAGAAAAATCGATGGCGGTTACTTTGGGATAGTTCATTATGATTTACTGGGCTTTCGTGGACAAGTGATGCTTTACAAACCAATGCCCCGAGGGCCAGGGCCCAACCCTATCGTCAGTATCTGAAGGCTTTAGGTGGCAAGACAGTAAGCCGCTGCCCTGCTCCCTGCTTCCAGAGGTGAGCTCAGAAAAGCAAGGGGGCAAATAGTTCCTGACTCCTGAGTCAGGGTCAAAACCGTTCTAGAAAATCAATCCGAAGAATGAATGAGCCTGTGAGATTCTGATCTGGAGAATTCCCCGTGGTTGTATTACCTGCAGAAACAGGATGGGCCCTCTTACTTTCATAAAGTGGAAGCAGGCTTCTGTATCATTAGAGCAATGGCTCCCAATGGGGGTGGGGGGTGCAAGGCGATTTTGCCCCCCAGGGGGCACCTGGCAATGTCTGGGGACATTTTAGTTGTCACAATGAGGGGTGGGGGGAAGGATTGCTGCTAACATTGGTGAGCGGGGACCAGGGAAGTTGCTAAACCTCCTACAATGCACAGGAAAACCCACCACGGAGAATTACATTGCCCAAAAGGTCAATACTGACAAGGCTGAGAAAACCTGCTTTAGAGACTATTTTACTGATTATAGGTCTTAACAGACTATTTTCTATCACTTAAAAACAACAACAACAAAAAACCTCAAAAAACAAAAAAACCCAGCAGTTATAATTCAGAACATGAACAGAAAACACAGGGATAAAGATGAGCTCTAGCCTTAAATTTTGTGAAGTTCAATGCTAACAGCTTTAACAGGAAAAAGTCAATTTGAGATGATTTTTCTTATCGAAGGCGCCCTTTCCTTGATGTCGGGGGGAAGATTGCTGTGTGGCAGACTTCCAGATGGAGAGAATTCTGAGTTAAACTTCATAAACCAGGTTTATTATTTTCCATCCGACTCCCATTCTCTCTGTGCATGTGCGCGTGTGTGTGTCTTGGGTGTGTATCCATCTCTGTATCACAACATCTTAAAATCTTAAAGTGATATAAGCAACTGATCAGAATCCAAAGGAAAAAATCCAATTGGAATTATAAATATCAGCAGGCTGCTAGGTCTGTTCGATCATTTGATTTGAACTTTGTTTTTCTGAAGTATAACATGGTAAGCTTTAAAACTTCAGTTTGCCAAAAAAGAAAAAAGAAAAAAAAAAGGCAAGAAAAAAGGCAGAAGCAAGGAAAGAGAAACTGAAGAAAAAATATCGTAACAGTCTTCCTCCCTTTGAAGTCACTACTGATATACCTCTGAACAGATCCACTCAAGTTCAACTAACATCAGACAAATGTTTAGTGTATCAGAGGAAGCCACAAAAGCAAGGATTTCATCAATATTTCACAACAGCCTCAGGGAAACTGTAGATTGCAATGCTGTAGGGCAGCTAATGGAATTACACACAAGGGTTTTGTACATTTAAAATAAGCAGCTCCTAAAAAAAATTACCCTTCAGTTTGATAGAAACTGTATAAAACTGCAGATAGGAAACAATTAAATAGCTCCCAACATTTATCCATGTCATTCTGATAGGTCATTTAATAACAGGTATTACTCTGTGTGTCTCCCCCCACCCACCTAAGGCAATAATAAAGATTAACATTTATGAAAAGAAATATAAAATACAGCACAGCCAAATGAATAATTAAAGACAGTTTTGAAGAACATTTGCCATTGTGTGCTCATGAGTCTTTTCCATGGTCACAAAATCTGTTTATATAAAATATAATTATAAACAGGCAGAAACTGCAAGGGAGACCCACTGACCCTTGTTTGTTTTGATGTTAAAAAAATAGCTTTGAAGTATTTCCTAGCAAAACTTGGGTTACCCAAGATCTCATACATTTATTATTATCTGGTGAGACTCAGGGTGCTTTCTCTTTAGGAGAACTTACAGAGGTAGGCTGGGAGCTTGCAGAATTCTGTTCCTTAAGCTGGTGTGGGATCAGCGTTTTCTCTCTTAAAGTCCTTCTTTGGAGTAAAAAGTTCTGCATAGGAAAGCAAATTGCATTTTCTAACCTGATACTTCTGTGACCACAAACACTCACCGGACTTTTCTTACCCTTGGAACTTGAACTTTCTATGCAATGACCCTGCTCCTTCTTGAGATTCACACGGGGAGGCTTTCTCAGATCCCTCTAGATAAGGTGCTCCACCTGGGCAGTTTTGCCTGCCTCCCCAGGGGCCTCGTGACAATGTCTGGGGGCATTCTCTGTCCAACTGGACAGGGAAGGATGCTGCTCTGGTATCTAGTGGGTAGAGGTCGACGATGCTGCTAAACACCCTCCATGCACAGGACAGCTCCTCACAATAAAGAATTCTTTGGCTCAAAATGGCAATAGTGCGGTGGCTGAGAAACTCTGCTTTAAATGAGCCATTAGAACACCTGAACATTATTAAAATAATAGCAATTGGGAAGCGGACTTGGCTCAAAGGATAGAGCATCCGCCTACCACATGGGAGATCCACAGTTCAAACCCAGAACCTCCTAGACCCGTGTGATGAGCTGGCCCACGTGCAGCGCTGCTGCGTGCAAGGAATGCCGTGCCATGCAGGGGTGTCCCCCGCATAGGGGAGCCCCACACGCAAGGACTGCGCCCCATAAAGAGAGCTGCCCAGCGTGAAAGAAAGTCCAACCTGCCCAGGAGTGGCGCCCCACACATGGAGAGCTGATGCAGCAAGATGACGCAACAAAAAGAGACACAGATTCCCAGTGCTGCTGACAAGAATACAAGCAGACAGAGAAGAACACACAACGAATGGACACAGAGAGCAGACAACTGGGGGGGGCAGGGGGGAGAGAAATAAATAAATAAATCTTTAAAAAAATAAAAATAAAATAATAGCAATGCTCTAGTTAATAAGCTGGCCTCACTTTCCAACACTTCTATTAAAGAGCTTCGAAGTGAAAGTTACAATGCTAACTAAGCCCTTTGGAGAACACAGTGAGGATTTGACATGGTTCCTGACTACAGGCTATTCTAATTAAAGGGGGATATTAAAAAGATAGATGCACATACATGTATAGATGCCAATAATAGCTGCTATGCACTGAGCACATACAATGTGATGGTTGCTTTGCACCCAATATCTCATTTTACCTTTATAACAACCCTGGAGGGGAAATATTTTATTGTACCCTTTTTAGAGATAAGGGAACCTTGCCAAAGATCATTGTTGGAACAGGCCAGGCTGAAACCCAAATCCTAGGCCTCTCACTAAAGCGCCCACAGCCACCCGGCTTATTTGTGGCTAAGTTAGGTGAGCGTCTGTGTGTCTGTGTTTGTGATGCCAGCATGCAGACACCATGCCCCTCTCTTCTCCACAAAGGAGAAGTAAAAGAAAACTTCTGGGAGGGAGGGAGAACACACCCTCTCTTTTGAGAAGTTTGGAGATCAAAGATGAGACAGCCAGCAAGGCAGCTGGGGCAGGTAGCTGCTGGCGGGGGAGACCCCAGCAGGGGCAGTTTTTGGGTTGTTTCATATGCTTGCTCTTAGGAAGATGCATAAGCTTGTGTGCAGAGAGAGAGAAGGGACTGCGGGACAGGAGGAGAAGAAGTTAAAGGGGCAGACCGTGGCGGAGGGAGAGACGGAGAGAGAGCCAGTACGTTGAAGTCCGAAGGAATGCAGAAAGGGGTGGGAAGGAACTGGAGATTCCTGAGGCGACAGGGAAGCAGGGAGATGAGGTCATTTGCTATGGAGGGAAGGCGTGGGAGGGTGATGAGAGAGTAGAAAAGGTGGAGAGAAAGAGGAAGTAGGGAGCCAGGGGAGGCCACGTGACCCCTCCGCGATAAAGTAGGCTGGGTTTGCCACAAGTCCGATTGCTTGTTTGGTCATGGGGAGAGGGAAGGTGAACCTCCCGCCCTGCTGGATCTCCAGTCAGAAAGCACTCTCAGTCTAAGGACCATCGCTTGGCTTGTTGGGTTGCTAGATGGATAGAACTGGGAAGCCATTTAGTAATGTCGGGGGCCGTAATGAACTGGAGAGTGCTTGCCCTCTCGCCCTCTCCGAAGGCAACACAGTCAAATGCAGCACTTTGCGTGCCCACCCCAGGAAGTTGGGAGGTTAAACTTCGCCTGCAGTCATTTGGAGATTTTCAACTCCCGGTTTATGACCGTTTCAAGATTATGTGTGTATGTGTGTACACTACATTACGCATCTGTATATTTATTCCTTATGTCATAAAAATTCTTTACCATAGATTGTGATTTTATGGTTTTATATATACTTTGATATAAATGGATTTTTTCACTTTTATTCCAAATAGCATAAAGCGGGGTATATTTAAACCCATCTCCTCTTTTACAATTTAGAGTTTGCACTGCTACATTATTGGAATAGAATAAAACAGAACAGAACAGCACAGCACAGCACAGCACAGCACAGCACAGCACAGGACACTTTTCCATTGGATACAATTTTTGTTAGCAGCAGTTGTGATGTCATGGAAATAGCTTTGCATTTGGAATCAGAGCCAGCAGCATGTAGGTCTCAGTTCTGTCAATTTCTAAGTCATGCCATTTTCACAAAACAACTTGATTTCTCTGAGTCTCAGCTTCTTTAGCTAGAAAATAAAGCGACAACGGTTGCCATAATGGTGTTGCGAGGATGTGAATGATTAAATGGCACAACGGCTAGTAACATGCTTTGGTGTGTCAATATTAGCATTCCTCTCTGCTAACACTTAGGGCAAAATCACCTGGGGGGCCCTGGTCTTCCAATGTTCATCGACCTTTGTCAGGATTCACTTCTCTTTCTTAATGGATTAATCAACCAAGCACTCAATATTTATTGAGAGCCTACTATGTACAGGAGCCAGGGGACCCAGGATGGGTTCCCATCTACAGACACACACACTGCAGGATAATCTGCAAGCTACCTGAACTTGACCCCTGGTTGCCTTAGTAGGGAAATGGTCTCTAAGCATGGGAGAAGGTGAGTAGGAAGAGAAAGGAAGGAGAAGGAGTAGTAGTTCTGCCTTCAACAGTCTCTCTCTCTCTCTTTCCTCCCAAAGGTCAATCAAAGATGATTTAAGCCAGGGGCTGGCAAACTATGGCACCCAAGCCGAAACTGACCTGCCACCTGTTTTTGTAAAGAAGTTTTATTGGAATAGATTTATTCATTTGCATTTTATCTACGGCTGCCTTGGTGCTACAGGGATGGAGGAATAGCTGCGATAGAAACTATGTGGCCCACAAAGCCAAAATTATTTTCACTCTGATCTTTATAGAAAAAGTTTGCCAACCCTAATTTAATCAATCACATAAAAATTTATCATCTCCAATTCTGTGGAACAAGGTACATATATCCAATCATAATAACCATTTATTAAGTTCTTAGTTTGAACTGAAGAGTGCACTAGAATTTTATATTTTCACATTATAGATTTTGCATTATAGCTTCAAAACAAAATCATAAAAACAATACTGTTGTTATCTCCATTTTGTGCCTGGGGAAACTGAGGCTCAGAGAAATTAAGTAACTTACCTAGCTAGTCAGTGTGATTTGATTCCAGATTTGTCTCATTTCATAGCCCATTTTCTTAATCACAGTGTCAGAGTTTTTCAAACCTCAGTCTTTCATGTACTACCCTCATAATTTATTTTCAAATTCACATTCCCCTTCCTATTCTTTGCTAAGTATTTTGCTTTCATTGAATAATGGATTACCATAGTATTAGTTCCTTTAGCTTCATCCTAATAAATTATGTTTAAAACAATTTGGATTTGATGTCATTATTTTATACTTTCTATTGTGAGATACTTATAGATTCACATGCAGCTGTGATAAATAATAATAATAATAAAGCCTGTGTATCCTTCACCCAGTTTCCCCCATTGACAATATCTCAGATACCTAGAGTACAGTCTCACAAAAGGAAATTAACGTTGCTATAATCTATGGGTTTTATTCAGATGTCACCAGTTTTACATGCACTCATTTGTCTGTGTGTATGTATTTAGTCCTATGCAATTTTATCACATGTAGATTTGTATGGCCACCATCACAACCGGTCAGGATACTGAATGGTTCTATCACAAGGATCGCTCATGCTACCTTTTACAGCCACAACCACCTCCCTGTCCCCTGACCCCTCCAGCATCCGCTAGCCTATTGCCCCATTTCTGTAATTTTATCATTAAAAAACGTTATATAAATGGTATCATACACTGTGTAACGTTTTCAGACTGACTTTTTTCACTCAGCATAATTCTTGTCACATATATATTTTTTAACTCATGAAATAAACATATGACTTAACATATGAAATAAAACATATGAAATAAACATATGAAATAAAACATATGAAATAAACATATAACTTAAAAAATGCTCATTTGTGTGTGGTTTAACATTTCTGGGGTGCCACCAGAGGTACCCATACCATAATTCAGGAAACCATCCCATGAGCGATAATCATGCCTGATAGGCTTATTGATAGCAGACGTACAAAGATGCTTTTGACTTAACAAAAATCTCCAGATCAGCACTGTCCAACAGACCTTCCTGTGATGATGGAAATATTCCATAACTGAACTGTCCAATATGGCAGGCAGTTTCCACATGTGGCTCCTGCACACTTGAAAGGTGGCTGGTATGAAGGAAGAAAGGAATCTTTCACTTCATTTTATTTCAATTAATTTAGATTTACATTTAAACAGCCAAGGGAGCAGTAGCTTCTCTACTGGGCAGCGTAGCTGTAGATAATCAGGGCAAACCATTTGAAAACACAGATAAGGTCCTTGTTTTTCCATACTTCAATTTGTCAATGCAAAGACACCCCAAACGAGCAAGAAGTCTTTTCAAACAGTATTCTAATGGATTTATTGGTGGGTTGGCTTTGACCCCTTCTTGTTTTCTAAGTTTGCATGAGGCTGAGTCTTGCATGAGCTCTCTAGACACGCCTGCTGAGTCTGGGTGTTTGGCTAACCTCATTGTATCACTGGTCAGTGTTCCGAGTGAGCCCAAGGCAGTCTGCTCGTGAGGTTCCTGCTTTCTAAGTGACCCGGTGTCCCTCGGAACACAGGGCCAAGTGACAGAGCTTTTGGACGGGCAGTCATAAATTAACTCGGACATATTTGGCACTTGGTATTCCGGGCTTTGCGAAGGGCATTAAAAGGTCCTGTTGATTATGAGAGGGTCGCAGCGGCATGCCTGCTTCAGAAATATCCACGTTTCAAGCAACTGCTGGTGGTAATATTCATAAATCTTTTCTGATTAAGTGGACCTGCTCTTGATGAACTTGGCTTGCACCACTGATCTGGAACAAGGTGTGCCCTGAAAGCCAAGTGTCTGAGGAGAGGCAAGAATGGTGACTTTTCAGGGCTTGCTGGCCACAGTGTCGTAGACAGCAGAAAATAGCAATGACAACTCTGGGGGTTTGGGGGACTGATTGTGAAAAGTCAGTTGGCAGAGGAGGTAAACTTTTGGGAGAGGTGGGGTGGAGCAGACTGCAGAAAATATTAACACAGAAGCAGGTGTTTTCCTGGAAATAGGAAAAAGAGTGGCCCACATCCCCTCCTTATTTCTTTTCGCCTAAATAGCATAGGCATAAAAAGCCAGCTTTTGACCATTAGCCTTTCATACAATCAGAGACATGTACCCCTTAAAGCACAAATGCCAGCATGAAGGTCATTACCCTGGTCAGTCTCTTATTTCCCCAACTTCACGGATCTGTAAGGCGTTAGCAGTTGCACGAGATTGATTGGATAGTTTGTGAGTAATTTGGATGAACTATAACACTAACCCAGGAAAGTATTATAATTTTAAATGTGTCCAGAAAATAATTGAAATTCTGGCTTAGCTTCATCATACTGCAAACTGCTGGGTATATTTAACAGCTGACTAGCTTAGCATGAATATTGCTTTAGAAATGGGGTCATATTGTTTTTACGAAACAATATTGCTCTCAGACACGTTTAGGAGGGGGAAAAAACCCAAGAGATTATGAGCATACTTTTAACCTTTCTGTCTCTTTCTATCGGTGTTTACTGTGGTGATTTAGGTGTTTGGTGTTATTTGAAGGTAAACTAGGAAGGTGCCGGCATTTAAAACAGACCTGGTAATGAGCCATTGGCCATTAGAGTCCTTATTACTACTCTGCCACAGAATCTCTGCTCCTTTCACTCCATTTTTCTGTCACCTGGTCAGAAATAAGCAAGATAAGCAAATCCCCTGCTGACATAAAGATGGGCACACAACTGAAATCACAATAGGTGACCCCCTGCAGGTACCCTACAAAGTATTTATTTTATAAATGGAGTCTCTAAGAAAAATGGAGATTTCACAGGAAAATCCAGATTTATGGATGTTCCTGAAAAACCATACGATTTTGTGATATTGCTCCTGCATCCCTGCAGATGTGGCGATCTCGGGGGCTAAGCAGAGGCTGTCACCTGGAGATGGAGCACTCCAGTTGACAACAGTTTTCTCTGGGCCTGCTATATTTATTTTTGTCCTCTATCATCATGTGATGATCACTGCTGATTCCTGGTACTCAATATCATTTTCCTAATCCTTCATTCACCAACATTAATTAAGCCCCACAATTTGTGGAAGGAATCAACAAACTTATTCTTTAAAGGTCCAGAGAGTAAATGTTTAAGGCTTTGCGGGCCATATGGTCTTTGTCCCAACTGCTCAGCTCTGCTGTTGTAGCTCAGAAGCAGCCATAGACGATACTAAATGAATGGTGTGGCAGTGTTCCAATCAAACTTGATTTACAAAAGTAGGTTGGTCTGTTGGCCATAGTGTGCTGACTGCTGACACAAAAGGACAAAAACCATGGCCCTTAAATAATAACTTTGTAGAAAAGTTTTCTCATTCAGGGGCAGCTTTTGATAGATGTGGAACCAAGTACTCCAAAGGCAGTGCTCAAACTCTTAAACTACCATCTTTAAGTTGTGTGTGTGTATACATGTGTGAATATGCATGTATTTAACTTGTGGCCCACTTTTTTTCATTCTAAAATATTTACTGATTCCTAGTAGTTATTTACTCCCAGTATCACTGCCTAGAAAGACATTCCTCCAATGAAAAGAGAAAGAGTTAAAAATATGTCCCTTCATGGAAAATTGGTTAAGATGGATTGTTCTTATTGTTGGGATAAGGGAAGGTTTCCACTGAGAATGAATTGTCAGGTGAAGCAAAAACTCAGAGACACTGTTGTTCTTCATTTTAGGGAGAAAGAGTTATCTTGTCTTATATTGAAGTCAGCCAAACTTCCAATTAGCTTTCTGATTGGTGTACATGGGAAGGCCAGCTCTCTTCCCTGTCTTTGTGCGTGACTTAATGGATCCTAAGTTTCCCTTTTCAAAAACAAGTACTTAGAACCAGATCAGAGGTTTCTGGTAATTTGGGTGAAATCTGGCCCACCACCATTTTAAGTTTTGAAAACAAAACTTAAGTGTTTGAAAACAAGATGTGAACTAGTCATTGACATTGGGAAATCAGAAGAGTTTACAAAAAAGTTCAGATTTTTGGCTTTTCTTGGAAAACTTGAAGATTTTTCTTTTTCTGCTGTTAACATTGGCATGCATTCCTCCATGTGTGCACTTGACTGAAGCTGAATGTAGGTACCTTTGATGGTTATGAGTTCCTCACCAGAGTTGCTTCACCCACATAAATCACCTTTCCTGGCCTTTGAGCTGTGGCTTAAGGACCAGATGGTTTCTAAGGTCTCCTGCCCTCTCCAAGTAAAGGCAGCGATCACAAACTACCAGCCCATAACATCTTCCAAGCTTTAGCAATTTGACAATGAGAAACAACCATGCTCTGATCATTATCAAAAGGAAATTATATTGCTGACTATGGCTCAGTTACAAATTTAATACAAGATGAAGCAGACTCGGGGCTGAACATCCCATTTTCAGCCTTTCAGAACTGCAGGAGAAAGAAGCAACAACAATACTCACCTTCTGCTTGGAATGTTAAGCTTCATAAATTTTACTTCTTATTGCTGGCTAAACTACTTAAGATTGTTCTGGAAAAGCCAGAGGGAGGGACAAAGAAATGGATGGGTGAAGACACCCGCTTTTGTGGGGGAATTCAAATAGACCTTGTGTTTACTTCTTGGGCCAATGGGGAGATGAGGAACTGGCATTCTTTTGAAATACTGGAAAAAGGCCTCCAAGGGAGAGGTGCAGTAGAAGCTCCTTTTAACATAACTGTTTCCCAGTCGAAAATGGCCACCCACAATAGAGCTAAAGGCTTAGCAAACTGTAGCTCTAATTTTGAATGGTCTGGATCAGTTGAATCATTATACAGAACTGATTAAATCTTTGTCAGGTAGTCTATATTACTAGATGAACCTTGATTCGAATATATAAGGTGATCCTCAAAACAGGGCGGCAAACTTGGATGCTGAGCTGGGGACTGGGAAAGTAACATACATTGTTAAATAACGATAGTAGAGTATTCTTCACCTCCATTTTAAAGAAAGATGTTCTCTCCCATTTTTCTTCAAAGTTCTCGCAGTCTGTTCACTTTTGAGAGACATTGCTACATGAGTCGTCTCACTTTTCTCTTTATAAAAAGAATGACACACCACAATGATAAATAGACACTGATATTTGGCTTCAGGAAGGCAATAGGCAGAGGTGGGGCCTGAGGAGAATTCTTGGCAACCTGCTTCAAGGGAAGGGGGCAGTCACAACTCTCAGTTCTGGCTGATTCCCCACGCACAAATATACAACTAATGAGGCAGAGTTTTGCAAAAGCATAGGGGAATTTGTTTTTTTTAAAGCAAAATCTCCTAATAGTTACGTTTTTGACAATGTCGTTTATTATTATTATTGTTATAATTTAATGTTTTGTGGGGGTCAAGCAAAAATCTGCAGGCTAAATTCAGCAGCCCCTTTGCCAATCATTCTAAAGTTTGATCAATAATGCTCCTCAGTGTTTCCCATCCTTCAATCTGAATCACAATAGGTACCAGCTGAGAGCAAATGGGTGGATGTGTGCACATGCACAGTCCTATACTTGAAACTACTCAAAGCAAACTTTCTAATTGCACGTCAGAGATCCTCAGCCTGTAGACAGAATCTTTAGAAAACAAACTTGGTGCAGAATAAGAGTCACTGTGACATTTTGAAAGAAGCTGACTGAACAGATGAGCTCGTGCCATCAACTGTTAGCACACCTCTCATTTGAACCTCAGTTGCCCCATTCTGAAAAAAGAGAGGGTAGGATTAGCAGGCCTCAACGGTTTTCCGCAGAGTAAAAGTATAGATTGTGTTGTTCAATGGAAGAAACCAGAAAGCTAAGCCTGAGGAGTTTCTTTTCCCATACAATTTTTTAAAAAGATTTATTTATTTATTTATTTACCCTCTCCCCCCCCCCCCCCCCCCCCGAACCCTGGTTGTCTGTTCTCTGTGTCTATTTGCTGCATCTTCTTTGTCCACTTCTGTTGTTGTCAGCAGCATGGGAATCTGTGTTTCTTTTTGTTGCGTCATCTTGTGTCAGCTCTCTCTCTGTGTGTGCAGCACCATTCCTGGGCAGGCTGCACTTTTTTTCATGCTGGGTGGCTCTCCTTACGGGGTGCACTCCTTGTGCGTGGGGCTCCCCTACGTGGGGGACACCCCTGCGTGGCAGGGCACTCCTTGTGCACATCAGCACTGGACATGGGCCAGCTCACCACACAGGTCAAGGAGGCCCGGGGTTCGAATCGCGGACCTCCCATGTGGTAGACGGACGCCCTATCCATTGGGTCAAGTCCGCTTCCCCATGGTTGCTCTTTTCCATTGTTATCACATACTGACTATGTGCCACGTTATTCTCTTCTCTGGGGCTCGGTTATCTCTTCTCTAAAATGGGAATAACAGCTCACTTTCCTGGAGCCAGGCTGTGTCAGGTGAGCCAAAAGGACTTTTGGCTCCAAGAGCTGCCCTGGAAGTGGGACATCGGCCCAGCAGAGGGCGCTGGTAGAAAAGACTGCATGAATCCTCAGTTCAGGAGCAGACAGGTGAGGTGGCCGGCAGGTACGAGCTCTCCCATTCTGCCTTTCTCAACTTGGGAGGACACAACATCACAGAGTGAACATGACAGCAAGCAGTCACTCCTCTACAGATACAGCTGGACACCACCCGCAGTGTGACTTTCTGGAATATGTAATGCAACCACAAGCTTTCTAATAGCACAGCCTGACAATCAGACACTAAAAATAACGAACACTCTGCTCTGGAACAGAAAGGAACGGCCCCTTTGGAAACTAGAGATGACCGTTGTCAGCTCTGCTCAAGGCCTGCACGGTGGAGAGTCGCCGGGAGCACACGAGGGGCGCTCACTGCGCTGCCACCACGCGCTCACTTTTAGACAGCTCAGCCCCAGCTAGATGTAGACAAATTGGAGCAAGTTCAGAGAAGAGCAGCCCAAATGATTAAGGGGAGAGAGGATTGATTTATAGGGAAAGATCAAAGCAGCCAAACTCGTCCTGGCGTTTTCTCCAGGTGATGAATCAGGCTGTGACACCATGGTGGGACCCCACACGCGTTGGCAAGGTGTAAACACTGGCTGGGTGGGGAAGCAGCGTGGTGTCAGGAGCTCTGCACAGCATTTTCTGGGGTGAGAGAAAAATTGGGAGCTAGCTGGGTCACAAACACTCGGCAACCAGTTGTTGTCCTGATTTTGTCTGGAATAGAATGTCATTTTCTAACTGGGCATCCACACCCTCCAATGGGCTTCCATAATCTGGCCCTGGTCTACCTTGGCTTCTACTTCTACCTCCCACCTCCCAGTCCCCACCTCCTACCTCCCATATCCCACTTTGCTCTCTGTCACAGCCTGTCCAGTCCCTTTGTCTTGTTCCCTCATCAGGAATGGAAAGCTCAGAAGGGAACAGTGGTCATACTGGTGGAAAGGATGAGGGAGGAAGGCTAGGAAGACAATAGGACCACTGACTGTAATGCCAGAGCAAGCAGCTGCGATTTTTTTTTTTTTTTTTTGAGGTACCAGGGCAGGGGACTGAATCTGGGACGTCATATGTGGGAAGCCGGTGCTCAGTCACTGAGCCACATCGGCTCCCCTGAGTTGGTCTTTTCGTTTGTTTGCTTGTTTGTGTGTGTGTGTATGTTTTCAGGAGGCACTGGAAACCACACACGGGGCCTCCCATGTTTCCTACAGTTGAGCAGGTACATCTGCTCCCTGACAGCATTATATTGATCTTCATTTCACACACCCATGAAAAAATACCTTTTTATTAAAAAGTGAAGTGGGGGGCCCATGCGCAGCGCTGATGAGCGCAAGGAGTGCCCTGCCACGCAGGGGTGTCCCCCACGTAGGGGAGACCCACGCACAAGGAGTGCGCCCGGTAAGGAGAGTCGACCAGCGTGAAAGAAAGTGCAGCCTGCCCAGGAATGGCGCCGCACACACGGAGAGCTGACGCAGCATGATGACGCAACAAAAAGAAACAGACTCCCGGTGCTGCTGCTAAGGATAGAAGCGGTCACAGAAGAACACACAGTGAATGGACACAGAGAGCAGACAACTGGGGGTGTGGGGGGGAGGGGAGGGGAGAGAAATTAAAAAAAAAAGTGAAGTGGGAATTGCTGGTGGGAATGTAAAATAGTGCAGCCGCTATGGAAAACAGATTGGTGATTCCTCAGAAAAGTAAACATAGAATTACTACATGACCTGGTCATTCCACTCCTAGGTTTATACCCCCAAGGAATTGAAAGCAGGGTCTTGGACAGATATCCATACCTCAGTGTTCATAGCAGCATTATTCACAATAGCCAAAAGGTGGAAGCCACCCAAGTGTCCATCAACAGAGGGGTGGCTGAACAAAATGCTGTCTGTTCATACAATGGAATGTTGTCCAGCTGCAGAAAGAAGTGAAGTGCTGGTATATGTACAACATGGGTGAACCTGGAAGACATGCTGAGTGACTTAAGTGTCCAGACACAAAAGGATACATATGATATGATCTCGCTTATATGAAATACCTAAAATAAGCAGATTTGTATGGGCAGAAAACAGAATAGTGGTTACCAGGGTGATGGGAGGGGAGAGTGGGGAGTTATTGCTAAATGAGTATGAGTTTTGATGTAGAATGACGAAAATCATCTGGAAATAGTGGTGAAGGTTATACAGTGTTGTCAAAGTATATTTAATGTAAAAAATTTGTCCACCTTAAATGGTTAAAATGATTTTTATGTTACATCTATTTTACCACAATTAAAAATAAAAATTTAAAAACTTAGTACGGGGGGAAAAATGCGAGCAAGGCCCCCATTGTCTCCTCTTTGTTCCAGGTGGGGAAGGCCAGAGAGCAGAGCTGGAGCTCTTCTGCCCCTTGGCTTGGAGTCTCTCTGGCAAGTTGACTGGAGAAGGTCGTGATCAAAATAAAGAATCCTGGGGGAGAAGCTGGATCTCATTCATGGTCCGTGGGAGGGAAAATGGGCGGGAGGGAGAAACCAGAGCCCCTGGAGAAGGGAGGTCCTCAGCCCCATGGGTAGAGACTGGGAGAGTTGGGCTTGGGACTTCCCCTAATCCCCTGCTCTCCCCATCCCAGCACCATTTCCTTATATTTTTTAATATACTCTATTTCCCATTTCTCCCCTCCTAAAGGGAAAAAAAGTCTAGGATGAGTCATTTATGGAACTCTGGTTGAAGACCAGAGCCCCAAGTAGTTCCGGGAAATAAAAAAGAAAAAAAATGTCTAATGAGGCTGCTCAGCCTCTCTAGGATACCAAGAAGTGGGAATTAAAGCAGCAACAAGATGTCTTGGAATGGTTTAAACAGTGGAGGGGTGTGGCCAGATTGCTTTTAATGTGGTGTCCAACTGTTTAAAGAGCTGCTATGTTCGTTATTAAAACCAGCACAATAAACTTAAACACTGAAATCTGGTACTATGAGCATTGGATAAAGAGGGGTGGCAGCTGTGATGAATTAGCCTAGGCAATTGCCATGTGGAAATGTGAGTTGGTGCTCTTAGGCTTTATCAATAGTCTTCATAGTATTCCTGAATTTAGGGTTTGATACAATAAGCAAAACAAAACAAGGCAAACGACAAAACCAAAAAATCGAAACCCACATTTTTGCAGGAGGACTTCTGCCTATGGGTCTGCCTTGGGCATCTCCGGGCCTCACTCAGTGTCCACCCTACTTTCCACCCTTCCCTGCCTTCAGCCGGCCCTTCCCGCTTCTTTGAACTCTTTTCTCCACCATTCAAATGCCACGTGCTTCAAAACGCCTTCTTCAGTCAAGCTGATTACAGTCACACCCTCCTCTCATATTCAGTGGCTCCATATTATAATAATAGCAATAAAAACAACAATGGTGTTTACTGAGTTTATTAATTGCCAGGAACTGTGCAGAGTGGGTAACATACTCTCCTTCCCTCCATTCCTTTCCCTGCTCAAATACCATCTTCTTAAAGAGACCTTCCCTGATCGTTCTTTGTAAGAGTCCACTTCCTGCCATCCCCCCAAGCTCTTACTCAGTTTCATTTTTCTTTCACTGCAGTTAATAACCTGACATATTTTATAATGTATTTGTTTAATTGTTTATTGCCTGACTCCTCTACTAGAAGTAAGCGTCAAGAGAGAGCAGGGATATTTTGTTCATTGTTATTTCCTGATTACTCTGAACCCAGTTTGTTACATAGTCATAAATATGTGAATAAGTACTCATTTAATTATATCAATTTGATTTCATTTGATTTGGGCCACTTGCATTTTTCTTTGCACTGCACTTTACTGGGTAAGTTCCGTGTCTTCACACTAAATTTGAAGCAACATTAAGACCAAGGCCAGTGGGTTATTCATGCATGTGACTCCAACACAACGTCCTACTTAACAGGATGTCCTACCTCTGACAGGCATTCGGGAAATATTTATCGAAGTAAATCACCCTTCCAGACAAGGGAACCAGAGGATATTAGAAAATTCATCTGGACTTAATGTGAGGGGCATGCTCCTGCCCTCTGGAAGTCAGGGTAACTTCCATTTTGACTTTCTTGTTTTCAGCCACTATGCAACTCTCAAGTGTGAAATGCAACCAGTGAGGACAGTTTAGCAGCACTTATTGACATGAAATGGCAAAAAAGTCCAGTTAGTTTGTTGATTGAATTCTTTATGTTACTGAAAATAATGGTTTGAGGACATTTCTGTAGGAAATATTTCTCCATCATATTTATCTACATGTATGTTTGTGTGTATGTGTGAGGTATAATTTCCAAGCGCCGTGCTTTACTCATGGTATAGAGATTAAACTTTTTAGACTTATCAATTCAAATGTACACATTCTTTGCTGTGGAATTGACAGCCACGCAGCCAGCCGGCTGCAGGCCCATATTTGCTGTCGTAATGATACGTCCAGGTGCAGCAGCAGAAGGGATTCAGGGCTCAGCTTTCTGCTAGGACTGATCCAGGTTCCAAATTGTCACGTTTCTTCAGAGAGAGCCAAAAGGTACAGTCTTGCACTGATTTTCAAGTAAGAGCAAGGGAAAGGTGATATATTTCAACCTGGATTTTCTGATGATATAAACCTAGGGTAGCTGGCCTTCTAGCCATTTGAAAACTTAAACCTTTTTTTTTTCCTTTTTGCAAGACATTGCAAAACTATATAACAAGATAGAAATCGCAGGCTTTTCATCCACACTACCAATTACATATTACACTAGACATAGCTTTCCCCCAGTGTCCCCTCCCTCCTTTCCGTGCATGCGGCTCAAGGGGAGCTAACAAACCCTTAGCTCCCTGATGTGCTTGTGGGCCAAGGCTGAGATCTTCAGAGCACTCCATCCTCCTGGTCAGTTCCAGAATTTTGTTGGAACCATTGGGGAAAGCAGGGTTTTCTTTCTTGCTGGCTCTGAAAATGGGGGATCCCCACCAAGAAGGGAAAACCTTCTGAGAATGGAGCCGGCACAGACGAAAAGCCGCCTGACCCCGAGTCCAGCCGTATCTGAAGCCAGATGTACCCCCCCCACCTTTGGTTAAAAGACGCAATAAAGTCCCTACTGAGGCCGATTTGAGTTGGGTTTTCTATCATTTAAAATAGAAATAGACCTGACTATTCTATAAATTACATCTCCACAAATGGTTCCTAATAATTCAAGATTCCACTTGGAGGTTAAAAATTCAAGAACTAATACAATGCGTACCACACTTTCATTTGAACATCATCCTGTGTTGTGGTGAGGAATTACAAAAAATAACTTAACAGTAAGGCTTTGTTAGGATTATTTACCACAGCTTCTCATTGACAGGAACCTCTTCTAAACTAGTACCCTCGTGAAGGAAACCATGGGGCAAGAATTCAGTTTGGCCAAACATCTTCCCCCCTAAATCAGCAACTAAAGTATCTGATAAATGTCTTGTCGTTGCTTATGTAACACTTTCAATTATTGCAAAATCATTTCTCTTTCATTTCCTGTGCTGCCTGTACTCAGTTTCTCAAGGAGTCCACGCAGGGGACTCCAAGAAGATGAAATTTAAATAGACGGCCTTTGGGCAAACAGGCCCTTTCTAAGTGAGAGAAGGAACAACTTTGAACCCATTGATTTCTGTGACTTTGAGGTGATTGAGTCAGGTGGGAAAGGCTGCCTTTAGGAATGTAATGGGTCCTCAGCACTTTTGCCTTTTTGAGCCCCCCTCACCATAAGAATTTCAATATTAAATATTATTCTTGATATTACTTTAAATTTTTTCTGTTTCAGGCAAAATTTAATCAGTTTTCATGGGCCTGTTGACAATTTTCATTTTTTTCTGATGCGAAGAAAAAACTTTTTTTTTTTTTTTAACCTTAAGAGTTCATTTTTATCTTCTGACTTTAAAAGAAATGAAAGCATTTTCTCAGGCCCCTAAAAGCTTTGGGGGCCCCAAGCCTACCGTGCTAATGGGCCTGTGTGGGGGTGTCTGTGAAGTTCCTGTCTTGCTTCACTTTGTCTCCCACAGAAAGGAGATAGAATCTTTCATCCAAGGTTTAATTTTAAACAGAGATCTTGGATAATGCTTTAGTGACCTCAGGGAAGTAACTTAAAGTCTCTGGGACTGTTTCTTTATTTGTAAATTGGGCACAAGAATGATTCCTACCTCATAGGGTTACACCCAGGATTACACGACTCCGTTCAAGTAATGTGCTTAGAAGCATTTGGGATACGGAGCAAATCACACAATAAATGCCAGCTACTGATACTACTACTCTGCTGTATGTATTTCCAGACAGATTTTCTGAGAACATAATTATCCATTCCTCTTCTCTCTTTCTTCCATTCTCTCCTGTTTTTAATTACCAAAGAAATATCCCTCATAAAAATTCCAAACCGTGCAGAAATATGTAAAGTAGAAAGTAAAAACTCACTTCCACAATGCCCTTTAGCCATCGTGATGCCCAGAAGTAGCCGCGGTTAAGAGTCTGGGTGTGAACACACACACACACACACACACACACACACACACCCTTTGTAACTGCCTTTGTAACTGAGATTTTGACTAAGTCTTGGCAACCTAACTCTACATCAGGGTGATATTCCAAGTCAAGACTCAGTTTGTAGAGGGACCAACTTCTTCCTCTCCCCAAGTTTTTGCCTCTGCCCTCCAGTAGATACTTCTGCACCCTTGGAAGAATGGGGAAGGAATCTATCATTCTCTCTGCCCTATCGCTGGCAGACAGCATGCTACTCAGACAAATTGATGCAGTGCTAATGGCTCAAGGGGTTCATCTTCATGTCCTTCCATGTGTGCTCTTGTCTCCTTCAAGTGTTACCCCAAAGGGCAAGGGGAATGATTAGGAAGCCCGTTTTGGCTCAAATCCAGGCCTGCTTCTTCCATGCTAGGCTGCTCCTCTGGCTACATTCTGACTCTGTATCCATTTTGTGATTGGTTTATAAGTGGGATGGGAAGGGTTGCTGATTAGCATTCCTAAACCCCCATGGTATAGCTCTACCTGTCAAATTGTTTTGTGGCTGGGTAGTATTGAATTTTGTCAATATGTCTTTATTTAACTAGACCTCTAGTAAACATTTAAATTCTTTACTGAGATTTCATTGCCCCAAATGGAGTTCTGGTAATAAAGCCTTGCGCATGAATCCATCCACACCACACAGCGTGAGGAGTGGAATTGTGGGTTAAATTTTATGTGCACTTTAAGTGTGTATAAATACTGTTGTAATTGTTGTTTTTTTAAATGTCTTTATCACAGGTCCAAGAAGTCGATTTCATGCCAAGCCAAGATAGGAGAGTGGAATAAATTGCAGGGGTGTCCTGGCAGGGGAACGCTCTTAGGGAAGTGCAGGCAATGCAGAGCCGTAAGTCTGGAGCGTCCCCTGATCAGCTACAAAGCAACAAAGGGGCACCATAAGGCCACAGAGCCCTAAGCAGTGCCACCTCTTGTGCTTGCAATACATAGAAGTAAACCGAACAGAAAATTCATGGGGATGCATAGTGGTTAAGAGCATGGACTCTAGAATCTGCCACTTTCTAGCTGTGTGACCTTTGGCGAGTTCCTTAACAGCTCCAAGCTGGTCCCCTCATCTATAAAGCATGGATAGAGCGATACCAACTCTACAGGGCTCTTGAGACCCTTAAATGAGAAAGCCGGTGTGAAGCATCCCACACACACCCTGCCAGATACCCATTAAGTGTGTGATACATTAGTTGCCATTATCAAGTGATACATGGTGGGGGGCGGGGCAATGCATTCTCAATAGATTTGATTAGGTTCCATCACTTGGGGAATTGTTTGTTTCACCACATCTCAGCTTCCTCATGTGCAAATCAGGGACAAGTTTTTCCTACCTCCAAGAATTAATCTGAGGATTAAATGAGAAACATGGGTGAATGCACAGAGGAGGTGACAACTGGTGTGAGGTCCCCACCTCCTTCATTTCTGTACCCACCAAAGGGAGAGGAAGTCCAAAGCAAAGGGCTGGAGACAGTCGGGCTGAGCCCCACATCCCCAATTAGCCACATGGGAGAGTCTGGGAATAGAAAAGCTTAAGGTTGTTTTTTTCCCTCTACAATAAGTTGGTCTTCATCTTGGTTCTATGTTGCATTTTGTTTTCACTAAGCACCTATATTTTCCAAAGAAATTAGTCTTAGAGTTAATATGATTTGCTTGTAGCTAAAGGGAAGCAGGTGATAGACCTCTTAGACCAAACAACACCTTTTGAGGGTCAGAGATATTTGCATTCATGGTGTTTTATTGACTTGTTGATTTGTTTCTCCAGTGAAGAATGACAACAGCCAATCAGAAGAGCTACAGTTCATAATTTGGAACGTGCAGAGGTTTCTAGAGTTTATGTTATAAAAAATGGGGTTTGGGAGAGTAGATGTGGCTCAAGCAGTTGAGCATCCATCTCCCACATGGGAGGTCCTGGGTTCGGTTCCCAGTGCCTCCTGAAAAAAAAAAAAAGCAAGCAAAACAATCGAGAAAACCAACTCAGGAAAGTGGCTCGGCGATTGAGTGCTAGCTTCCCAAATATGAGGGCCTAGGTTCAATCCCTGGCCCCAGTACCTAAAAAAAAAAAAAAAAGAAGGGGGGGTTTGGGGTTCAAAACCAGGGCGTTCCCACTCAAATGTGGCAGTGGACAAAACCAGCAGTTAAAAAAGGCCCCAGCAGCCACACTCCTGCAAGTGGGTTCCATGAAAGGCAGGCTGCCAAGCGCCTCTCACCTCTACAGATGACATGCTTCTGCCGTCTCACCTGCCACCGCTTCTTGCCACCTGACCTCAGGACTTCAGCCTACACCTGCCACTCCCTCCCAATTTTTAACCACAGCAAAATCAGCTGCTGCGTCCCTAAAGGGAGTCCTCTCTCTGAGTCCTCTGATCGCATCAGCAGAGTGCATGGATTTCTGCGCCCCTCCAGCTGTCTTCCAATTTCTCTTTCTTCCTTCTCACTGCCTGAGCTAGGGCAGCAGCAAGCCATCATGGCATGCCTGAATTTCAAACAGGGCGGCTGAAAGAGGAACAACTGTATGTTTATTAGGGCGTCATTATCCCTCTGAACTGTATCATTTATATCCCTGGGAAGAGACCATGCCGGGTCAGGAGCAACAGTTTGAGTCGATAATTTGTCAGGTTGGAGCAGGTGGGAAGGGGTGGCGTAAGAAATCACCAGAAAGGAGCCGCAAACTGAAATGGATGGAGGTGGAAGGGTAATAAGAGAGTGATCAGTGAATCCACAAACAAGCGCAGATAAATCAAAGCGCCAGGTGGAGAGAAGCAAAGTACGAGAGATTCAAACGAGCTGGCCCCGAACCTCGGCAAGGCGAGGTTAGGGATTCACGCTGAGTCCCCGAGATCCGCCGGCGCTGGACAAGTGCCCACGAGCAAATGCATCTTTCCAGTGCAGGGAGCTGGAGTGGAAGAGATTTCCTAGAGAGTATCAATTTGGCTTATAAAAATCCCAAGGTCTCATGCACTGACAGTGTGAAAGGTAGAAAAATGGGCGGGCTCTCTTGTCGCCGCCACTGCCCGCGGAGTGCCTGATACTCTTCAGATGTTTGCACATTCACAAAGGGTGCACAGTGTTCAAAAACGCAGGGAGACAAAAGACCCAGCTGCAAAGCCTTGAAGAGATAAGTGTTTCATCCAAATACCCATGACCTTGGAGGCTCGGAGAGGAAATACTTTCCCCCTCTATTTGTCTTAACTCTTTGCTAAAGTTCAGGCTTGAGTATTGGGGTCAGGGAGGCAAAGGCAAGAGCCAAGAAAAATTAGTAATAATAAAAAATAACGACTACTGTGTCGGAGGACCTACTCTGTGCTAGGGATTGTGCCATGTGTGCTTTTAGACCTGCATTCTTACTCCTCACAACTGTCAGATGTGGTGACTGAGCCACCTTTATTTTTCAGATGTGGAAGCTGAGCCTTCAAGGATTTAAATGACTTGAAGAGAGTCACAGCTTGTAAAAGATGCCATTGGGATTTGAACCCCAGACTACCTGAACCTAAAGTGCACCCTGATCCATGCTGCCTTCTATTACCGGTGCTTTCTGGACACGTCTGGAAGCAGGTGAAGGCACTGGGATGGAGCAGACGGGTGTCCAGCCACAGATACAAATGTTGACAAGCATCAGGTCAAGGTAAATACACTCTCATGTCTAAGAAAACCGGGCGGATAAAGTCTGAGCCTGCAAAACAATGTGGCTGCACATTCCTAACGGATAAAGATGTGTACCATTTTATATCGTATTAAAAAGGACCCAGGATCATTTTCTTAGCATCTGAGACTACTCTTGTGCATTTCAAATATGTTTCAATTCATCAATGCTTGGTCCATACTCGATGTAGGAAGAACATGTACATTTTCCACAAAGCAAGATATACCTATATGGAGATACCTTCTATCTTCTGAATTTACATGAAGCATTGCCCGTAAGTTCAAAGCTGCCTAAGAGAAACAATCATTTCTCGGGCTGAAATGCGTGCTATTTTAAGCTCAGGCACATGTCTGAAGTCAGTTACCAACTCTCCTCCACTCTGTCCAAATTCTCTGCATTGTTTTTGGTTAGCAGAATAGATAATTGCCCAGGTTTCACTATCTTACAAACCTGTGGGCAAACCCAGAATTGCATCTGCCATGTACTAAGTGTGTGACTCTCAGCACATTTCTTAACCTTTTAAGCCTCAATTTTTCTCATCTATAAAATGGTGATAATAGGAACAGCCTCAAAGGGTTATTGTGAGGATTAAATAAAGTTCAAAAAAGAGCTTTTTGCTATGCCTGGCATGGAAAATGCCCAGTACACGGTAGCTGTAATTATTATGTTGTCTCTGCTTTTGCCGAGAGTGACCACACATCGAAGGCATGGAGCAGTGCTGTCTAATAGAAATCTAATAGGAATTTTTCTAATAGCCATATTAAAAAATTAAAAAGAAAAGGTGAAATTAATTTTCATAATATATCTTATTATGAAACTATATGTCCAATACATCCAAAATATTATCACGTTAACACATAAACGATATAAAAACTGACGAGCTCAAAAATTACACGTGAGTTTTTGGACGGTGCCTTTGAATCCATGGTTTGTTTACACTTACAGTGCATTTATTTTGGAAGAGCCACATTTCATGTGTGGCATGTGCTACCACATTAGACAGCTCAAGCTTAGAGGGTCTGAGAATAAGTTCCCAAAGCAGAGGTGATAAATCCGCCCCCTCTGGAGTAAGCTTCCAGGTGTGTTTGTTTTGGGACATGCAGATTAAGTGAATTACCAAGATCTAAAAGTCGGGAGATTTCACATAAAAATTTGCTTTTCTGGTATCTCTTGCCTAAATCCAGGTGACAAGGCCACATTCCCTTCTGGCACCTTCAGCTGGAGCCCTCATTTGGCAGACGGATGCTGGAGTCTGCCTGTGTCACCCCCACGCCATTGTGTCTCACATCCTGCCCACTTAGCTCATTTACCACACCTGCCTGGCCCCTGGAGACCCGGGAGTTTGAGACCCCTGTGCCAAACCAATGAACCCAAAATACAACCTAAAATTTGATTCTGTTCAAACATGGTTCCCTACCTTGCACTTTTGAATGCCACATGTCCTCTCCCAGTTGATGTTAAGGCACATGGCACCTGTGGAGTCATCTTAGGGGGCAGCTAAAGTTATGTAAGGACAGCTACAGCTCAGAGCATGACAATGAATCATATCAAAAAGGATGGAAAAGAGTAAACAGCTCATATTGTGTCCCTTGATCTGCCTATGGATGATTCATCTGTAATGACTTTGTACACAGTCATGGTAGCCAGGGGAAAAGGCAGAGTGAAGAGAGGGAATGGCTGATTCATCTCCTGACCAAAAAAAAAAAAAAAAAAAAAAAGCCTCCTGCTACCCCACTCCTGCTCTCTAAGATGGGAAATATTGCAAGTTATATTGCACATCAAAATCCAAAGCCAAAAGCCATCAAGAAAACAGTTAAGTCTTGCTAATGCTAAAGTTAGCTTCTAATGCTAAAGTTGACTTCCTTTCATGGGATCAAAGCACCCTAGGGAAACTAGAATTGATGCAATATGGTAAAGAACTCAAGAGAAGAAGTTTAAATCCAGACAGTTCTGACCTGTATCACCTGCCTTTGCTATGGGAATTTGAGAAAGTCACTTAACCTCTCTCAGCGATATGTTCCTCATCTATAAACTGGGTTTAATAATAGTTCTTGCTTCTTAAAGGAGCTGTGAAGATGGAGATAATACATGTAAAGCATCCAGGACTATATCCAATACATAGTAGGTACTTAATAAATGCTAGAGATGAGTAAGAAGATAAATACAATTATTAATAATAAATATTGACATAACTACACTGCAGAGAAGCATATACCAACTGGGAAAGTCTTCATGTTTAGATTAATTCCTTTTGTGCAAGGATTCCAAGGCATTCAGCTAACATCATGTCTTAAATTTCATTTAGAGGAGAAAGTGGTGTGCGGGGATATTAAGTTCCTCTCCCACAATGGCGAAGCAAAGGTGTACTGAGACTATAATTAGAAAATCAAAACCAGCAGGTATTCATTGAGATCTAACAATACTCCAATCACCAGGGTAGGTAGTGAATGAAAAAACAGCCACTGCCTTTGTCCTCAAGGAGGAGAAAAAAAAAAAAAAAGAGTTGGGGAGAAGATTAAGTAGATACATGAAAACAGTGGGCTGTCACCAATTTTCTGCTTCCACATTGTCCTCCTGAGAAGCACATGCCCAGAGGTTACCCACAGTTGTTGCAAGGTGATGAGAGGAAGGCCGGGCAAAGTCCGCTGGGGCTGCCTTCAGAAAACAGCCAGAATCCAACCATTCTCATGGTCACCGCCATTGCTTTCCAAAGCTAGTGGTTCTCAACCAGGGGGCCTTTGGCAATGTCTGGGGATATTTTTGATTGCCATGACTTTAGATGGGGGCAGTGAACTACTGGCATCTACTAGGCACACAGGGGAGTGTCCCAACAGAGAACTGTCCAGTTTAGGATTTCTAGAGGGCCAAGGCTGACACCCTGTATGGCCACACTCACATGGACGCCTGCCAGAGCCTCTTGTCTGGACTCTCTGCTCCAGCCTGGTCCTCTGTAGTGGGCCAAAAACGACCCTCCAAAGATGTGCATGTTCTAATGGCCAGAACCTGGGAAAGTGTTACCTGACAGAGCAATGGGTCTTTGTGGATGTGGTTAAGGATCTTGAGATGGGAGAGGACCCCGATTTATCAGGGTAGGTTCAATGAACCAGAAGAGACTTCTTCCTTTTCTTTAATTCCAGCTTTGGGCAATTGTCCTTGGTGCTCAATAGCATGTTTTTGTTGATTAATTCTTCCAGCATGGAGCTCTAAACTCTTTTAATCTGGTAAATTGTCCCATGCCTACATTTTCAGCCACTAATAGCTACAATTTACTGCAGGTCTGAGTGACATCAGGTATTGTGGCAAGTGGTTACATGTATTAAATCCCCGTAAACATCAGTGTATAGGTGTTGCTGCTCATCCCCATTTCAGGGAGGAGGAAACTGAGGCAGAATTCTCACACGAGCCACAGGATGGCCCCTAGTATACACGGCGTGTACATCCTCCCAGTTACCAATCAAAAGCTGATGTAGGTGCTGCTGGGAGGAGATTTTGCAGATGAAATTCAGGTCCCAAATCAGGTGTCTTTAAACTAGGGAGCTTATCTGAATGGGCCTGGCCTAATCACGAGGCTTCTAAATCTGGGTCTAGCGTTCAGAGACGGGAGAAGACAGAGAGAATGATGTATGAGGATTCAATACCAGAGAGGTAGAAGATGGAAGTAGCAGTAAAGAGGTGAGGGCCAGCAAGGAAATGGGGACCTCAGTTCTAGAGGTACAAGGCACTGATCAGCCAACAACTATGTGCACCTGAAAGCAGATCCTTCCCCAGAGCATCCAGATAAAAGCTCAGCCTTACCAACATCTGAGCTTCGGCCTTGTTATACTCTGAATAGAGGACCCAGTCATGCCAAGGCTTGATTCCTGGCCCAAAGAACTGTGAGCTAATAAACTGGTGGTGTTTCAAGCCACCTGAGTTTGTGATAATTTGTTATGTACCCATAGATAACTAATTAAGAGGTCTAGCGTGGTCGGATGGCTGAAAGTTCAAGCTCAAGTTTGCTGGACCCTGGAGCCTTTAATGACTGTCAACATTTCTTGAGCACGTACTAGGTGCCAACCACCATTGTAAATGCTTTTGCATTTATTAATTTATTTAGTCTACATTAAAGCCCTAAGAGCTAAATGTTAAAGCCCTAGGAGATACATGTTTTTATTATCTCCATTTTAGTGATGATGCATTTGAGGCTTAACCAGGTTATTTAACTTACAAGCTGATGTAGCTAGATATGTGGTGAAGTTGAATCCATGCCATCACCTCCACAGACAGCATTCTCAATTCCTTTGCTATCATGCTCAATATATTGTATTGCAATAGCTTTCCATAGAACTAAATCTCCAGGTTAAGTTTGCTTTCTTAGGATTTGCATATTTCTTCCACTAACGGCATACTGAACGCTCTTCTAGTTAAAGGAGGTTTCTGGTGAGTTGTTTTATTGTAATTTTTCAAGACTGGGGAATCACGGGGTGATATGATTTTTACCCAGTAGCCTCATTTTCTCTCGATGGTTTTGATACTTGACCTACACTTCTATCTTAACTGTTATCTCTCCCACCACCACCACCACAAAACACCAATGACATGACTGTCACACCTTCTTTATGTTTCCTCTTATGTTTTTACGGATCATTTCTTGGATTTTGTTTTTCAGCACTAGTGATCTTTATGTCCTGGCATTACAAACACCCTGATCCACTCACTTTCCATGTTCAATCACAAATCTGAGGTTGCCATAATGCCTTTGCTCAAAAGACATGATTCCAATCCACCCGTGCCATGAAAACACCATTGCCCTAGATAATACTTGAGTGTCTTCTTTTTTTCAGTTCTTCATACATTCATCTAAGTATTGTCCTATGAACTAATAGGTAAGGAGGGCCAGTTCTGTGCCAGGTTCTGTACTTACCATCTAGTATCATTAATATCCCCTAAAGTATTGGAAATATTTCAAAGCCAGCCACCAATATGTTTAAGTTCAAGCCCCGAGACCATGAAGTTAATGGTGTGCTATTGGGCTACCAAAGCTAGATCCAGAGCCAGCCCCGGCTCAGCCTCTAATCATTTAATTTGGGGCAAGTCTTAGAGATCCTCTTCACTTACTTATTTCAAAGGTAAAATTAAGGATTTGGATTGGGTAATTTCTAATATGCTTTATAGTTCTAAAACAGTTTAAAAAAAGGCAGGTAAAAACAAATGAGCTTCTTTATATCCTTCATTTTCACCAAATTCCCCCTTTTGACTTGGCTCAGGAATCAGACCATCTGTATTTGACTTCTGGTTTCTTAACTTATGAGATCTTGGGCAAATCACTTACCTTCTGAGCCTCAATTTCCCTATCTACAAAATGGGAATAATACTCATTCCTATTTCTTAGAGTGTTCTGAGAACTCAATAGGATTATGTGCATCGAACACTGGAAGAACTTCCAGCACACAAAGAGGTACTGGATCAATGTGTCACCTAGGCCACCCTGCTTCCCAATGTTACTTAGAAAACAAAGGCAAGCACTGGCCTTCACTGACAAAAACTGTGTAATGACCTGAATGATCACTGGCTCTTAAACTGGGGTTAACAGACACCCAAAGGGCTTCCCTGGATGGCACAGTCCTGAAATCACAGGTATTATTCATGTGTGTATTGTCTGAGAAGGTTTTGACTTTCACCAAATTCTCAACGGGTCCATGACCAAGATTTGCTGCATCAGAAAAGTTCTACTTTGGTGTTATATAGATTATAATGTTCTGTAAATATCATTTTTAAGAGAAAGAACTGGATGCTGGAAAATGGGTCCATTTTGAGGAGGCACAAAACCATTCTTTGACCAAAGAAAATATTTATTGTCTGTTGACTCACTGTCCATCTAGAATATGCTTGCCTACTTCAAAACAGATGGGTTGAACTCTGTTGCAATCCAGGTAATCCTGTTGCATTTTCCTTTGTGTCTGGTCAAACAATTTCTCCTCACTCCTACCCTCTTGCTGTTGGAGAAAACCATATAAGCTCAAAGGAACAGCCAATTAAAGGTCAGAAATTAAAATGTTTTCTGTTCCAGCCTAATATAAATGTATGGCTGTCAGGTAGAAGCATCCATGCCTGCGAAAGCATCTTGTGGAAAAGGAGATTGGGGTCCTCCATTTGAACTTAGTAGCATTTAAATTTCAAAAACTTTGTTTTCTAATGAGAAATGTATTGAAGGGGGAGAAATAAATTATATGCTTGATGGCAACTGAAGGTTGGGAAAATTAGGGCCATTTCCCACGGTGTGAATATAGTGCTTTCAGTTTGCAAGAGTAAATTAAACCTTTGGGAGGATTTGTCTTCCATTAAATTGAACAGCTAAACAGACACAGAAGATGTTAATGTCACCACCAGGAAACCCCAAAGGTTGCAAATAAGAAAACACAGTTTCTTTAAAAGTCTCTTCCTTTGGGCACATCTACCTAAGAAAACCCAAACCCCAAAATTGCATGTTGATGAGAAACAAAATTTTTAAAAAATTAAATATCATCATTCCATTGCTATACCATATGTTATTAATGTCTGTCAACACTGTTTAGCCAGCAACTGCTGACAGTTCCATATTTGCTATCTAAATACATCATAAATAAATCAGTAATGAACCGCTTTGGTAAACCTTCCGCGCTGATTGGAAATACAGATGGAGTAAACAAACTCTGCTAAAAGTATATACAACTGTTTAATGTCAAAGACAAAGTCACACTGCTATTTGACAAAACAGAAACAAGAATTGGGATGGAGTTGACGGGAGACAAAATTACCAATATGCAGAAAGAGAGAAGGTAGCAGGGGAGGGCTGTTGTATGTTTAAACACACGCGGTTCAGGATTTTCTCTGTAAAAAGAAGGTCCCGGGGGAAATTGGGCATGGGAAGGCAGAAGCTCACCTGTCTGTTCCTGGCTTCCAGCCAGGAAGCTGGTGTGCATGAATTTGGACAATTTATTTAAAAATGCCACCGTTGCAAATCTGGCACATAGGGATTACTGAGGATAGGTGTACAGAGCGCTGTGCTACTCAGAGTTGAATCCATTAGAAATGCCTGAAATTTATCTGAAGACAATGGCCCCCATCTGAGTGGAACTGCATTTTTGTTTGGCTGATTTTTAAAAAGTAGATAGTTCACCATTTGAATACTTCAATTTGGACATCACGTCGTGGTCTCAAACTAATGGGCTAGGTTCGGACAGAGCTAGGAGGGCTCTTTGAATTTAATGACATTTTTTTTTCTTTCCCGGTTCTCACCTATAACTCAGAGTTCCTTCAGGTAAGAGGTTGAAATGAGTTTACGATAGTTTGGCCTGATAGTTTTAGATCGGAGGCAGCATGCTAATTAAGAGCTTCACTAGGTGGCGTATTCTAATTTGTTGAAAGCACATTTTAGCAGGAGATTTTCGAAGCGTCTGGGATGTTATCTCTGGGTCTGAAAAGATCTGTGGACATTTATGATTATTCCTGGAACTGACAATATTTAGGTAGGAGAACTCCATTTGCTCGTTGAAAGAGAAAGGAACCCTTAAAATTGTCTATTGATTCTGTGAGCTGAACAACTCTTCCTTATTGTCAGGGCCCCGAAAATTCTTCTGATCAGAGGCATAACGAAATCCACGTAGCATAAACAGAAGATGTCTTATTGATGGAATTCAAAAAGCAGCCGCTGACTTCACAGCAGAGCCCCGACAGAAGTCCTGTCTGCAATAGGCTGCAAAGGAGAATGCGAGATCGGCCTTCTTGTTATGCCTTAGCAGCAGGCCATCAGCGCTGCTCTCAGCACAAAAAAATAGAATACATCATTCTGAATGGGCGCATTAATCTGCAGGCTCTCCGTTTCCAAGTCACCTGTAGTTAGGCCGGCAGATACTGTGTATACTGTATAAATCTGACTTCTGAGCAGGGGGGTGGGCAGAGGGAGAAGGGTTTCTCAGTGAAATACTAGGTCGGCAACAGTTTACCTGCCTTCCAAGGCTGTTAGGAGGATTAATAGCTTCTGGGTTATTTAAAGTTTGAAAAGATCCTTGTGCTCTTTCCAAGAAAGATAAAATAATAAGACTAGCCATTTTGTACCCCGGGAAGTGAGAACAGAAGGTGAAGGGGGGCTCTTTAAGGTCACCGACCTAGGAACTGAGGTACCTGAATCCTACAGGACCAAATCAGCCCAAGGTTTTGGAGAAATGAAGATGATGGGCACCCTTGGCTCTCTTAATTTGGAAACAGCCCAGTCCTGAGCTCCTCAAACTGTACCTGGGGAAGAGTTTATTTTAAAAGGGAGGAGGGTAGAGGTAATATGGTTTGGAGGATGACCATGCATATTTTAGGAACTTTCACTTTATTTACCTGTATATGTTTTTGCCAATATATGTGTTGTTTTTATCAGCTTACCTGGGCAAAACGGAGCTATTCATAACTCAGGAATAAAATTACTATCAACTGGCAGAGGACTCTGACCAAACAGATCTCAAACACATTTTTCATCAATAACACTCAATTACTAGTTGCAGACTTTCGGTAGGCCTGCACCCCATTTGTTGAATGCCACTTACTTGGATTTCACTTGTACCAGGTGTCTCATGTCTCAAAAGCTTGTGGCTGCTCAACTGAGTTTGCCCATTGACAGGAACCAGCTAGAAGGGCCTGCTCCCCTGCCTACAAATTCTAGGGTCCAACTCACCCTCTACCATCACTCCCCACCTTCCAGAGAGCTTGAGAGGAAAAAAAGTGGAGGGAGGTGAGGACTGTTAATTTACAAAGCTTGAAATAGCAGCTGCTAATGGGTCTTTGCACTCGTTCTATAATCTTTGCAAGGTCACAATCAGAACTAGCCTTGTGATTGATTTCTAACTGAAGCTCAGCACTTCACATCCACAATGGACATTTAAATGCAGAATTGAGCTCGTTCAGGAATCTTTCTCAAGTCACAAGGTGCGAGTTTGTCATCACACACAGGCTGGGTGGAGCTGGGCACAGGCCTGATCTGAGCCTAAGTAATTATTGCAGTTGGCCAAGCAATTAATGCCATTGGCTCCACGCGCCCCCATCAATTGCCCAAGCCCCCTTGACTGCCATCTTATAAAGTTTCCTTCTTGGAAAGCAACCTTGAAACACACCCCGAAAGGGTTAAGGGGAATGAGTGACAACCCTTCCGCATGATTTACAACTTGGAGCCCTGTAGTGAAGCCAGGACTTGATGGATGATGCTGAAAGTCGGAGACTAACCATAAATCATGTCTTTGAATCACTGACAAAGATAAAGGAGAGAAAGAAAAAGCAGTGGCATTGACATTCACTCTCCCAATAATGTACATTGACTAGTTACAATGCGGAGCCTTAATTAAAAAAAGCCAACTCGAGGTATTCACCTCGGTAGGGAGATCCTACCTCTTTGGCGGCTGCTATCGAGATTACAAATTAGGGTTTGAGCCTCTTCCAAGAAGGTCACTGCCACTGGCAGAAGACTTTCAATGTGAACAATAGCAGTCCCCAAACAAAATAAAACCAACCAACAAAAAAGAAACCAAAACAAAAACCAAGACCAAAAAGAATTTAGGGCACACATGCTGCTGCCTGGCCAAGAACTCCACCATTGTGATTGTGGAAGGCTCACACTGGCCATGGCTGACATCAAGAGGGAATCAACAGAATACAATCCACCAGATTGTGATTTTCATTAGGAAACCACCCAGATCATGCAGATGAATCATCAGAGATGGCCGGAAGACACAAATAGGTCAGGCAATGGAACTTGTGTTCTAAAGCCAGGGCACAGTGTGGGAAGGAAATGAGATGCCCACCAGCCAGGCAGTTGGCTTCATCTTTTACCTGGGATACAAAGGAATCTGATGGGCCCCTCTCACAGGCTCAGGGAGAAGGGCAGACCTCCCTCTTATCCTCAACTCAAGATGGCTTTCCTCCTAGGGTGAGAAGACCTTTGCTCTCCTATAGTAGGTGGCAGAAGCCATGGCAGATGTACTTCCTCAATCATTCAACAAATATTTGCTGGGCATCTGCCTGGCTCCAGACAGTTCCCATGCTGGGAGCATTGGGAAAGAAAGGGTGGGTGCCTCTATTCATTCGTCCCATCCAAAAATATTGATTTAATATCATTTATGTTCTAGGCATGTTTTTGGTTAGATTTGGGGACTATGGTGAGGAACAATTTAGACCTGGTCCCAGTGGTCTATAAGCAGATAACAAACATGAAAGAGATGACATACATGATGAGTGCTATGAAAGGGAGCATGCTGAGGGACCAGGGGAGTGGGGAAACAGTGGCTGACAACAGCCACTGCTGGGACCTGAAGCCTCTAAGGACACACACCCTCGTCCCGACAAGGCTGTGAGTGGGGATGTATCTGGAGCAGTTGAAAGCCTAGGCTAAGGGAGAGGACAAAAAAGGGAGAAGGAGGAGGTTGGAAGCATTTTCCCATTTTTCTCTCTATCTCTGTGGGTTGGTGTGAGATCATTTTCTGAACCACAAGGAATCAGATGCAGTATATATCTATTTAAACCTAGTTTAAAACACTTTGGTGTAAGGAGGAATGTTCTTCAAGGTTTTGTATAGGCAGTGCATGCAGGTCAATGCTGAACTCTAGTTTGAGGCCTCCCCACAATCCTGGAGACAAGTAAAATGCACAAGAGAGCTAGGCATCTCCTCACGGGAAGTCTGCCTGCTGGCTCAGCATCTCTGCCTGCAGGAAAAGATCGGGGAAGGGATTCTACCCTGAACCCAATGACACCTTCGCATCGAGGGTGTAGATCCTATCTCCATCTGAAGAGTCTTATTCTAGCTCTGAGAAAAATTGTCCTTTCCCACAGGATCCAGTCAAAGTGAAGGAAAGATGGGAAGGGTGAGCTGAAGTAGAGTGCCAAGGAACTCAGGATCTGCCAAGACCCCAGTTTTGCCAAGGACAAACTGAGTGCATCAGAACAACTGACTTCTCCTCTGAGCACATTAAGTTAGTCATCTTCTACCAGGGCAGGAGCCCAGGAGGACTCCTCCATTCGGGTCTTTGCATTCTGCCTTGCCCCAATCTCTGGACAAACAATTCATGGACCAGTTGGTCTTGTTTTTTCAGACACCAATTTGTCCTTGTTTAAACTTAAAACTGGAAAGATGTCATTTATTTCCCAGCTCCCAAACACCTGCTGGGGTTTTGCCTTGTTTCTCTCCTTTTGCCACTTTCTTCATCATTTGAAATTTACCAAGCTTCTGCCCTGCGCCAGGCCCTGTGGTAGGAACTGATGATACAAAACCCAAAAGAGAAAATCCTTGTCCTTTGGAAGCTTGTTTGTTAGACTTACACAGATATATTTTTTTCTTTTCTTCTTTTTTGATATTTTCTGACTGGGTAAGAGTTGGAACAATGTTTTGAGTTCATTGAGGAGAGTGTGATCAACTTGGCCAGGTCTCTCTTCAGCCCACATAGATCCTGAAATTGCCCATAATGTTTTTGCTCAGACCATCTGCATCTTGCTCATGCCCATATAGCAGGAACAGCGGAAAACAAGCTCTTGCCACTGACTAGCTGGGTATCTTTGGTTAAGTTGATTAAACACTCTGAGTCTTGGTTTCCCCATTTGTAAAACTAGACTAATAACATTATCTACCTGTAGATAATGTAAAGTGCCTAAAAGTGTCAGTGCCTGTTACACAAAATGTCATCACAAAATGGTTGCCTCTATTGTGATATTATTTTATATTTTTCTTACTCTACCCATTTTGAGTTAGCTAGACTAGAACCAAAGCAACACAAAAAGATATAACCACAAGTACTTCCCCCCAAAAAAGAAGGAAAAAATGAAAGAAAGAAAAAATAACAGCTCATCAATATAGTAACATTTGTGTGTGCACATACACCTCCCTGTGTGTATGTATATTTTTCTTTAGCATGTGTCATCCCTTTGTGTCTGTGTCAGACTTCCTCATAGTGCCTCCTGTTCAGTATTTGACAGGCCCTAATGTTCAATCACTGTTAGGCAACAAGTGTTAAGACAAAAGGAAAGAAAGGAAGGGTTTGAAAATGAAGATAGGTAGTTTAACTCTTCAGAGCATTCCATTCATGGACATTTGGAATCACCAGAAAGGAACAGAAGCAAACATTGCTTAACTGAGGCTGACTATGAAAATTCACTAAATACTAGATAATTACAGATAATATGCAGAATTAATTACCTGCATATAAAATATAATTCGTAATAATATATCTTGCATATACTATATATATATATATATGAATCAATGTGTGTGTAACACATGACAAATCCAGAATGGCCAACAAATTATAAGGCATAAAGCAAGGACTTTTTAGGAAACAACCAGCAATTTAGCTAACCTTCTCCACTCCCTGAACCACCAAGAGGTTAATGGTAGTCCTTAGCATTGATTAGCAGAAACAGAGTAGTGATGTTTAACCATTCTCGACTGCATCACATTAATTTAAAGGGAAAATGTACCTGAGAAGCCAGGTTTCGTTAATGAAAGCATCCTTTCACTTTGTCTGCAGAGGCTCAGTAAAAATTCTCCTCGGGCTATGATGATGCCCAATTTTTGTGTCTTTTTTTTTTGTTGTTGTTTTGTTTTGTTTTTTAGATGCAGAAGAGCTGGGGAAAAGCTGGGCTAACCACTGGAAGAAATGTGAGCTTGGAATCCAGCATTCAGGTACCTTGCAGCTTTTATGTTGGTTTTGAACTTCACATACATTAAAACTGCATCATCTATCAATCTTACAGTTACATGTCACTTATGAAAATCTACTGAGTATTGTTTTCATCTTGCCTTACAACAAGCCACAAAGCCTCATGAATACTGAATAGTGCTGGAAATAAAGCGCATCTTTTATTTTTAAAGGGCCCGACAGTTTGGGATGGCAGGATTTCTTTGTTGCAAACGGCGTCTCCGTGCACCGATTGGGGGCTTTCTTCTCCATTTTCCATTCTACCGAGGCGAGAGAGGCGACATCACCTCGCATCATTAGCACGACCGGAGTGGTCCTGCCGCTGCCGCTGCCGCTGCCGCCGCCGCTGCCGCCTCCCTGCTTTTGAACCCTGTTGGTGTAAGTCGTTAATGGGGGGCTGCATGGTTCAAGTGGGGAATTACTATTCAGCTATCAGCTCACAAGGAAACACTGACTGGGCAACCTGCTTAGCCTTCCTGCCAGCTTTCTTGGCATGCCATTCCTATCCTTATTTTAATTTAATGAAGGGGGGAGAGAGGAGAGACACAGATAGGATACACAAAGAGAGAGAGAGTTAAGAAATTAATCATGCCATGGTAAGTGCATTCTATTGTACTTGCTCCTCAAAGTTTCCTTTCCACACTCGGTCATCCTATAAATATTTCCTGAGCAGTTACTTTATGCTGCACATTGAGGATACAGAACTTGAAAAGAGAGAGGGCATGCCGGATGGTACATTCTAGATGCTGGAGATAACGACAACAATTGATTCTAATGGGGTGATAGTATGTGCCAGGCATTGTTCCAAATACTTTTTCAGTCCTCGTTCTACGCACTTTGCAAAGAATAGTGGATTTAATTCTCATACCACCCTTATGAAGTACTATCATCATCATTACTCCAATTTTTCCATCTTATAGACAAGGAAACTGAGGGATGGAGAGGTGACATGATCTACTCAAAGTCACACAGTAAGTAAAAAGCCGACAGAGCTGGGAGTTGAATCCAGGTTATCTGACTTGAGAGTCTGACCCCCACCTTTTTTTTTTTTAACCACTATACCTGCTACTTCTATAAATAGGTAAATGAAGAAATAAATTAGATAACATTAGATGGTGACAATCAATGTGCAGAAAAGTAGGTGAGAGTGAGTGGCTGGGGCGGGGGACAAGTTACTGGAGCTCAAGGGTCTGGGAGGGCCTGTTGGAGAACAGGATATCTGAGCTGAGACTTAAGGCGTGCAAAGGAGCTGGCCGCCCCGAGATTCCAGGCAGGGGAAATGACAGTGCCAAGACCCAAAGGAGGAAATGGGCTTGGTGGGGATCACTGAAGAAGAGAAAGAAAGAAACCCAACGGAGCTGAAGAGAGATACACGTGACAGAGGGTGCTCAGGACATCACCGGGATTGGCCGAGGCTGCGTCACACAGGGTCTTGTGGGGCGGCTCAGCAAGGTCCACTCCAAGAGGACATTTGCTGAGAAGGATACACATGGAGCAGTTTTTTGTTTGGTTGGTTTTTTAAAATTATATTTATAATTATAAAATTATAAAATTTTATAAAATTTAAAATGCAGAACAACCCTGGAGTTTTAGAACATGAAGGAACCACAAAACCATCCAGTCAAACCTGTTGTGGAGTTGCCCCAAATCGCAGAAGACAGGCAACGTGTTTGCTGCCACAGGGCCAAGCCTGTCCATTTCTGGGGAGAACTTTCCATGCTTTCACTAAGTCACGGTGCCCCTTAAACCCCACGACTGAAGCAAGACAGACAGGATGAGCAATTAGAAGCCAGCAGGTCACCAAGGGGAGTTAAGTCTTGTTGCAGAGGTTGGAAACGGTGGCTCCTAGGACATGTGCTGCTCAGTAGTGTGTTTTGTTTAATCACTAGTATCTTCCAAAGAGGTAAATCACTTGCCAATATTTACACATCAGGAAATCCCCATAAAGGTATGGGAAAAAATTTTAGAGGTTGTACAGATAATTGTCCCTGAAAACAACAACAACAACAACAACAGAAATCTCAGGTGCTCTGGCAATACTTAGCTCATATTCCTGCATGGGCGAAGTCAGCTGGAGTTGAGAAGCCATTTTCCCTTTGAGTTTGGACAAGTGCCCCGGAATTCAGCACAGTCCGCTCTGCGCCCCATTTGACTCATGCCATCTACCTGACTCTTTCAGCCATTTGAGTTTGCTGGTTTAATGTAACAGGAATCCTAAAACTTGACTCTCTTTGCTCTGGGAATCCCACGAAAAAGATGGAAATATTAATTCTAGAACTCTGCTATTCTCTGGTTTTATAATATCTGGGAGAATTTTCTCATTATATTTGCATACCTGATCATAAGTCCAAAGATTTGCAACAACTGGCATACAAGCCCTTGTGTAATCTAGCAAAAAAATCACGTGGCTTCAGACTATTCTGGGAATTGGTCACTTCTAAGCTGCATGCTTTTGAGGAAATAATGTCAGCTTTTCCCAAGCTCATCTTTGTCATCTGTAAAATGGGGATGCTTATATTTATTTGTAGAGATATTATGAAGCTTTATAAGGTTAAAATGAACTAATGTACATAAATGTTTGGCATACAGTAGGGATATAATTTCAAAATATTAATGGATTTGTAGGACCTAGTGGTCATGAGTTTAACTAACCAGTTTAGACACACACTGCATTTATAAGGTTGCGTATATGTACGCAAATGTATTTGTACCTGTATGTGTGTGTGTTTCTGATGGATTCAGAAATGTATCTCTAATTATATTCATGTTTGGTCTTACTTCTTCTATTGATTAGCACCAAATTCTAATAAGGCTTGTACATTTATTTTTTTCTGTCTCACAGCCTATGTTATTCTATAAACACTGCACTGCCTAGCAGGTACCTTTCATTAGTTAAAAAAGATGCCTGGTGAGACTCACCATGCCAAAAGCTTCCCTACTCCAATGGAAAGCAAATTTAAGGGCGTACACTAGAAAACAAAGTTCCTTATTGTGTACACCTTGTACCTCTAGTTGAGTGTGGCTCCCACGCCAACATGGAGAAGTCAATGGACTCCTCTGAAAACCAGGGATGGGTTGATTGCCCCCCAGTTAGGAGCAGAGATGCATGTCAGGTATTTCTCCAAATGTCCTTTCCGATTTAGAACTGGGGGAGTGTGGCCCTCCCCCACACTCCCAGAAAGGCAGAGGGAAATGACAGTCATTGCCACCATGCAAAGTCACATTAAAGTTGGGTGAGCATTTTTGGTTTTCATGAATTTTGAGAAGAGAACTGTGGGCGCAAAAACCACTGCTATTTGTCCTGACAAACTGACTGTTCTGATAGATTAAGTGCCATGATTTCAGCCCACGAATACCTTCAGGTACAGGAACAGAATCTTCCAGACTTGCATCGTGCCACATTTTTGAGGGTTCTAATGATGTATGAAGAAAGCCAGGCCACCAGAAGGTGGGTAGGGTAAGGGTAGCTGGAGTTGCCAGAAGTGGAGATTGGAGGGATGCTTCTGTGAAAGACAGCCCCCCATGATCAACTTGATATTTTCCCTGGTGATAGCATCACCCTTTCCCCCTGCAAATGGCTCCTGCTCAGAAATGCTCCATCTGAAAAGAATTATTATCCAAAGCACATTTTTTTTCTTCTCTCCCATCAGCACTTCCTGTCCTCTCACCTTAAAAAACAGTGCGGAGAACTTTTCAACCAAAAGCAGCCATGTGGAGCCTGAGTTGTTTCAGATTTACACAGGCCCTCTGCTAACATCCTGTCGGGTGCTAAAATCCCACAGCTGTTCTGCTAGGACCACCCGGCTCGCCACGAACCACATCTGACAAAATGATACTGCTCGCTTCCAGAACCCATCACACAGTTATTCTTGGATAAAAGGTAACGCAAATAACAAGCCAACTGCTCACTGCTGCAGAAACAAAGACCATCCAGCCATTTATCAAAGCTCGAGACAACCGGTTTGCTTTAAGCACAGCCACCTCTCCCATTACGGCTTTAAACGATAACACGATATTATATCAGAAATGACAAATGGCACTGGGGTCCTAACCTATACACAGTCGATACCTGCTCAGAAGTAAGAACCATCTTGAGAATATCGACAGGAGGAACAGGGATTCTCATAATACTGCAATGTTTTCTTGGTGTTATTTTGGAACTAGCAGCCAACCGTACTTGTTTGGGCATGACATTTTTTTTCACTGGTGCTGGGCAGCCCCCAGACGTGTGGTGAGTGTCAAATCACTATCCCTGCCCTGCGTCTATGCTGCATTGTTTTCTAAGAGGTGCACGCTAAGGAAATTGATTAGGTACCTTCCTATGCAGCTTAAAACTCATTTTGGCCACACACAGGCAAAGACAGATTCCCAAGAACTACAAGGCACAAAGGAAAATGGCAAATGTGTAATTAAGGAGATTAGGCTCTCAGGCTGCTCCCAAAATGTTTTATTTTATTTTTTTTAAACCTGAGCGTCCCTGCCCACGGCCTGCTCCCAGGAGAGGGCAGGCTTTCATGTTTCCATTGCAAAGAAGTGACCCTTCCTCAAGTGATTGATGAGGGAAGATTGTTAAGGCGGCCACTGCTGCCCTCCCCCTCCCCCGTGTGGTTGTATTTAGGTGGATGCCAGATAGAAGATGACTTGGAAATGGAGAAAAGACTCAGAGCAAAGGCAGGTGACAGTGAGAAAAGGTGTGGGAGGAATGCCTGCAGGCAGGTGAAACAAAACCCTTTCCAATAAGGGGGCCACCGTGTTTTTGCCATCCTGCTCGCAAACACAGGTGGTGAGAAGGGAAACCCAGGGCCACTTAATTGGGAGACAGTCAAGTGGACGTGAGCACATGTGCTGGGCTTTCCTCCTAGAGCTGAAGGCTTGGCCACGGGTCCTCAGACCCTCAAGCAATTACCTGTAGAGTTTTGTAAAAGCCGGAGATTCCCAGAGCATCAAGCCTCAGGTTGCTGATTCACCGTGTTTGTAGTGGGGTTTTGAAATTTGTATTAGAGAACAGTCTTCAGGCAATTCTGATTTTCAGCCAAATTTGAAAATTCCTCAAAAAAGCTCTCAGAAAATAAAACAGTCCTAGTTTATAGCATTTGCTGATTTCCATAGTATAAATACACCACGCCCATTTTAATGCAATCATTGAACCAGGAGTTGGGGTAGTGATGACAAGCTATCTCTCACTAGCCAGTGCTTAAATCAAAGGGAACTATGAATGAAGTTAATAAGAGCATGTAATAGGAAGAAATCAAATTGATAATGGATGATGGTTGCGGTGCAGGGAGAGGTGACATCAAGAGAATGTGATGACAGAGCCAAGGAAAGCGCTTCTTACAGCGTGGGAAACCTACCCACATGTCAGGTCCTAAGATGGCACTGATCACCATCACATCTGATGTGGACCATTCTCCACCTGAGTCGTAAGAGACGTGATACAGAATAAAGATGGAGAGCCAACACCTTGTACTTTGTACTCTGATGATAGATGAAGAAAACATTGTTTAAAAACCCTTAATTAAATTACTTATGCAGGCAAGAGATTACTAATTAGTGTTAGAACTCTTAAGTGAATGGTTGATGAGGAAGAGGACATCCATTTAGTGAGAAAATAATGCCATAAAGATTGCGTTTTCTTCACAAGGGGGTAATGTACCTAGTGGAGCAAACACACCACCATCATCCTAGTTCAGGAGTTATTTTTGGCACTGCCAATGTGGGCACACAGACTGTGTGCTTTCATATGTAACGTCACGGCACACACATCTTTGTTGTGCTCAAAGTGTCTACTTTGAACCCATGAAGTTTTTGGTAACACATCTGCAGAAGTTGGAGGAGCAAGCTAATTGACAAGAAGAAGAAGCTTCCAGAAAATTTCAGAAGGAAGACATTCATTGGGAGAACTGGCCCAGTCTCTTCTACAAGTCAGAGTCATAAAAACAGGACTGCAGTTAGGTAAAAATAAATAAATAAATGAAATGCCTTAGGGGACAAAACGTGACAAAATCACCAGATACAGTATGGCCACTGGATTTAGTAGCAGTTTGATCAAATTATCTGAAAATGAGAGTTTTAGCACCAATGGAGAAACAGGAATATAATCTGGGTACTTAAAAAGAAAAAAATTTTAAATGGAAAATAGGTATTGTTGATTGGAAAGAGCAGGCTATATTGTACCATGTATATTATCTGATTTTCTTTGAAAATACATATACACACAGAAAACAATCTGGAAGTTTACCCACTAAGATGTTAATAATGGCCATTTCTGGGTGATTGAGAAGATGTTTTTGTTTTCTTATTTTTGTTTGTCTGAATTTTCTAATGTTTAATGATTCACATGCTCAGCTTCTGTCATTTTTTTTTAAGCAGGTGATTTTAAAAAAGGAATAAAATGAATGGAAAAACAATTATTCACCTCTGAAAAACATTAACATAAAAGTATCTTCAATTTCAGGAAAACTAAGTCAAATATATTCATCTCAGGAATCAAGACAGTTTCTATTTTGTCTGCTCCTGTGTTCCCAGAAATATAGGACAGAGCATGGCACACAGTAGGTGCTCACTAAATGTTTGTTGGCTGAATCTAATATATATATATATATATATATATATATATATATATATATATAATATTTCAGTTTCTGTAAGGGACAAGTAAATCTTGGTGCTTGGGATGGAGTGAAGCAAAGGGAGGAAAAGTAGAAAGATAATTTATTGGATGATGCTGTGTCGGAGAGCCTCATGCTCACAAGGGACCAGAAGAAGGAAAAAAAGAGGCAAAAAGGGCAAGTAGAAGATGTTTTGACCCATTGGGGAGGTGAAGAGACTGAGAAGGAACTGGTTCTTCCATCTTGGCCTTCTATGCCTTCAAGGTAACGTAGAGAGAAGCTCTCCGTATTGCCAGCAAGGGCTTCCTACGCTACCTGCAGGCTAACACTTTTGAGGCCAACAAGGGAGATTGGACACCCCTCATCCCCCACAAGGCGTTCAGATAGGTGGATGGAATCAGCAGAGCGGCTGCACTGTCACATCTTCCGGTGTCTTGCAAATGCCTGGCACAGCGTTGTATACTCCCACCACTCTGCCTTGTGAAAATATAAACTTCCCCCTGTAAAGATACCTGGCCACACTACTTCAAGATAGAAGCCAGTCACAGGGGCATTAACTTCAGGAAATCAGGTTCTAATAGGCCAATCCCTGATGAGCTGGTTGTCTTTTCCTGTCTTGCCAGGCAATTGCTGATAGTGTGTATGATCACTGTTCTGTGAGTGAGAAACATGTGAGGGAGAAGCGTGTGTGTGTGTGGTTGTGTATGAGAAGTCCTGCCAAGCAGAATCACCTCCTACAATCTGAACAAAGCATTTTTGCACCGCCCCCAGAATCCCTGGGTATGCCCTCCTTTGACAAATGAGACTAGTTTCCAGCTGTTGTGTGTCGGAGGGGTACTGTTAAATATCCCAGATGGAGGCAATGGGCACAGGCCAATATGAGCGCTGGCTTAAAAGTACCACCTTAACTCAAGGATGCAGAGGGCTTGGCTATGTCAGTGGAAATTCTTGGACTCCGTACCCTTCTGCTTTTCCAATCAATCTTGACTTCAAAGGGGCCCATGAGCATTGAGAGACCTGAACTGTTCACCAGAGAAACATATATCTTGAGAACCCTGTCCGCAACATTCTTTGAACTTTTTCACTTTATCACAAAGGGTGGGTTTGGATGGGTTTGGGAGAAGGCCCTGATGTAGTTGATCTTTTCTCTCCCAGCCAGAGGAAGGGTCACTGTGCCCAGCGTCGGCAGTCCAGTACACGCTGTTCTCTGGGTGATGTTGAAAAACGAGTTTGAGTCCATTGCAGGAAGGCCTCTTGTTCACTGTGACAGGTTCAAGGAGAAGTGGGGAAACAACCCACTTGTCTTGACCGAGAGGGTTTTTAAAGTTCTATCTTAACTGGGAAATCATGAAAAAGGCATGGGGTAACTTCATTCAATGTCAGTAAATAATAGTTTATGGCCTAATTTGGAGACATCGCCACACTGAACATACATAGGTCTGTCCCTCTATGGAGACAGACAGAGAGAAAGAATTATGGGGGAAGGGGAAGGAAATTAAGGGACTTTCATATTTAAACCATTGGGAAGAATGAACCCGCCCAGTAGTTTATTCTGCTTTGGTCTCCCATTACTTCGAGCACATTTATTAAAAAGAAAATGAAAGCCTCAGGTAACCAAAAGTGAGGGAACTCCTTTGCAAAATATGTACCATTTTAATTGGTGATTAGCAATTGTTTAATTGATTTACATAATTATTTAATTTAATCCCATTAAGTATTTCATTAATTATTTGCAACCATTCATTTAAATGTGTGTTTAGATGGGGAACGCCATGAGGGCTCTTCATTTCAGCATCATCAACATGGAACATAATACTTAGCCCATATTTGCTAAATGATTGAATGAATGAAGTTTCTAAAATTGTGCTTGTGTGACTTTGGGAGCTCATGAAGGAAGGAAGGAAGGAAGGAAGGAAGGAAGGAAGGAAGGAAGGAAGGAAGGAAGGAGGGAGGGAGGGAGGGAGGGAGGGAGGGAGGGAGGGAGGGAGGGAGAGAGGGAGGGAAGGAAGGACAAAAGGAAGGAGGGAGGGAAGGAAGGAAGGAAGGAAGGAAGGAAAGGAGGGAGGGAGGGATCAGGTATAGTATCTGGCACATAGTAGGGGTTCAATGGGGGCAATAAGGCTACTAGGTGTAAAGTCAGAGAATTGAGGTCCCTCTTGTGGCCATCACTTCCTGACTTCCTTCCTTCATCTGGGTTATCATTGTGATTTGTTCAAGACAATCTCTGTGGTCAGTGACACTGGGTGTCTCGGAGCTGCTCTCCATTTCTAAACAAAAGCAAGGATCCTTGCACTTCATTCCTGAGGGCTTCTGATTTGCAAAAGACCTAGCCCACCTTCCCAGACTTCTCTCTTCCCAAGCTCACCGTGTTGAAGAGAGAAGCAGTCGGTAGTCAGCCCAGGAGGGCCTTGGGAAGTAGCTGGGGTTTTAGCTAAGTGCCTTTGGAAGACTTTGGAAGGTTTGAATAGAAGAGTGCAGGATCTGATGTATGTTTTCTACAAGATCAGGGCCCTGGATCCTAGAAGCCACGTGTCTGGCCCAGCAGGCAACTCCTTGTTCCTAATCGAACGTTCTTTAGCAGAGTATAGAGAGAAGGACATTGGTGATTCTGGTCTTTCCTACGTGAATTTTCAGAACTCATGGGAGTCTCCCTTGTTGCTTTATTTATCCCGAGTGGGCAAAACAGAAAACAGAACCAAAATCAGCAACAGCTGCCCTGGTGTGATCCCTGCAAAAAGCTATTATTTTATCCCACGCATAAGCAATTTCGTTTTTAAAACTTGAATGGAACCCAACTCTGCTGATGTGACTAAGCCTTTGTGATTTCTTGCTGGGTTCTTCTACTTTAGGGTAGAAGTACTCTCGGAGAACTCGGCTTTAGACAAAGCAAACCATTCCTCTGGGGAAAATGCCATCATTCTTAAAATTAGAACAAAGTTTTGAATGAACTAATAAATTCTACCCATATGCAAAAATGTAATGAAAGATGGAGCTTGGTAATGTGCTCTCTCTGCTGATGTGCAAATAAGACACAGCGTACAAGTCTATCAACAGGCACAGTGGAGGACCCAAAGTCTCCCCTCCTCCTCTCAGTCTCTACCCTTTAATATAGCATCTCTTGAGCCAGGGAAGCAATTGATGAGAAAAGTACTTAATGCCATGAGAACCTCACCCAATCATTTCCAAAAGGGATCAAAATTCTTCAAATGACAGTTTATGCATCTATAAGATGCAGCTGGTAAAAAATGTATTTTCCTTTCAGAAGGTGTTTCTATTATGGTTAGTCTGAACATCATGTGATATTACAGTTGCTAGGGTAACTCCGTTTTTTGTTTTTTTTTTTAAAGAGAACAACAGAGTAAATAAGCATGTAAATCGACTTGGGTGCTATGTAAATGCTAGTGAATCTGTTATCGTTACCTAGACGATAAAAAACAACAACAGCAACAAAAGCCCTGGCATTTATCTTCTCTGGCTTCCAATACAATTTGGTGGGAACTTAAAATTTCTAAGTTACACATGTGTAAGTGCTGAAAGCTCTGTAGGTGCAGGCGATGCAATGTCATTAGGTGGTATGTTGGACAGGAAAGGAGCTGGGGCAGTGGCAATGGGTCACACCAGAACCAGGGGAGGGAGGAGAGTGGAGTCTGGATGGCTATCCTGGATGTCACCAGAAAAGCCATTCAGTGGATCCAAGAGTTTCTGGGGCAGTCGGAAGCCAGGTCAATCCTCAGGACAGTCTGACAACCTGATGAATGACCTCTGAGGAATTGCCTGGATTTTTTGGCATCACAATGCTTCACACAAATCTGCAAAGCTGCTTGGATACTTTCTGTTATGCAAAAATCATTGATGCAGCACACTTGATTAAGTAATGATGACTAGAAGTAAAGTTTGGTGAACATGTCTAACTATTTCCCACATTTCCCGTCAAGAGTTTTGATAATTCGTACACCCCTTTCCATTGCATAATTGAGGTTGGGAGTAGGTACCGGAACTGGAAATGACGTGAATTTGGAAGAATTACTCGGAAGAATGAATGATGAAAGGACATTCAAACTGAATCACTTTGAGGAAAGAGACATTCTTGCAGTAAAAAGCATCAGCACTTCCATCAAACATAGGAACTGAGATCAGAAAATATATCAAAGATTTAGATACGTAATGAAGATAAACTGAACAGAAAACCATCTGACCTACTGGCAGGGTTTTATCCCCTCCTGCCCCCTTTAAAAAATCATACTGAAAACACAGCTTACTCTTTGAATGAATGAATGCTCTGAATTGCTATTCGAAGTCTCTAAGAAAACTTATGATCCTAAATTATTAGTCCAAAGTGTACATGTGATAAGAGTTTCTAAAAGAGAAAGGAAAGAGTATATCCTGAAACTCCAAATGTATAGCAAATTCTGCCTCTATCACTTGGTGTCTGGATGTGATGACTATGTGGATGTATTGAAAATATCACAAAGGAAATTTGTCATTTTGCTATATTTTCTTACAAGGTGAGGCTGATGACCTAGTGCTGATTATTTCCTTAATGGGACAATGGAATTTTATCAAACTACATAAACTAGATTGCATTTCCTTCACTCTGAAACCACCTTATTTTCATATTCACAGGAAATTGGGGCACAGTTTATGGGTATGTTTAATATGCTAGGGTTCCTTCTCCACCTGTCACTGCCCTCACCCCTCAAAAAGCTATTGCAGAAATCTATGTTCTTCGTTACCAGAGATGGAGTCTTGTAATTGAGGAAACTAAAAACAAGAGGGATTGGGAGCGAAAAGAAACAAAAGGCCACGAAAACAGTGATGACCATGTCTTAATGCAATTAACTCCACGGTTCCTTTGGTTCCTTAGAGTGACAGTCAGAGAAATGGACAGCTAATTCAGCATTCATCAAGGGCTGCATTGCTGCTCTATGGAGATGAGTTTCGAGAGCAAGCTGCAAATGAATGCCTCGGCATTCACGGGAGGGTCTGCATGTCGCTGCCCAAGGTGGGGTGGCATCGCTGTCTACTTCATCCAAGAGATGACTTATATGCTGATGGGCCCTTCTAGAAGGGGAACAGCAGGGTAGCACAGAAATGGAAGGTAAACGAGGTTAATTTATGGAAATTATCCAGGTCATGTAACGAGTAGGACATATCAAGCAGAGATTTAAGAGAGAAGTGGTAATGTATGTAGAATCTGACTTTCAATAGCTCACTAGACAATGACAGGCATTAGGAGACAGACAACCTTAAATAAGAGAAGCTAGCATTTCCCATGTGCATAACTATGCCCCAGCCACCGACGGAGCAGGTATTAAGGTGCCCATTGTACAGATAAGGAAATGAAGGGTCAGAGAGATTCAGGATAAGGTCAGCAAGGGCCACAGAGTTGATAGCTCCACTGGACCCTGACAGCTTTCAGATAGAAGAAAACATTTAAGTATATAATATGAATATATTTATCTTTATACTAAGATAGCCATAAAATAAGTTTTTAACATGTTTTTGTGGAGGAAGAGGCCACCATTCCTTGGGCCCTTGGAATTTGTAAGGCAGTCCCAAGGAACAGAACTGGAATTAAACGTGAAGTTGAAATCAACCTGCCGTATTGGCACCACCTGGGAGTTCCTTGGAACTGTAGACTCTCAGGCCTCTCCTCGGATTTGCTGAATCAGAATCTGAATTTTTAATGAGACCCCCCACGTGATTCATATGCACATTGAAATTTGAGACACACCGGTCTAAACCATTCACCAATATTTTATCCTAACTTTCCATCCTCAAACCCCTGGCAGTCATTATCTGCACCAGAATCTAAAGCCTTGCCAGGTAACAACAGAAGGTGCTTTTCCCTCTACCTGGTGCAGGTATCCTCCTCCCCACCCCACCCCCACCATCTGGGAAAGTAGGTTGGTTACAAAAGGCACGAAGACATACACTACTAAATAAAAAATATAATTTTGAAAAAGAAACAATATTGGTTGAGTTGATTTGAGCTCTGTGACATCAGGAGGAGTTTGGGGCTGGTAGCACGGCCAACGACAGTAATGAATGGCTAGGAAAGAGGCTCAGGGGTGGGAGAATTCACAGTCTTAGTCTCAGTCCCGGGGCTCCCTTGGTTTTTCATCATAATGAAGCTCCCCAGCAAAGCCCAATTAAGATGCTTTGATCAGCCTGCCTGCCACCTCCCAGCACTGGGGAACCGGCTGAGCTGAGCCCAGCCACCTCCTCTCAAAAGGTTTCTTGGTCCATCCCTCTGACACCTGCTGATTACAGGCACACGGTGACTTTCATGGGCAAAAGGAATAAACTAAGGCAGTCAAAGAGGTGTGCTTTGAGAACTTTTAGGGAGAAGCCAAAAAAAAAGGAGCGAGAAGGGAAGGGAGAAAAGGAAAAAAAGAAAAGAAAGAAAGAGAATGAGAGAAACTGGGGGAAGAGTTTGGCAGAGGAAAGTCTGGAGGGGAGAAGATGATCTTATAACTGAAAGACAAATCTAATAGTAGCAGATAACCCAAATTTGTCAAATATCTTGAGAGAGTGAGAGAGTAAGAGGAGAGTTTAATTCTTTCTGGTTAAGGTCAGTTGTCCAGATTAAAGGTGTGTGTGTGTGTGCGCGTGCGTGCGTGTGCACCTTTCAAAGTGCTTGTGATTCTCTGACGTTATCTTGTTTTTTATTTATTTACTTTTTCACTCTGGGTCTCCCTTGCTAGAAAATACCCTTTATGAAAAGAGGGCTCTGTCCTGTTCTCTGTTGTAATCCCATCAGTTAAGCCAGCTGCTGGCACATACATGCTCAATCAAAAGGAAATGAATACATTAGAGATGGGGGGAGAATCAGTCTGCAGGACACCCTTTAATCCAGTCCACAGGTCAGGACCTCACAGACGGGAATTTAAGGAATCTGAATGTGCCCAGAAGGTCTCATTCTGACACTCTTTCTCAATTCACTGACCGACTCGGGGCAGTCCACCCTGCCCACTGCCTCGCCTGCTCCTCCGTGGAACAGGGAAGACAGGGCGGACCTGGCTCTTCTCACCAGGTTTTTGTAAGAAGCAGACAAGATCATGGATGTGAGCGTGATCTGGAAGGTACCCCATTTCCTCAAGCTAAACGATTAATGTTGAAATAGGGATGACATCTTCCGCATGGCGCTGAACACTATTTCAAAGCCAAGCCGCCTGCGCAAGCCACTATTACTGTGTTTCATCTTAAAGGTCAGCAAAAGGAAGCTTGTCGAGAAAAAGACATTTGTAAAATAAAGGAAAAACAAGACACACAGAACATTTTCCGTTCAGACCCATAGAAATGGATACTATGCAATTTCCTTTTTGCCTTTGTTTTTGTTTTTCTCCCACTTATTCTTCCATTTTCTCCTTTCCACTCTCCCCGCTTCCTACCATGATAGGGTATTTTTGGGGGGAAAAAGGGGGACAAAATGAGAAGCTGCCACATGGCTCTGGGTTTCTCTAAGTATTAATCGAACAATGCTCTTTTTAAATTTCAAGTAGCTCAAATTCCTGTTCCAGTTTTCTGTTGTTGGAACCCGTGTGGTCAAGATAAACCTAAAGGAGAAGAAACTCGAGGGTGTCCCAAAGTCCTGTACTTCATAATAGCTCATCTGTCAGTGCCAGGCTAACGGGAGGCCTCACAACAATGCAGGGCAGTCAAGCTGCAGTGGAGAAGCTGGGGGGCCGAGGCCCTTATCTAGAAGAGTCCAGGCCACTCCAGCCCCACATCACAGTGGTCTTTGGTTAAAAATGCCTGAGCTTTTATGATGTGGTCCTGCAAGGGCTGGTTTTGAAAATAGTTGAGACCCCACTTCCCAGCTGCTAGTGGGTTTGTGAAGGTTTCTTCTTAGGTTTGAAGCTCTGGGAAGAGAATATTCCCTTGGTTTTTGTTTTTGTTTTCTCCTTTTCTCTTTGATTTTATTCCCCATAGATTTAAATCTCACCAAAGGGGCGAACTTCCCCCTTACTCTCCATCACCTTTTTATCCCTTCATTCAGTTTGGTTCCCACCTTCCTGCCGGTCGGGGAGTGCAAAGTTCACCCCCCCCCCCAGCCCCTGCCGCCCCCCAACACTGTGCCCTTGCTCTGGCCCCATGGACGCTCCCTCTTTCTAAAGCTGCCTCTCCTGGCTCCGGCATTCTGAGATGGCTCTTCTCTTCTCTCCTCTTCTAAATTTCTGCCGGCCTTATGGTCAGTCCCACATTCTCATGAATTTGCATTATGTGTGTATGTGTGTGTATAATCTGAGGTTCTATTTAAAATTAAAAGTACTACTTTGACTTTGTATAAAAGAAAAAAAATCAAGTAGGATGATAGAGAAAATTATAAAGTAAAAAGTGAAAAATAAAAAAGATCCTGACTCTCTCTTCCACACACCCAGCTCCTTGCAAATCTAATCTCAAAACAATCACTGTTTATGTTCACTCATGCATCTTTCCAGAACATGTTCATGCATTTGCAAAAAAATGATCTCCATCTACCTGCCTATCCACATACCTCCCTATCTATCCACTCCTTTGTAGCTCTTCAAATCTTCAGCATATTGCTTTGTTCACTTAACAAGGTACCTAGAACTTTGGTACTCAAGTATCTGCTTTATTATTATTTTTAAAATCTACCTAGTATTCTACCATGTGGCTATACCATAATTTATTTGACTGATTCCCTATTGATGGACACTTCGGTGATTTTATTTTGCTTTATTTTACTTTATTTTGTTAAAGCCATCTTCTTTTGCCCTTTGTCATTTACTCCCATTTTCAACTAAACTCTACACTTCTTGAAGGCAGGAACCATATTTAAAAATAGTAACAGCTATAGTTTATCATCCTATGTTTTGGCACTATTGACTCATTGAAACTTCATAACACCATACAAGACACTATTACCCCACTGTACAGAAGAGGACCCTGAGGCTTAGTTGGGGGTAGATGATTCCTCCAAGAGCATACATATGCTAAGAGGCTCTAACCCATGGAATGTGACTCAGAGCCTGGCTCTAACCTGTCAGTCCCCTGTGGCTGCTGTGTGGCTCCACCCTTGTAACTCCCTCAGTGCTTGCAAGCGCTTCTTCACCCTCTGGTTAGGAGTATGGAGAGGAGTATCATTCCAGAGGAAGCTCTCCAGGGCACAAATCCTGGCTCCGCCTCTTCTAGATGGTAAGCCTTAGCCAGTTACCTGATTGCTTTGGGCCTCAGTTTCCCCCTCTGTTAAACAGAGACAGTGGTGGTCTTACCTCCCACGATTACTGAAAGGATTTGGTGACATCGCCTGGTCCAGAGAAGACAAGTAGGAAATTTCACAAATGACACAGCTAGACCCCTGAGTAGCGACTCCATTAAAATTTGCGAGCATGCTAGGGAAGGGAATTTTCTTTCTTATTTCTTCCTCATTTATCCACAGAGCAGCCTGCCTTTAGTGGGTGCTAGGTAGAAACTGTTGACGGACTAATCATTTCCCTAAGAAAATTTTGGAATGTTTTTGTAAAAGCCAGGGTTCAAAGAGCAGGCATTTTTAAAATAAAAGAGCTGGAGAAAAATTTGGTGAATAGGAGAGGAAACCCAAAGGGAAAAAAAAATCCTCAAAAGGCTTTTGTTAATTGATTGCATGTAGCATATACTTGGAATTGAATTTAGAAGAAACACTTAAATCCTGCTCTTGTCCTCTTAGGACTTATACTTTAATTCACAAAAATGAATGAAAATTGATACAGCACAGAATTTTAAGCAGAGAAATGTTTCTTTATAATTCTTCATCTCTAAAATTACCCTCTTATTCTCAGCAAAGCAATATAGACAGAAAAATGATAGACTTGGCTATATAAACTGAGATATGCCTAAAGCAACCAGTTCTTCTAGAAAGTCCCATGATTTTTAAGGCTTCATATCTTTGTGGTCCTTTTTTGTCCCCTCTTATTTATTCATATGTGGTAGAATGATTTATTAATCTAACTATAAATTTCTTTCTTAGGTTGCAATTTTCATCTGGAGGAAAACCCTTCTCATATTAATGATCTGTATCATTTGAAGTAACAATACCTTTCTTACTTTGTTAAAAGAAAACCACATGATAATAATGATAGTAATAAAAAAAGTAGGAACTCTCCTCTCTATATCAAAATCTGTCAGAAAATAAATGAGGAAAACATATACTGATGCCATGTTTTATCCTGAGAAAAATCAACAAAATTATTCTATTATGTATAGAACATATAGCTTGTACATATAGCTCAGAATCAATTAATTTAAAGTAATAATTTGTACAAACACCTTCACAAAAATTTTAAAGGGTATTAAACACCCTGTTTTATAAACATAACACTTAATTTAGGGAAAAAAAACATTTAGAAGGTAATGCATTTAGGATAAGTGCACAACACATGAAAATAATAAATGAAATTTTCCCAGTTTAGAAAATGAATGTAATTAATTAACATTTAAATTACATTTTTAATTGCAATCATGCCCTCCCAGGGGACTCATAAGGGACCATAATTGCAATTAAAAGCATGTGGATTAGATAATAAAACAATGCACACTGTCTGAAATGTGCGATTTAAAATGGAAAACAGACATTGTTATCGGCACATCTAACTTAATTGTAGCCATAAAGCAAATGTGCTGTACAAAATAAAATTCACATACGGGAACATTTAATTCTGGAGTCTCTTAAAGGGGACACGCTTGAGAGCACATTTTATGACAGGTTCTGTTGGAAACAGCCCTTTAAGGCTTTCGGATCCAGGGCTGGTGCCTTAATGTTTTTGCATTAATAAAAGCAAAGCTGAATGTTCCTATTAAAACACACAGATACATTTAAGTAAGAGATGAAGCTCGATGTCTAAATTTAAGCTGTAGAGCCTAATTCTGGTTAGCTGGACAGACTGTAAGGCCATATAATTTTGAAACTATGTTGTTTTTTTCCTTAAACTTTTTTTTAAAAAATGATTGTCTTTCCTTTCTTTTGAGAGGATACTCATGAAAGGTGTAAAGATTTAAACCTGGAGAAAGAAAAGCAGGAGAAATGTGTGTTTGGCACGGTTCAAGTCAGTCCAAGAATCTGCCCCAATATCCTGACACTCAATATCCCCCTCCTTGAGGAAGCAAACCGATTGTTTTTGATTATATAAAGGTCTCCTATTTTTGTAGCATTGATCTCACCATTATTTAATTAGAACCTTTATTTTTTTAATACGACATATGCCAGTGGTCTCAGCCAGGGGTACATTTGGCAATGCTCAGGGACGTTTTTGACTGTCACAACTTGGGGGGAGGTATCAGTGGGCAGAGGGCAGTGGGCTCACCGTGCCCAGGGCAGTCACCACAACAAGGAATTGTCAAGCCCAAAATGTTGGTAGTGGGAAGGCTGAAAATCCCTGGTCTATATAAAGAAAGAGAGAGAGAAGAGTGAGAGAGAAAATGGTCAGCCAGTAGTGCAAAGAAGGAAAACATCTCCCTGTCTCCCACTGTGTGTGAGTGCAGGTCCTGAGCAAATCCACCGACTGACCATATTTTGTTTTCACTAAAATATTTAGAAAACGATGCCAACTTTCTTAAATAAAGAAGGCTCCAATTTTGGCATATGCCTGCTGAGAAATGTGAAACCTTATCCTAAGAAGATAGGTCAAAAATCTTTCCGAATTGCATTACAGTAGATACAGGCTGCAGTCTTCTGCCTTTTGGCCCAGATGTCAATTTCATTTGCTTATTTATGAGAAACAGTGACTTAGTTGATGGTATAAATGTTAGCATGAAATTAGAAGCGGCAGAGTTCTAGAGAGGCAGTGTAATAGGTGGACAAAGGTCTAGATGTTGAGGTGGATAGACTTACATTCAAAACCCAGCCCTGCAATTATTAGCGGAGCAACTCCACGGAAGCCAATTTTCCTCTCTGAGCCTCAGTTTTCTCATCTGTTTTACAACTATAGTTATAGCATTCTTGCCATCCATGGTGGTATGAGATCAAGGAAAATATATATACATACATACAAATATGTATAAACATACACACGTACACTCATTAAGTATATGTAAGTATGTATACATAACGTATATATATGTGTATGCAATGTATATATAAACGTGTGTGTACAGGATGCATGCATGAAATTTGTTAAGCAATAAGCAAGTTTCTATAAAAACAGAAAACTACTCTTGAGACTTGAATTTTTGACAATGTGGAGAACTGATATAAACCAATTTGTATTAGAACAGAAAGAAGGGTATATTATACTTCATGTCTTTGATGAGTTTATACTTATCCACCTGTGCAGCTCATTGCAGTCTATCAGCTCATTCATTCAATAGGTTTTTGAAGGGCCTGCTATGTGCCGGGGACCCCACTGGCCTTGGAGATGTAGTTGAAAGGTGAGTTGGAAGAAGAGTATTTTAGGCAGATGATAAAACATTTGGAGTTGATCCTAGGACAATGGGTAACCATTGTATGGTTTAGGTAAGGAATTAAAACCAACAGATTTGCATTTCATTAGAAATTAATTGGCAATGTGGAGCACTGGGTCAAAGGAATGTGGTAGCCTGGAGAGGGGTGGCAGCAGTAGTGATACAGAGAAGCAGGTAGTGGGCACAATTAGGGCTTATAAAATTGACCAGACATTGGAAGAAGAGGTGAAATCCACTGGCATAACACCACAGTGTTTTGTTTTTTAAAAAAGCCTAGAAAACGTTGATAACAAACTCGAAATTACTCTAGTGGAAGGTAGCAGATGTGAAAATAAGATCAGTTATTCCAGCGGGCCCTAGATGCCTATCAGTTATACTTACCGGGGGCAAGTAAAAATGATGAATTCTTCAAGTCCATTTAGAGATCTCTAAAATCAGAATGGATGGTAGGGGGTGGGGAGGCTTTCTGAATCCATGCTAGGCAGGTTTGAAGGAGACTGTGTTATTAACAAATACTGTTTATTTGTAATTCAGATAACAAATACATTTGATTTTGACGACTATTATCTTATGCTATGTGTTTGCCAAATCTTATTTCTGTTTCCTCTTCCTATAGGAAGACTATACTTTTTAGTTTCTTTGAGAGTTTGCTTGTGGCCATGTCACCTGGATTCTGACCAATGGGATGTGGTGGAGGAAATGTATACCACTTCCGGGCCTCTCCCACAACTTCTTCAGTAATTTTGGAAGCTATATGTTCCCAATGAAGTAGCTATCCAGTAGAGAAAGTCACATCCCTGAGTCACTGCTTAGAGGAGGCCGGCATAAGACTTTGTGTAAATGAGAGAAAAACTTTTACTGTGATGAACACCTGAGATTTTTGGGGTTGTTTGTTACAGCAGCTAGTATTAATATCCTAACTAATACAGGCATGAGGATAAACAAAGGCATTTATCAAAGTATGTCATGGACTCCATTCAAATTCAGTCAGCTTTCCAATGCTCCCCATGTTTTTTCTTGGAAAGTCTTTGAATGGCCATAGATGTTAATTTTAGCTTCAGGTTTGATATATTTGGCTATTTTAAATTTTTTGGAGTTGAACGAAAAATAGACCTCATTCTCAGTAAACCAGTCTATTAGAATAACCAGTGGGGGGGCAGGTTTTTCTCTCCAGGGGTCATTTGGCAATATCAAGATATTTTGGCTGCCACAGCTGGGGAGGGGGTGGGGGCTGCTACTGACATCTGGGAGCAGAGCCCAAGGATGCTGCTAAATGTCCTATGATGCACAGGATGACCCCCACAGCAAAGAATTTTCCAGCCCAAGATGTCAATTGTGCCGAGGTTGAGAAACCCTGGACCTAACGTATCCAACTCAATCCAAACTATACTAGATCTTGGGGACTAAGGTTTACTTGCTTTCTGGTCAGGATCACAAACCCATGATGTCCAGAAAGACAGTAGCCAACTGGTGGCAGACAGGACATACAGTCAAACAAAGGAAACTAACTGCCTGCTTCTGGCAAGTTGCTTTCTCTGCCCACTCTGTGCCAGACTGAGGCAATTGTTTTTTCAAGAAGATAAACAGAAATGTTCCGGGGACCTTTTGTCACCTGGGCATGAAGAAACATCTGAAGGACACAGTCACTCACAAGTTCAGCTTTGTCTTCTTCATTCCAAAGTTGGTGTTGCTGTCAGCAGACTTGGAAAAAGTGACGCTTGTATCTGTCATAACTTTACACCACTGTCTTCATCCCTTTGGGAGGTGTAACACCCCCATCAAGTGAGAGCACGCCTCTCTGCCACCTTCTCACTGCTTGCACCTCTCACTCAAACACACACGCTCTCCACAGAGAACAACTGTAGGTTGCAACGCTTACAGGATTTCTACTCTAACTGCCATTCAATTAATGTGATCTGGGAAACACCAAAAAGCTCCCTTAGTAAGAAAAAATAATAAATCCATTATTCCCTAGCATTATTTACCATTGACACAAAGTCTGATTTTCAATCTAGGAAGTAGTACAGCTTTGAGGTCAGACAAACACAGGTTTGGAGCCTGGTTTCTCCACTTCCTACCTGTGTGGTTTTTAGGCAAGTTCTTAAACATATCTGGGTGTCAATTCCTTCACCTGTATGGAGAAAATAATATCCACATTGTGTGGCTATTGTGGGGATCAGAAGAGAAAATGTGTATGAAGTGTTCATTCAGTACAATGCTTGGTCACAGTAAGCGTAATATATATAATAATATATATATAATATATATATATAATATATAATAAAAATTGCCCTCTAGGGAAACAGACTTGGCCCAGTGGTTAGGGCGTCTGTCTACCACATGGGAGGTCCACAGTTCAAACCCCAGGCCTCCTTGACCCGTGTGGAGCTGGCCCACGCGCAGTGCCGATGGGCACAAGGAGTGCCCTGCCACGCAGGGGTGTCCCCCGTGTAGGGGAGCCCCACGCGCAAGGAGTGCGCCCCGTAAGGAGAGCTGCCCAGTGCGAAAGAAAGTGCAGCCTTCCCAGGAATGGCGCCACACACATGGAGAGCTGACACAAGATGACGCAACAAAGGGAGATACAGATTCCCGTGCCGCTGACAACAACAGAAGCGGACAAAGAAACAAGACGCAGCAAACAGACACAGAGAACAGACAACCGGGGGGGGGGGGGTGGGGGGGGGCAGAGAGGAGAGAAAGAAAGAAAGAAAGAAATCTTAAAAAAAATTGCCCTCTATAGAGTGTACAGTCATATGTGATTTGGCCTCTGCTCACCTCTGTCCTCATCTTTCTACCTCTTTCTTTACTCATTGTGCTTCAGCCACCATCTTTCTGTTCCAGAAAGGATGAAGCTAACTCACTCCTACCCCAGGACCTTTGCACTTGTGGCCCTCTCCCCTTGGAATGCTCTCCTTACAGATCTCTGCATGGCTTCTCAGCATTCTGGGCTCAGCCTCAATGTCAGTTTCCTCTGAGCAATGTACCCAATGTTGTTCCCACTGCCATTCTCAGTCATTCACTGTCACATTATTGGTTTGATTTTCTTTGTAACACTTACCACAACCTGAAATGAACTTATTCACGTATTTATCTACTTGTTTGTCTTAATCCCCCAGCAGACTGTAAGTTCGACACAGGTAGGTAATTTGTCTTGTTCGAAGGCTGCATGCGCCATCCTTAGCAGAATGCCTGGCATACAGTTGGTTTTCAATGAACACTTGTTGGACAAAGGGAACTACAACTCATTTGGTTAACGGAATTTGTTGAAACTGTCCCAATACCTCTTGAGTAAACTTGAGAAATCGTTTAATAACAAAATCATGGACAGGAATCTTTTGCATGGATTCTACACACTCAGCGATATGCTCACAGAGTGGAGTCTTCTGGTTTTTATTACCCCCATTCTGGGAAAAACCTCACTTTGTATTGGTCTCTAGTAACTGCAGACAGAACAAGAACTCAGATTAGGAATGGGAACAGACTAAGGCCATGCCATCCTCTGCAACTAGAAGGTTCATGAGCCTCAAATTTCCAGGCCACAGCAGAATGAGAGGAACACAGTGTGGACCAACCAGAAAGGAGTGTCGGCATCTATGTGTCTATGCAATTGTTTGCAACCACAATTGTGTGTGCCAATGTGTGTGAACACACATGGGTAGTCAAGGGTGGCTTTGAAGACTATCAAATTAAATTTCACATCGAACCATCAGGCAACTCCACTCTGCCACTATTTCACTTGCCCCACAAAATGAATTTGAGATACAAACTACTCCTTAACTAGGCAATCTCAACTCTTGCAGATCCCATTAGTTGCCCAATTGGGTAAGACGAGATTTTAATTGAATGCCAGAAACTTTATTCTTCATGCCCCAGGCAAGCAGTTCACCAGTTTAGGATACTATTGGCACATTAGAAGCTGGTCAGCAATGAAAAGTGAAATAACTACTTTTGGAGAGAACTGAGGTAACTGTTAGTTTCTAGCATCCTCTTCCCCTAACACACAAACACACACACACACTGCCCCAGCATCAGTAGCTACCTGAGGGAGGAAAATTCATAGCCACCTGATGCCATGTAGAATAGAGGTTAAGGATAAGGCCAGAAGGCCAACAGATGTGGTTCAAATATAGGCTCTGCCATTTACTTGCTATGCTTAACTGTGCCTCAGTTTCCTCATCTGTCAAACAGGAAAACTTAATTGCACCTTCCTATTTGGGATATTATGAGGATTGAAGAGAATGAAATAATATTAGGGGAAGCGGACTTGGCCCAATGGATAGGGCGTCCGCCTACCACATGGGAGATCTGTGGTTCAAACTCTGGACCTCCTTGACCCATGTGGAGCTGGCCCATGCGCAGTGCTGATGCATGCAAGGAGTGTCATGCAGGGGTGTCCCCCACGTAGGGGAGCCCCACTCACAAGGAGTACGCCCCATAAGGAGAGTCGCCTAGTGCGAAAGAAAGTGCAGTGTGCCTAAGAATGGTGCAACACACACGGAGAGCTGACACAGCAAGATGACGCAACAAAAAGAAACACAGATTCCTGGTGCACTGATAAGGATAGAAGCGGTCACAGAAGAACACATAGTGAATGGACACAGAGCAGACAACTGGGTGGGGGGGAAGGGGAGGGGAGAGAAGTAATTAAAAAATAAATCTTGGGAAGCGGACTTGGCCCAGTGGTTAAGGCATCCGTCTACCACATGGGAGGTCTGCGATTCAAACCCTGGGCCTCCTTGACCCGTGTGGAGTTGGCCCATGCGCAGTGCTGATGCGCGCAAGGAGTGCCCTGCCATGCAGGGGTGCCCCCCGCGTAGGGGAGCCCCACGTGCAAGGAGTGCACCCCATGAGGAGAGCCGCCCAGCGCGAAAGAAAGTGCAGCATGCCCAGGAATGGTGCCACACACACGGAGAGCTAACACAACAAGATGACGCAACAAAAAGAAACACAGATTCCTATGCCGCTGACAACAACAGAAGCGGACAAAGAAGACGCAGCAAATAGACACAGAGAACAGACAATCAGGGGTGGGGGGGAATAAAATTAAAAAATCAATCTTTAAAAAAAAAATCTTAAAAAAAAAAAAGTAAAGAAATGATACTAGGCCCAAAGTCTGACATCTATTTGGCATACTACGAATGTTAGTAATTATTACTTTTGTCTATTTATTCATTTTTTCTTTCATCTGTCCATCCATCCACCCATCCTTTTATCTCTCCACCCAGCCATTCTTCTATTTGTTTCTCCACTCATCCATTCAGTCTCTGTAACGGGTGCTATGGCTTGGCAGGTCACTAGGTGGGGCTATAAGGAGAAAAAGAAAGGATTAAATAGAAGGGAATATTACATAACCATCAAAGGCCCTTGCATCCCAAACACCAATGGCATTAGGGCCCCCACCTTGTCATTCTATGGCAAGTGATATATGTTTATTTTACTGATGGCTGTATGGAAATAATATTACTACGATTTAAATGTTGGCCCCACAGGAAATTCTACTCAAGGGATGAGAAGGGAACTGGCAACATTAATGAGTAGATGAAAACTTCACTGCCACAAACTTGAACTTCTTTCTTTGGATAGAAGTCTAGTCCTTCATTTAACCCTTCAGTGCTATCCAATATGGTAGTCACTACCCCCAAGTGGCCATGTGAATTTAAGTAAAAACAAAATAAAATAATGTTTTCAGTTCCTCAGTCACACCAGCCACATTTTAAATGCTCAGTCGTCATCACAGAAAGTTCTATTGTTCAGTGCTGCTTTAGGATAATATTTAGTCTCTCATCTTAGTATTTCAATCCCTACATATGCTCCATTTCCCATAAAAAGAGAAGTTGGTGATGGAAATGATTTCTTCTATTTAAAATCTGTAAAACAATGAAATACTTTGCCTATCAAATCATCAATTATTAAATAAAAGACAAAGGTGAGATGAAAAGGACATTTGCATACCTTTCCGGTGGTAACATGTTGATTTACCTCTACTGGGGAGCAGTTGTATAATACAAATCTAGAGAAATACAAATCTTCCCATCCTTTGACCCAGTAATCCAAAATGATTCTAACCTTAAAGCTAATTTATTTTAAGAAAATAGCTAAAAATATAGAAAAATCTTAATGTGAAAAGATGTTCACCACAGTGGTGTTTATAATAACAAAACAAACAGACAAGAAAAAAATAAAAACAAAGTAAATACCCAATAGAGGAGTGATGAAATAAACAATGGTACATACACTTGATATTGCTAGATAAACATGATTATTACAGAGAATGTAACAAATTGGAAGATACTGATAATTAAATGGGAGAAGAACCAGAATACAACATTTTATTAGCTATCTAGTACAGCGCAGTAAATTACCCACCAAATTTAGCAGCTTATAATAGCAAGCCTTTATTATCTCATGATTCTGTGGTTCGGGAGATTGTAGTCAAGCAATTGGCTGGGGCCACCATCCTCTCAAGACTTCCCTGGGGCTGAAGACCCCAAATCTAAGTTCTCTCACATGGTTTTGGACCAGAGGTTGCTGGCAGGCTGTGAGAGTGATGGTCTGTTACTCACCATACCACCTGGCCTCTCCAGAGCCAGACTTACAAGGTAGCGACTGGTTCCTTCCACTGTGAAGGACTCAAGAGGGAGAGCCCACTCATCCAAGATGGAAGCCACACCCTTTTTAATAAGCCAATCTCGGAAGTGGCACCTAATATGTCTGCTGTGCCTGTTTATTAGAGGTGAGTCACTAAGTCCAGCCCACTCTCAAGGGAGGGGGCCGCACAAAAGGGCCGTACAGGCTGCTTTCCCCGCAAACCCTCTAAACAATATGGTCACAGCATTCACAGCAATAAAATTAAAAAGGGCTGTTTGCAAGATTTAAAAGAGAGAGAGAGAGGCAGACAGACAGAATGGCTCTGTCTTTACAATGGCTATCTCTTAGTGGAAGGGGCAAGGTTTTTCTTCTCTCTCCTTTTCACTACTTTAAAAAACTATGTATGAGTAAAAAAACACTCAATAAATGTTATTTAATTGAAAAAAAAAGTCTATTAAGAGTAAACAGGTGCTATATTCATAATTGATGAAGGTCATTTTAAATCCCCTTCCAACTCTGAAATCAACTTTTTTATCTTCCTTTTAATTTTTTTTTAGGAAGCAATCAGCCGATACCCCTGCAGTTAATTCTTAGAATGCTATGTCTTCCCATACTGCCACCTTCCTGGAGCACAGCTCCTCACCTCCCACTCACCCTTTGATTAGATTCCCAGGGAACCCTAGATTTTAACATCTCCAAGGACGAGGAAGCCAGGATTGATAAATAGCCATCTGACACTGGAAACAGAGGCTAACTCATGCTTAGCACTTGACGTAATTTCTTGACGACTGAAACCGGATCCCATCGACTGATCCCCAGTGGCTGATCTCATCTCTTTACCATCAGAGCCACTGAAGCAGAGTTACCAGGAAAGATAAAACAGAGGAGGCAAGTGGGCACCGTCCCAACACGGAAAGGAACAAGCTTGTCTTTGATCTTTTGTCCAAAGCACAATCCTAATTCTCACAAATGTGATGACTGAACCCAAAATACGGCTGCAGCCTGTCCTCCCCGACCTCCAGCCAAATTCTTCTCTGTGCCCATGTAGGTCTTCAGAGAAACTATAACTTTATTCTTTCTTCCTTTCAGTTAGGACGTTGAGGCGAATCTCTTTTATTTATAAATTAGAGGAGATGTGAATAATGCAATCAACAACAAAAAAAATGTCTTGAAAGTGTTAAAAAAAAAAGCATAAACAACAATAGAAAAGGCCACTTGTTTTGAGCCAGGTGCTGGAGGCAGATGACACAGGTTGAGGTCAGGCTTTGCCAAGTATTTGCAACGTGAATCTGGACAAGCCGCTTTACCACCTTAAGTCTTGGTTTATTCATCTAAGAAATGAGAATAATTGTCCCTCCTTGTTGACTTATGGTGAGGATTAGAAGAGATGATCCCAGATGGGACAGAATCCCTGACATTTATTAAATTGTGATCTTTATAAAATATACTTCAAATAATATCACTCATCTGTTCAGAATTCTATAATGACCTCCTACTGTAGAAAATGAAATCAAAACGCCTTCCCTTGGGCTACTTGGCTCTGTTTGGTCAGGTCCTGCTTATTTTCCCGTGTATTCCCCACATTCCATGCCACTGGTTTTATTTCTGGCTTTATGGCACACCTCTCCTGCTCCCACCTCAGGGCCTTTGTACTTGCTGTCCCTCTGTCTAAAATATAGTTTCTCTCAACATTTGTTGGGCCAGTTTTTTCTCAATATTCAGTTCTGGAGTCAACTACCATCTCATCTGAAAAGTTTTCTTTGGCCCAATTTCTTGCTGAAAATAACCAGTGTTGGTTTCTGTTGCTTGCAATCAAATAACTCTAATGATTCAAATTGTAATTTAAAAAATAATAATAATAATTTTGTTCTTTCTTCTCACTCCTCAACTGCAAACTTAACTACATTTGTTAAACTTTTCATTGCTTTACTCTTAAGTCCTGTTGCTGATATGTTCTTAGATTTGTGGAAATTTTGGCCTGGTCTTTTATTTCCTTACAAAGAAAAAGAGTTAGTCTAGGAAATAATTAGATTAGAAAGTGAATTTAAAGAAGAAATGCCCATGGCGAGTAGAACAGAAGTGTTTCCAGAGATGTGGTTTGCAAAATGGATCATCTAGAGAGGGTAAACTGAGTCTTAATATTGCACGAGGGCATGCTTTCCTTGGCTCCAGCAATACTGGGACTGGTTGCCAACTGACTCCTGAGCCCACATAAAAGATGAAAGCTCATCTCCTAAGAAGGTGCCACCCTGCTGAAATCCTTTTACTTACCCCCTCTCCTATGAGAGAGTGCCTCTTTATTATGGGCTTCTACGCTCTGTATAGTCAGAAAAACACCTGCCCTCCAGGCTCCCCTCACATGCTCCTCCTGCTTCCTCTTCTCCAGACACAAAGCTCCCTTTGAATGACCTGGTGCCCACCAGGCTCCTTCCCACCACTGGACTTTTGCATGTACTGGCCCCCCCTCTGGCATGGGCTTCCCTCTCCTCTCCACCCACATGCCCTTCCATTCCCAGCTCAGACATCACATCCTCAGGAGAGCCTCCCCCGGCTTCCCTGACCAGGATGTGTTCTTAGAGGTATCACGCCCTTGCCTACAAAGCACTATCCACAGGCTTAATTTTATACTTATGTGACTAATGACTCTATTGCTAGTGTGAACTCTGCTCTGGAAGGAGCATGTCAGGTTTTGCTCAGCATGGGAGCTGCTGTTGCTAGCATAGGATGGGACTGGGTTGTTTCGGTATAGACATTCAATAAATATTTGTTAAATGAATGACCAAATGAAGGGTGGAAGGACGATATTGTTCTGACTGAAAGAGCAAGGCCAAAATAATCCATACTTTGAACAATAGGCAACGTGCTGACCACAACACTTAAGTGTTTTGTCATCTTAACCCTTGATGTCTTTAATCATTCATTTAAGAGGCGTTTATTTTTCTTCAACTGACCTTTCAGGGGATGAGTAGATGTTGTGTGTACTCCATGAACTATAACTGATTCTTTTGATATACATTTTTTTTTTCCTATCCAGAACAGGGGTTGGTAAACTTTTTCTATAAAGGGCCAGAAAATAAATATTTCAGACTTCGTGGCCCTTTCGGCTCCTGTCCAACAACTCAGCACTGTCGTGGTGCAAAAGTAGTCACAGATAATAGGCAAACAATGAACATGGCTGTGTGCTAATAAAACTTTATTTACAAAATCAGGCCTTTGGCTGGATTTGGCTCATCAGCTGTACTTTGCTGACCCCTGTTGAAAAGCCAGGGAATAGCCCAGCCTGGCATTCAACCCCCGAGAGCAGTGGTGCGAGGCAGCGGCTGGCTCTGTGAACTTGGTATATACCTGGATCTCCGGGTCCTGATGCCTAAAACATGGATGATGGTCACAACAAAATAGAGTGAAGAGACCATCAGCTAAACTACAATAACCTGGTTGGGCTCTTCATTATATTTATTTTTAAGTGTACTTTGTATCTAGAGGCAGTCATACTAATTTTCTTTTTACGGTGGTCACAAAATTCTTTCAAAAGTAAATGTATTCAAGGAAAAAAGATTTAGTCAACATAAAGAGAGTTTTAAAGTTTACAGGAAGATTACTCTGGCTTCTGTGGTGGACGTGGCCTGGAAAGGACAGTGTCAGGCAGACCCGGTGACCCAGCGCAGGAACTCCAGAAGCGCGGCGGCGGCAGCCTGGGCTGGGGGTGGCTGCGGCGATGGGGGCAGCAGCTTGCCCCTTCGTGGCAGGTGAGCACCTTGAGGGCTCCCTGAGACTCCCCTGTTCAGCCCACTTTCAGGCATAGAAGTTTCTTGGGAAATGTATGTTGATGAAGCGAAAACAGGAACACCTTTCTGGGGACATCCAGAACATTTAAAATACTCGCTGTCGCTCTTGTGCTTCCTAGTGTCCACTCTCTCATCGGCTGGGTCTAACTTCAAAATGTACCCAGAGTCCAACCACTCCTCACAACCTCTACCACGAGCCCCGTCCGAGCCAGTGCCGTCTTTCACCTGGGCTGTGGCCGTAGCCCCAACCTGCTCTGCCTGCGTCCACCCTCACTTTCACAATTGTCCTTTTACCTGCACTCAGTCATCCTGCCCCACTCCTTCGAGCAACATCTACTGCACCCAAACTTAATTCCAAAGTCGCACAGTCTGAGTGACCTCTATGACCTCGTCTACACTTCCTCTTCCTCACTTCGCTCCAGCCACTCTGACCTTCTGACTGTACCTTAGGCACCCAAAACCCACAGTGACCTCAGGGCCTTGCCCTTGCCGTCCCCACCACTGGGAAGTTTCCCCCTCAAACGCCCACACAGCTCGCTCCCTTACTTCATTTGGGTCTCTGTTCGTTATCACTTCCTAAGTGAAGATTTTCTCTGACCATCCAACTCAAAATTGCACCAATTCCCAACCCCGAACCCAGTTCCTCAGTTTCTCTGCTCCTTCTTCATCACAGTGTCCATCACTTAGCATTACATTATGCATTTGTTTGTTTATGGACATGCGACTCTTTCTTATTAGCATAGAACAGGGGTTCTTAGCCATTTTAGTTCCATAGACCGCTTTACCAGTCAGGTGAAAACCACGGACCCCTTAATAAGTCCACACTATACAGTGTATTATTTCATACATATATCATACCCGCGCCAACATGTCCCCACAAGAATAGTGTTATTTTGAATTTCAGTTCAAGCTCATGGACCCCTGGTTAAGACTCCTGGCACAGAAGCTCCTGGAAGATAGGGACCACTTTTTTCCCTTCACTGATACAATCCAAATGCCCAGTAGGCCTGGAGGTGTTTAGTATATGTGTGTTGGATAAATAAAAGGATTTAGAGCACCTGGGAAGCATCCATTCCTCTCTCTCACTAAAAGAAGAAGCAAATCAGACTCATTATCAAAGATAGAATAAATATGTTGACATATGTTATTATATATAATACTACCTTCACTTGGAATAAACCAATCAACCTTCTTATAGCACAGGTAGAATTTACACGATAAGGATAATTTCTTTAAAAATATGAACTCATACTGAGGGGCAGGGCAGGTTTGTTTGACAGGGCTTTAGTGAAATGAATCTTCAGAGAGTTCTAGAAAACTATAAAAGAAAGTAATTCTTTTCAAACCCACTGGAGACGTTGATAACGGTGGAATCCTTAAACACAGAGTGTTCTACACCCACAAGGTTTTAAGCTAAAAAAAAAGTGCTCCTAAAATTACTGAAATTTGGAGCACAAATTGGGAAATTAGCTTTTTTGCTCATAGTACAAAAGGGCAGGATTTATGGGAAGTGGACTTGGCTCAACAGATAGAGCATCCACCTACCAAATGGGAGGTCCATGGTTCAAACCCAGGACCTCCATGACCTGTGTGGAGCTGGCCCATGAACAGTGCTGCCATGCTCAAGGAGTGCCATGCCACGCAGGGGTGTCCTCCGTGTAGGGGAGCCCCAGGGGCAAGGAGTGCACCCCATAAGGAGAGCTGCCCAGCACAAAAGAGAGTCCAGCCTGCCCAGGAGTGGCACTGAACACACAGAGAGCTGATGCAGCAAGATGATGCAACAAAAAGAGACACAGATTCCTGGGCTGCTGACAAGAATAGAAGGGGACACAAAAGAACACACAGTGAATGGACACAGAAAGCAGACAACTGGGGGGTAGGGGGGAGAGGAGAGAAAAAAATAAATCTTAAAAAAAAAGAGCAGGATTCTAGCTGTACTTGAAATTGAGCATGGACAGTTTTGGGGGGGAGGATTTAAAAGGGCACTTTCCAGTATGGCATTCTGAAATAGAGGACACGCCGTAAAAAAATGCCCTGCACAATTGTGAAAAATGCAGAAATACAACTTGTTTGTGATGCCAGGAGTCCCAGGTAATTAGATGGCATGGAGCACCTGACAGTCTAATGTTTCTGCTGAATGAAGGCTTGGGAAGCCTTGGCACCTTCTTGCTTAACTTCTCTTAGGCAGAGAGAGGTCAGAAGATGGTATTTGTCCCTGGAGGGAGAGCAGACCCTTGTGTCATTTCAACAGCTCTTATTTTACCATTCCTAAGGACGTATTATCTTACAATCTGACCATCTTTAAAGCATAAACTATTGGGGGAATGAATTGGCAAATGAAAAACTCACAAAAAACAAACAAACAAACAAAAACCAGGGAAAAAAGGATGAATTCAGCACAGTGTGGGAACCACTGTGTTGCTCTTTCATCCTGAAACGAAAGACAAACTTCAGAGATTTTTTTCTCTTTTCACCACACAAGCCTCAGTCATGTTCTGAACCACAGATTGTCCATGCAGTTGAGATCTGGGTTTTGGTCCTGACATCTGTTTGCTGGATGACCTTGAGAAAATCTTGAACTTGTCTGAATCACAGCTTTTTCGTCAATTAAAGGAGGGTGTTGAGCCTGATGCACTTCCATCACAAGGTTATTATGAAGCTTAAGTGAAATAAGTCCATACGATGCTTTGCCTCTGGAAAGTGTGGTTCAAATGCAAAGGGTTAGGACTCTAAGGTGGGGGGCCACACATTCAAGTGCCGATATGAGTCAGGCCAGTAAGAGAAGTAGGGAGGCACCCCGGGCAGTAATCTTTCCATACAGACACCATCATTTTGCATATGTAAAGTGCAGGAATATTCTTTTCTCCCACAAAGATGTTTAATCCCATTTTGCTGAAAACATGTGGTCTTCTCAAACTAGCTTTTGTTTACTTATTATTGATATAGATGGTAGAGAAACATTTCGGTCATAATAGTAGCACAAGGAAAATTAAAAAATGGCAAAGGATACATCTGGCCAAATGAAGACAATAGGACATGGTGAGGACTGTGGCAAGCAGAAGCTTACCCATAGCTTCTAAAGGGTCAGCTGCTACTCAACTATAGACACTTGATCCCATGAGATAACTGACCCTTGGGGCCAGGTATCCTGATTTTCAAGGAGGAGCCAGGCATCTAGAGAAATGTAAAAATCTTTACGGTATCTAATTAAAAATTAACTAAAGTTAAAATTTTAAAAAATGTTTATTTATTTATACCAAGTAAACAAGTCAGGGGTCGTTATTGTCTTGTGGGCTCCACGCTTGTGACCCAGACATTCTAATTTAATGCTTTCTCATGAACCAGATAGGGGTCATGTTTTAGTTGTCTTCAGGGACCAACAGAGCACGGAGCTAGACATTCAAAGCATCTCTGCTAACCCATTCCATGAAAGGAAATTTGCAAAATTCCAGATAATGGGGTTTTAATGCCCTTTGCGATTTCTCCTGAGTCCAGGACCTGCCTTAGTGAGACACGTTCAGAGTGAGGGCTTCCCATGGTGGGACGGTATTTTGAATGCAGTTTTCTCTCGCCCGTCATCAAGTGCACTGGTGTCTTCTATTTGTTTTGCCTCTCTATCCTGCGCCCTATGTTCCTCAGCCTGTGCCCTGGGAGGCTGACCTGGATACCGCATCCCAATGGGCCTCCATGTTTTCTGGCTTCCAGTGTGGCTTGGCCAAAGGGGTTGGGTGGGTGTAAGGAGAGAAGCGGGGTGTCGCTGTTGCCCCAGTTCCCTTAGGCCAGGTTGCCGTGAGTCCTACCTCCCTCTCCCAAAGGCCACAGTGCTTACTGGGTAGTCCTCTCCATACAACTACTGTCACCAGGTTCTGGAAACTTCTCCCTCCTTGCACCCCTTCAGTAAAGGCTCCCCTCTGTCAATAACCCTAGGGTTCTATATCCCCTATCGTTTTCTTAAAAACGACTTGCACCTTTTAATTGTCCTGTTATTAAATTCTTTTCCCATTGCCCAGTTGGAAAGTATCAAACATCCCCTGCCAGGTCACCAACTGATACAAAGCTTCAATCACAGCATTAAATATCTAAAAGGGCCATCTTGAATGGGATGGCCAAGGCCCAATTCCAAACCGGAACCATAGGTGAACACAGCAGGCGGGCATCCTGCAAGCGCTCAGTAAATATTTGCCAGAAAAGAGATTAACCTTTATTTAGTCACTGACAAAACTAAAAAAATCAATACATGCACAGACATCTGAGTCTAAAACATACTAGTTTTTTTCAACTTGAATTTAGGTGGCAGGCATTTGTAATATAGAAGATAATGTTTAGATGCCATCATTTTTTGGGGGAGGGAAAGGAATGGATAAACCACATGAATCTCAATAATGATAATGATGATAATATAAGCAAAGGACATTTCTTGAAATCTTATTATTTGCCAGGTTCTGTATATGTGTTTCATATATATATTGTCTTATTGACCATTCACAGCAACATTTTGAGGTAGCTATGCCATTTTACTAGTGAGCAAATTGGGGGTTAGAGCTATTACATGAACTGTTCAACATCACACATGAAGGGAGTGAGTGTATCAGGACTCAACCCCAAGACTCATAGTTACCAGATCTCATAGTTACCTCTAGATTTTAGTGCATTCAAAGTTGAAGAAAAGGGTGGTCATTGAGGGCCGAAATAGTCCATAGAGAAAAATATTGGTCAACCTCATCAAATCATGTAGAAATTGATATTTTTATCAAGAATCATTAGACTACACTCTGAAACACTCAACTGGGCACCAGTTAGAGTCAACAGTGGTTGTGGGGAAGTGGATTTGGCCCAACGGATAGGGCATTCACCTACCACATGGGAGGCCCAAGGGTCAAACCCAGGGCCGCCTGACCCATGTGATGAGCTGGCCCATGCGCAGTGCTGATGTACGCAAGGAGTGCCGTGCCATGCAGGGGTGTCCCCCACATAGAGGGCCCTACGCGCAAGGAGTGAGCCCCATAAGGAGAGCCGCCCAGTGTGAAAAAATACAACCTGCCGAGGAATGGCACCACATACATGGAGAGCTGATGCACCAAGATGACACAACAAAAAGAGACACAGATTCTCGGTGCCGCTGACAAGAATACGAGCGGACACAGAAGATCACACAGAGAATGGACACAGAGAGCAGACAACTGGCGGGGGGGAGGGGGTGCGGAGGGGGAAAGAGGGAAGAGAAATAATAAATAAAAAAGGAAAGTTTTCACTCTTTAAAAAAACAACAACAGGAAAACGGACTTTGGCCCAGTGGTTAGGGCGTCTGTCTACCATATGGGAGGTCCGCGGTTCAAACCCCGGGCCTCCTTGACCCGTGTGGAGCTCGCCATGCGCAGCGCTGATGCGCGCAAGGAGTGCCGTGCCACACAAGGGTGTCCCCCGCGTGGGGGAGCCCCATGCGCAAGGAGTGCGCCCGTGAGGAAAGCCGCCCAGCGTGAAAAGAAAGAGCAGCCTGCCCAGGAATGGCGCCGCCCACACTTCCTGTGCCGCTGACGACAACAGAAGCAGACAAAGAAACAAGACGCAGCAAATAGACACCAAGAACAGACAACCAGGGGAGGGGGGGAAATTAAATAAATAAATAAATCTTTAAAAAAAAAAAAAAAACAGTTTGTGAACAGAAGATGGCAGTTCTGACATGCCAAGGATAGGAAGGCAAGCTGAGAGACCTAATTTTATAACTGCTATCTTTATTTTACCATCAAAACAGAGTTTTTGATCATGGAATAAAAGACATTGATCTCTACTGAATCACACATAGGAGTGATGTCTTAAAGAATATTTATGTATGTATGCATTTTTGGGTCACTTTGGTTATTGCCCCGTCCTAACAGAACTAAGAAATACTTACTGCTCATTAGGCACAGTCTGATAAGTCTCTTATTCAAGTACCCCAACTGACAGCTCAGGGGCAGACCCCAGACCTTAACTGGGGTGATTGATTGTTGTAAATTAGACCTTCTTTTCCACCCCAGTCTGTTTACACACTTTGCTATGTGACTTTGAAGCTCCTTCCAGCAAGAGTGGCATTTATTTCTCCACCCTCTGAATCTGGGCAGGGGTTTTGACTTACTTTGTCCAAAAGAATGCAGTAGAAGTGACCATATTGCAGTTCTGATTCTAGGCCAGAAGAGCCCAGGTGAGGTTTTGCTCTCAGAGCCCTGCCACCACCATGGAAACAAGCCCAGGCCAGCCTGCTAGAGGATGAAAGACCATCAAGTCATCTCATCTTGGGCCATGCAAGACCAGCCAGCTCTTAGCCAAGCCTAGCCTGAACTGCTGACCTGAGGAGTCACAAACTAAACAAATAGTTGTTGTTTTAAGCTAGTAAGTTCTGGAATGTTTTTTTTAATGGCAGCAATAGCTCACTGCTCTAGCCGAGCAAACTGGCTACCATCTCCCTGGAATTTGTACTTGATCAGAGAAGACAAAAACTGAAGACATTTGGAGGATATTTCATCCAATAGTGGCACCCTAAATAGGCATGTAGTTGTGCCTCCTCGACTAAGAGTCTGTCTTAGCATTAGTTCATTTCCGGACTTGCTTCTCCAGCCTTCTCTTCCATTCTATGAGTTACTAGTAAACTCTCAATGAATTTCTTTTTTACTCAAGCAACTGAGAGTCCATTTCTCTTGCTTGCAATCAAAGAACCCTATAATATAGACTTTGATTGTGTCCCATAAGACCAAGATCAAGCAGGAGAGGGAGAAGGTGTCACATGCGATTGATGGAGCTTTTTGGGCACAGCACTGCATAGACCACTGGCTGCCCTGGCTATGCCCTAGGGCTAGCATTGATCTTACAGCTCTGATGGAATCCCACATTCAGTGCTTACCTCAGAGCAGGGCTATGGAGCGTGTCAAGAGTTATGGCCAAAGTAGATATTCTTTCCTCTCTTCACAACTTCTGAATATGTCAACTGAATTATTCTGGGTTTTTATAAGGCTGCACAATGTTTTCTGCTTTTGTGATGGGGAACCTCATTTAAAAAAGCTATTCCTGGCAAAATGCAATTAAAATGATCTCTTCTGGGCCTTTGCACACGCTGTTCCCTTTACCTGGAACATCACTATCCAGCCCTCCCAACACCAGCTTCTATTCTCTCAGCATCAGGACCACCTTCTCTGCACACCTTTCCTGATTGCCCAGGACTAGAATGGGCCATTCTTCCCTGGGTCCTCACAGTCCCTAGAGCATTTACATCACATCGCAAATAACATTTCATTCATCATCACAAGATGTTGCAAACACTTGTTCACTTGAATAGCTCTCTCTCTGTGCCATAAGGATTTGCTCTTTTTAATCATCTCACCCCTCATTCCAAACATTCTGATAAAAATGAAAGCCACAGCAGACTTATATCCTGGATTCACAGAGTCAACTACACCATGGGGTAGCAGAGTGGTCTTAGCCAATCAACTTACAAACCTTTCTAGGTATATTGTGCCATGGGCCAAACACAACACAGAGAGCTGTCTTGTCTGGCCTGCATAGGGTTAATAAATGATAGTTTAAGTGCTAACACTTAGGTATTGTGGACTTCTAACGTCTTTCAAAAGAGCAGAGAAATGGCAGCCCATGGGACTTTGTTTCTACACAGGAAATACCAGCTCGAGCTAAGCAGCAACAGACACCCCCCTCCCCCCACGATGAGGTGAGTTCCCCAGGTCACCGTGGATCTGCTGGCTCACCTGGGTCACTGTACTGAATGAAACCCAAGATGCTACCAATAATAAGTTTAGGTACTGTCGAGAAAGAAAGAAAAAAAAAGCTGCCAATCACACCATGGCATACCAAAGACCTAAAGATGCTTCCTGAATTCAGAGATTTTAAAATGTTAAAAAGTGAGCATCTTGAGATCTTGAAACATGGTACCTGTGTGGCCCCAGCAAATCTGAGTTTGCCAACCTGGGGCCAGATGATTTCTCAGATCATTTGCAGCTTCTGTGTTTCTAATTCCATTCTAAACCAAATTATTTTTGTATAGAGGTCCAACCTTCTTATATTGTACTGTATTTGATGATATCACCAATTAAAGTATGCTTTCATTATATATGTATTAATCTAAGGAAGGATCACCAACCATATCTATCTGTATTATGACCAACAGAAGTTAAAAAAATAGAAGGGTATAGTTATTAGAAAAGCCATATAGAAATATTCACATCAGCCCCTAATCTCTCAGATACAACTCCAAAGATCCTAAAAGATCTGAAAACCACAAGTTTTTTTCATAATTCATACGCAGATAAATCAGACCTGAACTTATTTGAGACTCTTCTAAGATTTCACTGATCTCACTTAGTGCTACTCATGTTTCATCACAGAGCTATTTGTATGTTTAAATTAGGATGTTATTTCTTGCTGGGGAGGGCGTTAGCTAATGCTATCACGTTCTCCTTCTAAACTCCGAAAGATGCTGAATTCCAAAGTGCATCTGGCCCAGAAGAGTTTCCGACCAGGGACCTGTGAGCGTGTGTAAATAAAGACACCAACCCTCCCAGCCTTACAAGACAACATTCCAGACCACATCAGGTTTTCCCTCAGCTGTTTGGTGTGACTGTGAGAGGAGGCTGGACAATGCGCTTTATGTCTTTCTTTAGTCCCCCCTCCACCCCGCTGGGTGACCATGCACCAGTCTAATAGGACGTCATCACTGCTAGGGATGTGTTCATTAGGCCCCAGGGTCAGGCTCCTAATTCGCTCTCTTGTGAGTCTGACCACAGAGGGAGAGAATTCATGATAGAAAGCACCCCCCTCCCTGTTCCCTCTGTTTTAATAGGAATGTGCTATCCAGAGGAGTGATATGATAAGGCCCTCCATAAATGGATGATCTAACAATGTGCTGAGAAGGGGGAAGGTAACATTTAATAAGCACGGTAAGGTAATTAGTTAAGTCACTTGTCAATGAACTAGATTACCTAAGAGCTAATTTGTCTGTCCAAGCAGTGGGCTTTGTGGAGAAGCAGTCAAGGAAAACTTCCTTTGAAAGGATGGCCTTCTTACACAAGTGTAAACGAGCTCGTCCAGTTTTCATGTGCTTGACCGTGGAACTCCGCAGTGAGAATCTGCATTTTCTTGTTTGCTTTTTAAAAAGGTCCTCTTCTTTTCCCTTCCTCCCTCTTTCTCTGCCTTCCTTCTTGCTTTTCCTTCCTTCCTCCACCATTCCTTCTTTCTTTCTATTTCCTGGAACTTACTTTCTTGGGTCAAGGGTCAGCAAACATTTTTCCATAAGCATCTAGAGTAAATCAATTAGATTTTGGGCGATGAGAGACAAAATTGTGGATAGTACATAGGTACTTATACAAAAAGAGAGAAAAACAAATTTCCATACAATTTTTTCAACCATCAAAATTACATGAGCAGCAGTACACTGGAGGTCCACCTCCTGTCCACATCTGGATTTGAGCTCCGCCCACAGTTCGCCTGTACCTGACATGGGTCATCACCGAATTGCTAATTTCCTAAATGAGCAGGGCTACATTTGTAATCTGGAGCCTTTACAAATCTTCTGGCCTCATCATTATGCCTACCCTTTACTTTCCCCAAACAGGAGGTGAGAGCATGATTCTGAAACCAAAATACCAGGATTCCAATCCCAGCTGTGCCAAAAGGTGTGCAATCACAGGCGAGTTACTTAACCTCTCTGTGCTTTGATGAGGCCGTGTATCAAACAGGGGTCCCATCTTATTGGACCGCATGAGGATCAAAATGCGATAATCCAAGGAAAGCATTTAGTGCAGCACCCAGCACCCAGTGGGGACAGTGTAAGTGTGAAAGCTTATTTTTATTACTTTGATAACATGGGGAGTAGAAGAAGGGGCACTTCCCATTGCAAAGAAATGATAAGCAGTCTATTTCCTGATCCCTGGAGATGCGAATCCATGCCAAAAGGAGAGAAGCTGTAACATGATATTCTCTGGCATTTTCCGAGTGTGCTTATGCAAACAGGATGCTGTAAATGTCTCTTTGGAGAAGGAGCCGCCAGTAGGTCTTAGTTTCCTCCCCCCCGTGATTTATTGGGATCCTCTGCTTTTGTTCAAATAGGCTTTCCTGCCTCCCTCTTCAACTATTGTGCTGCAAGTCGTGGCCCGCACACAACAGTCTGTCTCCATGCCTTACATAACATGGGGTGCAAAAAAGTCTATTAAAGAAGTTTCCTGTTTTGGTTTCCTCACTGGCACCATGGGCTCTACAGGGCTTATTTAGCATGCACATATTAAATCTGAACCAAAGCTGACTCTTGCAGTTGCAGCAGCTCCAGAACTTTAAATGTCCCTGGCAGAAACTTCTCCCTCTTTCCTCTCCCTCTTCCTCTCACTCCCTTTTGATGTTTCCTCTTTCTTTTAGCCTAGCCTTGACTAAGTGCAATCACATCACACACAGCTTTCTTTGGAAAGCCCCCTTTTTAATGATCTGGCAGCCGGTAGACACTGAGGGCTTCCAGAAAAAATTTCAATCCGTCTTCCCACAGCTTCCGCAAGCCCCAGTGATAAATGACACCTGTCACTCTGTCACAGACAAACGGCGCAGATGGGGACGTCAGTGATGTATGGCTCTCCAGAACAGGAAATCAACTTTTTTTTTTTTTTAAACCTAAAAGAGCTGACCAGGACATTGTCAGGAGCCTGCTCCAAAGGCCTCACCTATATAAGCCAGACGGAAAGGCTGAGAAAGTTTAAGCTTAGAAGAAAGAAAGTACCAGAACAACACAAGGAGAGATACGCATCTTTGGAGAAGCTGGCGTAAAATATGCCACAGATTGCTTTGGCATTGTTTATTTCTGTGCAGTGCTCTGGGTATTAGCCCAATTTTCACCTCCTCTGGTGATTTATGGAGGAAAAGGTTGATCCCTGCTCTGTAAGAATTCTATTTTCCTTCTGGTGTCTCAGAAATAAAGTAAGGCAAACCCAAGAATTGTTTGCCAAGCCAAAATTACCCCCATTTTACACTCTCCCCTACAAAAAGCAATAAAATTCCTGATGGCCCCCAAGGGATACCCTCCATATGCCGGTAGTCCCCAGAAGATGAACAGCCTTCCCTGTTTATGTTGATGGCAATCACAGGAAAAGCAGGAGGTAGCTTCCTCTTCTTTCTCTTTATTTTTTCCAATTTAGTATTATCACTGCAATGCCTCCCCCCTCCCCCCAGGCCCATCCATACTGATCACAGAAGCCTGTGTTTTCATCCTCTCAAAATCCACTGCACTTCCCTCCACCTTCAGGGCCTGGTTTCAAAGGGAAACTCAGTCTCACTCTGAAATTGAATCTGGGCACCTACTGGGTGTCAGCCTGTACTAGACCCAAAACAGGAAATAAAGAAATTGCTAGCTAGTCTTCCTCTTCTAGCAGTTTCTCCACTTCGCCACTATTGATACGTGGGCTGGATGATTCTGCTGTGGGGCCATCCTGTGCCTCAAGGGATCCTTGATGCCAATGCCCCCCTGAGTCGTGACAAACCAAAAGGTCTCCAGACACTGCCAACTGGCCCCTGAGAAGCACACTCACTCCCCAGTTAAGAACCACTGTTCTAGAAGCTTCAACTCCAACCCCCAAAGTAAAATAACACCCATGGGATGAGTGGGGAACAATTGAAATAAATAGGTAATTAAATGCTAAACAGTAAGATATAGAAAATACAAGCTGAAGGAATTTAGGGATTTTCCAGAAGAGACATTTGTATTTACAAACCAGGATTGTGCAAATGCCTCAATTTAATCTGCACATGCAAAAAAAAATTTTTAGTCATTAGACTTAGGCCCACCATTTATTTTGTGTATGTCTTGTACGTAGATAGGACTGAACTGAATATTGAGAGGCCATAGCAGTTTAAAACAAAGCAAAAGGAATCTTAATTTCAGACAAATCACATAAAGGGCAGTGGGAAATGGCAACCAATAATCAAAAATCTCTTTTCTTTTCAAATGATATTATAAAACTATATTATTAAAACTTTAGTAATATCATTTACTAAATAATATTATTAAATCTTTGTGGAAATTTAAGGCTATTAGATTGGAATGAAGAATATAGGACTAAAATTAAACTCTGTGTCCTTGCCTTCTTTGTAGATGATAGCACAAAATTGTTAATGCTCCAATCTTATAAGTTTTAACGGTTTATACAGCACTGTTAAGAATATTCTTCCACCTACCCAATAAAAGAGGATGAGAGAAAGCTGAGCCCATATTCTAAATGTCATATATAATATCTAAGACTTATACCCATCAATTGTCACCAACAGAGATCAAAGTTAATTTGGAAGCCATAGACAGATTTAGCCATGTAGAAAGCCAATAATGAGAATCACATGGCAAGACAAAAAAATAGCATAATGAGCTGAACTGTGATCACAAAGGAAAAAAAGGCATGTAATTAATACATGAGCCACAAAAACCAACTTCGGCACAAAAATGTAGGAAGAAAAGATCTCAGTGAATTAGGAAGAATTAGGGGCCACTGTGAAATGGAGATGCTCCTCCCATCAACTGGAGAAAGCACCACAAACACCTTGTAAATAGTAACTGTTTAATCTGTGGAATTACGCAGTAAACAACTTAGGCTGTTGGTGCTGTTATCAACAGGGGTACGGAAAACACTTTCGTCAGGGTCTGCAGATAGCTTTCATTCCCGGCTCCCCACTCCCTTACAATCCTGCGGGTGGAATTTGCTCTTCATTGTCCTGGTTTCTATCTTGGTCAACATAAGACAGCCCATTCTTTGTTCACACAACACTGCCTTGCCTACCAATGGGACCCTAATAAAATTTTATGCTGTTACAGGACTTTCCTGTCTCATTCTCACCTCCTGGTCTTGCATCATGTTGAGGGCAATTACACATTTATTTATTACACATCCCCAAATATAAAACCGCGAAAACTATACCAAAGACAGCAGCTTTTCAATCATCCATCAAGATATACCAGCTTCAAAAGACAATCCTTACACCACATCCTGAAGGTCATTACTCACTCTCGAAAGCTCATTTCAAAGGCCTCCTTCATCTCTTGATATCGCTAGATAGCGTCTGAGCCAAAGTGCTGCTTGGGGATCTCAATAGCTCCATGCTCCCTCGCCCAGAGCATGATTAGTGGGAGGTGCGGGCACCAGTTTCGGCTGTGTCTATGCAATGCCAAAACAGCCTGTGGAGAAATGCAAATGTCTGTCCTGCAACTGGCGGGTTTTTCTTACGTGACGCCAAACTGGGTCGACTCACTTTCTCCTCATCGTTTGGCCTGGTGATTTGAGTTCATTCCAAAGATCTGAGAAGGGTTCTGCTTGATGTGCTAGCTCTGACACGGGCCAGAGACAACACGGCCTTCGCCCCCTGGCAGTACTCAAATTCTAAACTGTGTCTTTAGTCCACAAGCTCTGGGTCTCTGAACACAGATGATTTCCCTTGCTCACTAAGCAACTTGCGTAGCCCAACCCAAGTATGAAATTTAAAGTATTAATCTAATCACGTCAACCCTTCTCTTCCAATCCTCCTCCACAGTGGTTTCCCGTTGTCCTTTGGATAAAGTTGTTTCGTATGGTTTACATGATCTGGCCCTCGCTAATCTCTACACGCCCCCAGTCCCTGTCTAAACTCCAACCAAGGTCAATTCCTTGACGTTATGATGTTAACTCTTTGTATAGTTTCCTACTAGCTGTTGTAACACATTACCACAAACTGGGTGGCTTAAAACAACGCAAATTCATTACCTCACAGTTCTGGAGGCCGGAAGTCTAAAATTCTGGTGTCTGCAGAGCTGCGCTCCAGCTGGAGATGAGCAACAGCTGACCCTTTAGAGGCTATGGGTGTGTCTCTTTTTGCCAGAGTCCTCACCATTCCCTATTTTCTCCAACTGGCCAGACAGATATATCTTTTGCCGTTTACAAATTTTCCTTTTACCCTTACTTTTATGATAGAACTGCTTCTATCTACCCACATCTGTATCAACAATAAACAAATGAAAAGCCTCTTCTTCCTTGTCTTTTTCCAGCTTCTAAAGGCTGCCCACATTCCTTAGCTCAGAAACCTTCTTCACGTCACTTCCACCTCTTGCTTCATTTGTCACATCTTCTAATAATAACTCTGACCCTCCTGCCTTCCTCTTCTAAGGACCCTTGTGATGACACGGAGCCAACACAGGCCATCCAGGATGGTCTCCCCATCTCAAATCCCTTGAAGCATGGAGCATATTCACAGGTTCCAGGATGTGGGATGTGGGCATCTGGGAGCCATTACTCAGCCCAGCGCACTCTTGCACATGCTTTTTCTTCCACCAGAAACGGTGTTCTTCCCATTCTTTCATTGACTAGTTAACTCTCATTCATCTTGCAGATTTTGTCTAGCATTCCCATCTCCAGGGGAAGCCTTTCTTGACCTCTCCCTCCCCCATCAGTTTATTCCCTAGAGTACATAGCTCTTTTACTTTGCTACATGCTAGCATCCAGTCTCTTTGTTGATTTTTCTTTTTCTACCACTCTCAGTCCAGCTGGTTCTGGGGAAGTTAATCCCCACCCTAATTTCAAGGCTGGGCACATGACCAAAATGCAACGCAGTGGCAATCTTGAGATTTTGCCAGATTTCTTGGAAAAGTCTTGTCCTTTTTCCACTACTGGTGCTTAACCAGGACGAGAAAACCACTAACATTAGCTCACCTTTGCCACTTCTGGGAGAGAGCTCATCTGAGAATAACACCACACAGAGAGAGCCGGCACCTCATGAAAGAAGGAGCTTCCTGACAATATGGTGAGGCACCTGGACCCACCTTTTCCTGGGCGTCAACACAACACAAGACTTTTGTGTTGTGTGAGCAAATGTGCTTTTTCTAAACGCTGATGTTTTTGCTTAAGCCCGACAGTACTCTAAGTGCTTTATTTTTGTTACCTCATTCAATCCTTACTGCAGCTACAGGAGGCATCTGCCACCATCATGCCCACAAGACTTGCAAGTGCCCTGTCCCTATCTCCTCGGCATGGCCCCCTTCCCATCAGGGGTGCTGACCGGGGATGCCCAAGCCTCTCTGGCTGAGGGCATTTTTTAGGTTGTGGAAACCTGACAGGGTTGCACAGAGGCCCGGCTGGAAATGCTGGCGAGTGACGGCTCTGGAAGCAGCTCTCACCCCGTAGCAGATAGAAATTAGGTGGGAAAAGTCCCACATCCTGACCCTCTGGGGATTAGCTCTGAGCTGTGTGCTCTGTGCTCTCTCCCAGGGCGTCCCAGCAGGACTCACTTTAAGCTTCGCTACCCACAGTGGTCACGTGTTTGATAATTCACCCTTTGTTCACTTTTCCCCTTCCCTTTCTCGAGTTCTAGGATCGACTCCCAAGTGAAGTATTTACACTCAAATTCTTGTCTCAGTCTCGTTCTGGGGGAACATACGCTAAGACAGCGCATTCACAGAGAAAAGAAAACTGAACTATCGAGGCATCAAATACCCAGTCCCAGAAAACGGAGTTGCCGCGTCGTCTCACACTGAAGCCCGGGGTGTCTGCTGGGCCTGGCCCTCTGCCCTTCCCCTTCCTTTAAAAGGAGTGAAGTGAAGCTCCCTCCTACCCTTCCGCTTCCACGCGTCCTGATCTGATACACCATGGGAGAAATTCCTCTCAGGCCTCAGAGGCAGGACTGACTTGTCCTGAGGCGCATGTGGGGATGCTTCTGTCTCAGGGGGACACCGACGCTGTAACCTTTCAGGTACCTCCTCTGTGTGTCATCCATCATGCTGCTCTGGTCTGAATCTATGCCCCAATTTTAGACACACACATGCCTGTAAGATTGCGTTCCTCCTGGCCCCATTTTACACACACACTTACACACGCATGCACTTAACTCATCTTCTGTGCCTTTTAATGCATTTACTCTCACACAGGATAAGCAGCACAACATAGCATTTGGAACACAACCTTGGGAGCCAGACTGTGTGGATTTGAATCTCAGCATCACCAATTACTAGCTGTTAGCATCTCTCTGCCTCAGTTTCCTCATTGGTAGAACAGTGATTGAGACTACCTGACTCAGAGTCTTGGTAGGGCCTAACTGAGTTAAACTATACAAAGTAATTAGAATAGTAACTGGCATATAGCAAGCAGTATGTGCTAGCTGTTATTCTTACAAGGCAACTCTAAATCAAGATGATCACAATTATTTTGGCACAGAATGTGTTTCTCAGGAGCATGCACAGTTGGTCTAACTGAAAATCAAGGCCCAGGTTAACAATTATCCAGCTATCAGCCATTAACTTCTCAGAAGTTTCCATACAGAAAATTGAATAGTGAGTTTTACTGAAGATGGAAGATTCTGGGCAAGTAAGTTGGTCTCTTGCGGAAGCTTGTCAGGGGCTGTGAGTAAACATTTCGTGTGCCTTCCTTGCCATAGGCCCACTGATAAATTCTGGCTTAAATGGTAGATGTGTCTTCAATTCTAATAGGATTCACGTATGCCTCATCTGGTAAACGGCACTTGTGCAAAAACCAAAACTAAACAAACAAAAAACTTGGATGGGGAGAAGAGCCCCCAACTCTTGTCTTAAGTATTGTAACGCCCTATTCGCGTCAGCCCTGGAGGCAGGTACCCAGTGTGGTCTGACGCTGTTGAAGCAGTGCAACGTGACAAGACACCAGTAAGTAAGCGAAAAACACTCTTCTTGGACGCCACGCTCATTATCAACTTCCAGGCAGACGGGCTGACTTGTGATAGCATTCAGGGGAGCGACTTATTTTTCATCCTATTATTGGCTTGTGGGTGAGCTCAGAGAACTTCTCAATGGCCTGGCCTCTCGAGGGCTTTCTGAGTTTTTACTCTTTTGAATTCATTCTCCAAGTGGGTAGGTCACAGCCCTGACTGGCCTAGCACAGGAGCTGCTGATGGTCAGGAACGTCTCGAGCAAAACAGAGAAATTAGATATGCAGGCAGGCGGGTTTTGAACTTCATCAAAACATTTGTTCTTAAGGCTGCTTGCCTCTCTTCCCCCTACTTCAGGTAACAAAATCCCCTTTGCCCCTCCTCTTCATCCCTGCCCTTTAGGGGGGGCTCATCAGGTGTCGCTGACTAGCCAATCAGAGTAGAGCCTCACTCTGGCCATGGTGATTGGTTAAGGGATGGACATGTGACCTCACCAGGCCCAGAGAGACATAATTCTCTCCCCCCTGCCCCCGCCACCCTGGGGGTTTTGGAAAAGAAGCGAGTTCCTTTCTCCTGTGTCTGAACCTGACAGCCCTCTGGGCCAGCACAAGAATTCTGAGAATGGCATTAATACACAGGGAAACAGACCCAAGAAGGAGAGAGTGAAATGGAGTTATTTTATCCCTTGCACCAAGCCAGGGCTGACGGCAAGGAACTGTCCCTGTGCATTTCTGTCACACGAGCCACTCTATTATCTTCTCACTCCTTTTCCTTTTGTCCTAAGCCATGTTGAGGTGAGTTTTCTCTGGAACCTGTGTGGCCTTATAAATTCCAGGCAGACCCCCTTCCCGATTCCAAGCAGATGCCTTCCCACCTCAGCCGCTTGTTTGCCCTTGCCAGAGACGGCGCTGAAGCCCGGGCGGGTCCAGTCGGGGCCGCTGGGCCGTGTGGGAAACGCCTCCTCAGCGCTGGGCCCCTGTCCCCAGCCGTCCCGGGGAGGGAGGCTCTGTAGCTTTCTCGGCCCTGAGCTTCCATCAGCATAAACCCTTCATCAGGCTGACACGCCGATGCACTAAATGAATACCTGCGAAGGTCACCGGGAAGTTAACTGAAGGGATTCCAGGGGACAGTGGCCAGACTTCACCAGGGAGGGCCCTGAGAGGGGCAGAGCCCGCGGCCAGTGGCGGAGGCCCAGTGCCCCCCGCCGCACCCTCCATTCCGGCCCTGACAGTGGAGTTCTAAACAGTTAAATATGAAACTGTCAACAAGGCCCTGTCTTAATAACCAAACTTGAGGCCTTTTATCCAGGAAGATTTATGAAGTAATTTTAAAGAGATCCAAGCAAACATCTGTCAATAAATTGAATGCCGGCTACAGGATTTACAAGCAAGACAAGAATTTCTCATTAAGTGCACATTAACACGGTGGGGATCATAAATAGAAGGAGGCCAGGACGCCGAGCCTCTCAAGCTGTCATTAAAACACTATCTAAGAACTAATGAGGAAGTGATGGAAGGAGAGTAATGATGCCGCGGGCTCCCAACCTTCGCCAGCCTGGAAAGGCTGCACAGATTCTGGCGACCCCGGGGGTTCCCGCTGGCCCCGAGCGCCTCCTTATATCTCATCCCGCCATCTGCCGGGAGCTGTGGGTCTCCTCGGCCCACCCCGGGGAAGGCGGAGGTACCGCACGGACGCCCGCAGTGTCGTTCCCCATGGAAAGAGGCTTCCAGAACCCCCGTGAGGGCTGTGAGAATGGAAAGGTTCGAATGGCCCCCAAAGTTTACTCAACAACATTTCCATCCCGCCTGCTTCCGCTAAGCGGCTGTGCTAAATAGTGGGCCCACGGGGAGACTTCTCCTTGGCTGGAACATGCCATGAATGTGCAGAGCGTTGAGGCGTCACCGCTGACCTGTTAGGTGTGGTCAAAGGGGGAGAGGGGGGCAGACTGTGGAGGGCCAGTTCCTCTACATCCTTTCCCCAACCCACACCTTTCCCAGGTGAGTCTTCCCAGCAAGATGGGCCCCCAAACCTCTCTTTCCACCCAAAGTGATTCACAGAAGAGAACCATCAACCCAACACGGTCAGGGCCGCCTGCGGGAGTTAATTTAACTGGAAACACGCAAAGTCCAATGGGAACCTCGATTTGGTCATGTAGTGAGACAGGGTGGGCATCTGGAAAGTCCAGGGGATGTCAGAAAGAGGAACTAAATCAGGAAGCTACTTACTGACTCTGTGAACGAGGTCAAGGGCAAGAGTCTTTGATGACTGCCACTCCTTATTGTTCGGCTTTCTTTATAAAACTTATCTATAATATACTACCATCTGATTTGATCTATGCAACTTGTTTTCTTCTCTTTGTCTTTCAATTTGAATGAACTCTGTGAGGACAAGTGCTCTTTCTGTCTTTATCTGGCATGAAGTAGGCTCTCACTGAATGAATGAATGAATGAACGAATGAACGAATGAACGAATGAATGAATGAATGAATGACTAGGAGTCCTGAAATCCAGCTAAGTCAGAAAAGGGGCCAAAGAAAAAGAATCCAAGCTTGTGTGCAAATGAAGAGGATGTGAATAGAGACTTTTTGTAGCAGGAGTCCTAAAAAACAGGCAAAACTTCTGAGGGCACCAAAAGCCAATAGGTAAGGTTTAGTGTGAATGCCAAGAAATAGTCAAAATGGATCAAGGACTAGACATGCAATCATGAAAGGAACCAGAAAAAGAGGATAGAGTTTTGACATTTATTGTTATTAGGAATATAAACATAGTGATAATTATAAGTTACAATTAAAGCACTCTGAGAACTTGCTAGGTCCTTGTCACAATCCTAAATCCTTTATAAAGCAGACACTAAAGGTTGTACTTTTGATCATGGTGCTGCTGATTATAGGTGCAGTTGAAGGCAAAATCCTGGCCAGTTGCACAGAATTGGATTGAACTGTTTGCATGTACAGTGGGAATTCACGGAATGAGAGAAAATACTCCATGCTGGTCACCAGTATCACTGCAGGACAAAGCAAACGAGGTGTAAAACCTTGCCCTCAAAAGGACCTGGCATGCCGACACGGCCTCTGGAAGTGGGCAGCCTGAATCCCCCAGTCGACACTGCACAGTCCCTGCCTGCAAGGAAAAACCAAGATGGCCAAATAGATAGAGTATTCCGATGCCACTCATCTGAGAAGCATCCCGGATGTGTCCGAGGAGTAACACTGAAGAACATGACCCCACCTCTGCTCTGGTGAATTGCAAGTCTGGTGTGGAGGAGAGGCAGAGAGAAAGCAGTTATGATACAGTCTCCTGAGTACGACAAGAGTGCCCTGTGCGGCTGCGCCACATCTGCGAAGAGGCAAGCCCATGTAGATGTCTCAGGGTAAATCAAAGAAGAAAAGTTAGCTTCAGCCAAGTAGTTTGAGGGACATTCTCAGAACCATCTTTTCAGACTCACTTTGCAGGGAAGGTGGCGCATTGCATCGTTATGTTTCCTTTGATGGGGGAATTGTGTGTGAATCTTCTCTGTCCTATGGACCCCTCCCGTAAGAGAGTCTGTGTCTTCATTCACTCTGCTATTTGTTTTCTCATTCCACCCTTCTCTTTGCACCATGACCACTGCTGGTCAAAGGAGGCAGAGAGGAAGGCAGAGCCCTTGTGGGGTTCTCTGTCCTTGGGGAAGGAAGGGGATATCTAATCAAAGAGCCAGAAGAGCAAGTGTCCAAGGCTCCACAGTGGAGCACAGGAGCACAGAGGGATGGTGTATTCTACCTGAGGGATTCAGGGAGGGTTCACAGAGTAAGGCACATGTGAACTGGGCTTTGAAGGATGTATAGAAGTCCACTAGGTAGAAAAATACAATCCAGACAGATGGAGCAATATGTTGGGGATGGAGTGGGGAAGGAGTATATAAATAAGAGTGCACTTAGTGCTTTGGTAAACTGCAAAGCATTTGCTGTGGCTAAAGGTAAAAGGGAGATTTTTGCGAAGAAGGCTGTTAGGGAGGAGGGGAGAGGCAGGCATAAAAACCACTATTTGCTCTTTTCCAGGAACCAAGGCACAAAGTGCCTTTACTCCTTAGTTCAAGAGTTTGCGCTTTATATTTACACCAGGGGTTCCCAAACTTCAGTCATTTGCAAGCCACCTTCACAAATTTTGCCATGGCCAGAGATTTGTTTTCTAAGCAGCCCACTTAAAAAATAAACTTTATTCATTTTAAAAGAAGACTTCATGTCAACATCACGAATGGAAACCCAGGATCAGCATAAACAAAAGATAACTCTAAAAATAAATTCCTATCCATGCAAATAAAACTCACTCATTTGGGTGTTACGTTACCCTGCAACATCTTAGGTAGCACACTTTGGAAACATTGTTTGGAACCCTGGGATCTGTAGCATTTCAGCAAATACACAATCAGGTCAGAGTTGTGCTTTGTAAAGACACTTCACTGCTAATATGAAGAATGCAAGGAGAGCAGCTGGAAGGTGATATCAATATATTGGAAAGGTGACAAAGGCCAAGACATAGCAGGGGAGTGGGGGAGGAGAGGACTAGGACCCATTTGAGAGCCATTTCAGAGGTACACCAAACAGGGGTTAGTGGCAGTTTAGATGGGGCAGAGAGGGATGATGACAGCTGTGACTGTGCTAGGTGCCAAGCACGGTTCCTTAATGAAAGGAGCAGGTCCTGATGCCATACACCAAGTGTCCTATCTATATCAGAGGCCATCACAGAACCTAGTCATAAGCTGGCCAATGCAGAAAACGCCCTTACATAAGCTCTACAAGCTGAATTCCTGGTGACAGAGCCAGCCCGATCCTTGGGGGAGGGGCAAGAGGGAGGAGCAGCGGAAAACTATTTACTCAGTCGATACAATGTTTAGGATGAATAAAAGAAACGACTATGTATCCATCTGTCGGCCCAGCTGTGGATGCTACAGAGCTAAAGGAAGAAAAATTTCCCTTAGCAGATTCCCAGTATTTTGTAAATCGAATTCTTTGATTTTTACCTATGGAATTGTTCTTATCAATGATAAAGGCAAACAAATAATTGCCAGGACATTACAAGGACGGGAAATTGAAGTAGGTAATTGACTTACTTCAGGTATTTTAATTTTTCAAAACTATTGACTGCCCCCCATGTCACACTCCCCCTTCCCCAAAGAGGCACAGAAACAATTCTTCTGAAGGTGGAGGGTGGGACAGGCAGATGAAGGGAGATTTTTTTTTTTCCCCTGGGAATAATCAGACTACACTTGTCAATTTCACCAGGAAAAAAATCATAATTATTTTAATCAGAAAAAATGAGGGAAAGTATCCAAATATTCCGCCCCCCCCTTTCTCTGTGAGTAGTTTTTTTTCTTGCAATAATGAAATGGGCTGCTTTTCTTTGGGGAAAGCAACTGGCATCACTTAAAGGAATGACAGGAAACTCTCCTAGCAAGTTTAACTAAACTACTGCGTGAAAAGAGACTTGAACTTTTAAGTGAAAAGAGGCGTAAGCTGCTGGAAAGTTCCTAGGTTTGGAGAGAAGATCAGCATATGGCTTTGAGGACTGCATAGCACTGCTACCTACCTTGGGAGCTGTTTGGGGAGCAGCTTTGAGCTCCTCTTGTATAAAACAGGGTAAGAATACCTACCGCATAGGGTTGTAAGAGGGTTTGATGAGACATCCACTGTGAAGTGTTCAGCACAGTGGGGCATGTGTAGTAAGTATCCAGTAAATGGCGGAAGGGTTTGTTGCCGCTGTCACTCCCAGCAAACTATGTGCCATTTAGCTCAAATCAATTTTAGGTTCTCCTAACCATTAGTTCTTCCATCTCCTCATTTTCTCAATATTTTAATTTGGTGAATTCATGCCTTAATATAAACCCTCTACCTAAAACTGAAATGCTGGAAATGGTGTCATTAAAAAAAAAAGACATACTAAACTAGCACCACTGCTGGTGGTGACTGAATCCACTTGGTGACTTGGTGTGACTGAATCAACAAAGGAATAATACTTAGGAAGAGAAAGGCGCAATCTACAGGTACATGCAATAACTTGGATGCATCATAAAGGTATTACGCTGAATGAAAGAAGCCTCCCAGAAGGTTAACTACTGTAGGAGTCTATTTATATACGTGATCAAAAAGACAAAACTATCGCAATGGAGAACAGACCAGTAGATGACAGCAAGGAGGGGTGGAGGGAGGTGTGACTATAAAGTGACAGCTCACGGGAGTTTTGGGGGTGATGGAACTGTTCTGTATCCTGATTGTTGTGGGTCATAACTCAAGTCTACACATGTATTAAAATCCATGGAATTGCACACCAAAAAGTCAATTATATTGTATGACAATAAAAAATAAAATAGAAAGCAACCAAACAAAAATATGCAGTCTTCATTCTTGGAAGACACATTCCATTTTCATACACACAGGCACACACACACAAGTGTCACAACTCCTGTTTGTGCATGTGTGTGTATGTGTGAATCAGAGAGAGAAAAAGAGTACACCTCTCCCGTATAATTAGATGAGCACGCAGCAAAGTGTAAAGAGTGCCTTTCAGGTTGTTGATTTGTACTGCAGGACAGAGGTGGGTTACGAAGATTGCAGTGGGCATGGGGTGGGTCCAGGATTGGGAGAAAGAAGCATCTGAAGAAAAAGAAGATAAGCTAAAATATAAAAGCAGCAAGTATAACATGATCCTATTTATGTAAAATTATGCACATGTGTGCCGACATAAAGATATAGGATTACATATACAGCTACGTAGCTACAGAGCTGTAAGGTTCTCCATGCTCCATTGCTAAAGGGGAAAAGCAAGTTGCAGACTCATATGAAGAGGGTGCATCTCATTCACAGGACGCAAATAGGAATGCTGAAATCTCTGAGATGCATAAACTAGAAATGTCCAGCTCTTCTTATTTCAGATTGAAAGCAAGCAGAAGAAAAAGTGTTAAATCATCAGATAATCTTTATCAAGGCAGGTGGTAGTCCAGAAATTCTTCCATGTCAGAAAAAAAAAATTATGTTGTTTTCTTTGGTACAAAACCTTGTACTTTAATATCACAATGTGGTGGCTAACATTAGTTGGCCAATCCACCCAAACACTCCTGTGGGCAATTTTAAAGAAAATAGAATTATTTACTCAGTTTCCAGAAAGAGATGAGGATGGCCACACAGACAACACCTTCACCGTTATGGTATTCTGGGGTTTCCAGAACCCTTCTTTTTACACCGTCTCATATACCAGCCTGGCCTGGTCACTGAGTTGCCATACCCACCTTTTAGACGAAGAAACGGAGGCTCATGGGGAGATAATGGGCCCCTGATATGAGCAGAATGGCTTGAATTTCCCATAGTGCTTACATGGGTATCTGTGCCTTCAGAAAGTATCAAGGACTCATCCATGAAACATGTGGCCTAATTTTTAAAGAAAAAATGGGGGGGGGGGGAACCTATCAAAGAATGCAAGGACAACATTCTTATAAAAGATCCTGTGAGGACAGATGGTTCAAATCTATTTGTTTTATTAGTCAGAGGGTTAGGCAAAACAGACCTCTGGGTCCTGAACGTGCCCCATAGTCAATGTCAGGAATGCTGATAAGGATAAATCAAGAACATAGAGTTTCACTGACTTTTGATACCACAGGGACTACAGAGTTAGGACAATTTTCCCAATACTATACTTGGCAAAGTATAAGATTTTATTAGAACAGCTAGATGTTCAGACGATTTTTATCGGTTTTCACTGGGATATTGAATATATGTAGAACTAAATATAAATAAAAATGTAAAAACACACTTTTTCAATAGAATTACCCACGTGTTCAGGGTGCAGCTACCTGCCACCTTGCATTACCTGGCTGTTAGGCCATTGGATTTTCTTTTAACCAAAGTCAGTGTAGCAGTTTCTGTGTGATGTGCTTCCATTCTACCCAAGGGTCAAGACTGTGTCCACCCAAGTGATGGGCCACGGCGAATGGGGGCAGGCTGGGGAGACAAGGAGACTAGCTCAAACTGGCTGACCATGGAGCAGCTATGCTAGGGGGGAGATGAGAGTAATTCTAGGAAATGGAGACACTTCCAGAAAGCAGTGGGCCAGAGCTTCTGTTGAGGGCTGGGATGAGAAACAAACAGGGTTCAGGGAGAAGTCAGCAAGGGTGAAGGTCAAAACAACGAAGTAAAGCCCTGCGGGAAGAAGGGAGCAACGTGGAGACCACGGGCTCCTTGACTAGGGACCTGGACTCTTACCCTCCCAGGAAGAGGATGGCCGGACAACACAGGAAGCACAGATCTGGCTTTTGCAATAATCAAATGATAGTAGGGGCAAAGAGGGAACAGAGGGAAGGGAGACATAGCAACAGAGAGAGAGAGAAACAGTGAAAAGTAGAAAGGGGGTACGAGAGAAGGATGAAAGGTAGGGAACGAGGGAAGAGAGGAGTCAAAAATGAAGCTCAAACAGATTTCACAGGAAAACTGGAGTGAACATACAATTCTGATAAATATTTTATGCCAGGGTAAGCTGATTAAATATGCATTCTGTACCCAAGGAGCTTACTATTTAGTGAATGTTTTTTTAAGTCACTCTGAGGTTGACACACAATGACAAAATGCTATGGTATACACACCTGAAGTAGGATGAGGTGGGTTTTGTGATGAGAATATAGCAGTAGGAAGGAAACCAGAGGCAACTAGATGGAAGCTCTGTGCTTTTCTAAGATTAGAGTTTAGGGAGAATTCCTTTACATGAAGACAGCAAAAATGAATGGAGAGTAGAAAGCATGATAAGTCTTCTGGATTGGGAAAGGGGATTCAAGGGCATTTCAGAGACACTTAAATCCTAAACTAACACCATCCCCAGAAGATGGCATCCTATCTTGGACCCCAGGACACCAGTAACAAGACATTCGAGGGATAGATAACGCCACTGACATTGAATCATGAGGCTAGTAGAACAATTCCTGACCACGTCTGATTTTTCATTACATTTTCCAAAAGGTGAGGGAAGGCAGAGGCCAGAGACTGTGTCAAGTTCCTTCTGCTCAAACCTGGCTGCTCCCAGCCCCTTCCTTTTCCTCTGCTTTCTCTCTCAACCTTAGCCTGTTCCTTCTCTCTTTCTCTCCCAATATGCAATACATTCAGCTTTTGCACTGCAAAGCTCTGCTCCCTGCCTGTGGAAATTGGGGGCTGCCTGTGTGATTCTTTTTTTTTTTTCAGGGTTATTCAAGTGCAAACGGGTAAAGAGTAACAGATGATTAAAATGCAACTCCAATTAAAGTCCTTGGATGTCACTACACTAATGTCAGCATATTGTTTTAGTAGCTGCAAATTACTCAGAAGGAGAAGTTGTTTTTCTCTCTTTCCCTTCCCTCCTTTCTTCCTTCCGTCCTTCCCCCCCTCGCTCCCTCCCTCCCCTCCTCCCTCCCTTCCTCCTTCCTTCCTTCCTTTTCTTCCCCCAAATCCAGAAGTCTAAAGAGATTTCTTAAAAACTCATCACAGAAAGACTGGAGCAAGAACACAGAGTTTAGGAAAGCGCAAAATATGCAGGAGACACGAAGCTGGGCAATTTCATCTCCCCACCCCCTGTTTTCCCAGCCAAGAAGCCACCTTTAATGATGGGTTGGGTTTGATGAGAGACTCATCAGAGGGCCTGGGTGTTCATCTTTTAACTTATTTCTGCAAAGCAGGTAGTTTTGCAAACAAGAATTAGACAGTGGCCTCCAGCTAAATTGCAGGGAGTCCCCAAAGAGCAAACCCTTAGAGGGGAGAGTCACTGAAGAAGAAAATGAAGATGACAAGGCTGTTGCTTCTTAATAAACATGATCGCGTTTTTCAGCATGCATTATTTATTACCTTTCTTTCACAGATTTATCGTCCTAAAACATGTAATCTCACGTGGAGAGAAGCACACACATGCCTACACAGATGTTCTGGTGACTTGCTCGTGTTCAACAAAAAACAAAATGCCAAAACAGTGCAAAACGTTCAGGAGGTCTGCGCTTGATGCCATCCCTCTAAACGACTTAATCTGGGTTATCGTTTCCGCATCTCCTTTTTTTTCTTTCTCTTTGCAAGATGCCTAAATAGAATCCAGTCATCATCATTGGAATTGATCATATTAGTCACTGCTAGTAAGTACCACTTTTGTGTCAGGAGCTTAATATATGATATTGCTGATCCCGCAGAAAAGATGGCATCCCACCCACTTTGCACATGCAAGGCAGGGGAGACTCTGGGAGCACAGGGACTCACCTGAAGTCACACAGCTGGGAACTACTGAGCTGGGACTGGAAGATGGGGGTTTGTTTTAATTACTAAATGACCCGGTCTCTGCCCAGGGCATCTGAGCCAGTGTGTGCAGGGCTGGGTTTGCACCACCTTGGTCTGAGACCAGAGCCTGAGGTTGTCTCCACTAACCACACTCCCTTGAATAGATAACGTATTTGTAATATATAATATAATATGTAGATATGACTGAAAGCAGTCGGCCCTGGGGCTTCAAACAAAAAACCAAACAAACAAAAGAATAGCCTTTGGCGCTACCCAAACCCTATAATGCTTTTCTTTCTTTCTTTTTTTTTTTTTAACAGCTTGAATGAGATATCATTAACATACAGTATACCTAACTCCTTCCTAAATCAAACATGAACTTAAATCCTGGTGTTAGGAAATTGACAACCTTCATTAACACATGCTGTGGGTTGGGTCCTCCCAAAAGTTAGGCTAAAGTTCTGATGCAAGGACTTGTGACCGGACTTTATTTGGAAACAGGGTCTTTGCAGCCGTAATCAAGTTAAAATGAGGCCATACTGAATGAAGGTGGGCCCTATCCGAGGACTCGTGTCCTTTCAAAAGGAGAATTTGGACACAGAGACGCACTTGGGGAACTCCATGTGCAGACAGAGGCTGGTGTTGGAATGATGCGGCTGCAAGCCAGGTAATGCTGAGGTTGGTCAACAACAAGTAGAAGCGGGAGAGAGGCAAGGGACAGATCTCGCCAGAGCCTCCCGGCACCTTAATTTCAAACTGATGGCCTCGAGAATGAAGAGAGAATAAATTTCTGTGGTTTGAGGCCATTTAGTCTGTGGTGCTGTTACAGCAGCCCCAGGAGGCTAATATATATATGAACATACTGAGCCGCTTTTAACCATGCAGTTCTCTTTTGCAACTTCTTTTTTTCTTTTTTCCCTTCCCCTAAAGGAAGTTAGCAAGAAAGAGACCAAGAATGCTTTTTGGCCAGTTTCCCTTCCAAGCAGGAAATTAGTATACAGTTAGTTCTGAGCTTTTCTGAAACTGTTGACATGGGATTGGGAACACAACATATTGAGTCAGACCAGGGAACTGCTATGAACCAAAAGGCAAGCTGAAGGCTACCAGGGGCCCAAGGCGGCGAGGAGGTGGGTCGCCCAAAGAAGGCCAAGACCCACTAAGACTGGGAGCGCCGGCCAAAGCCAAGCTGGGTGCACTGAAGGTATAACACGGACCTTGAAACAATGGCATTCATTCGCTCTGTGTGTGTGTTCCTGATTATAACAATAAATCATGTTCCAAGTGGAAAATCTGGAAGTGATAGAAGCATAAAAAGAAAAAAAAAAAACACCCATGATAAAAATCATCATGATATAATAGCTATATCATATAATATCACCCTTGTAAGTATTAACTATATTTATAGCTATAGCATATTAGAGTATATTACAGAACCATAATATGTATTCTATTTTATAACATGCTTTTTTGTTCTCTCTGCTTAATATATTGGGAAACTTCTGCTTCATAAGCATGAATTTTTAAGGGTGGGTGATATTCCACCGTGCAGTTTTACCATTTAAAAATATATATCCCCTTATTATTGGACATTGAAATTGCTTTTATTTTTTCACTGTTTTATAAGTGTCTCATTGGACATTATTTTACATATGTCTCAGTGTGGATATCCTTCAATTAAATTCTGAGAAACAGAATTACTGTGTCATGGGCCACATTTACTTACAGGTATTTGATATTTACCAAAATGCTCTCCAGAGGATGCTACCAATTAGGATTTCCTCCCATAGTATATGAAAGTGCTCATGTTAATTTCTCTCAAACTCCACAAAACTGAGTATTGACATGAAAAAAGACCATAATGATTTGATGGCCAAAATAATATAGCAGTAATAATACAAATAATCATGATACTTTTTTGTTTAAGTTGATTTCTCTGATAATCAACAAAGATATATATATATTTATATACAATATTCATAAACATATATTTGTGACATACACATACCATTTATAGCAAACTATTGGCTTAAAAAGTAAATTAAAAAAAAACAATATCGAATACAAAATCCATTGGCCTAGTGGACAAAGCAAGAACTGAGCAAGAAAACAAACAAAATCCCAGAAACAAACAAAGGAAAACAACAAGGAAACCAATACACTATGGCAGGAGTGAAGTAGAGGAAGGGAATCGAGACTAGGATAATACCATTTTTCTAATAGTTGACATGGCCTAGCTCATGAGAGCTTAGTTATGAGAAAATTTGCCCCAATGGATTGAGACAATTTCTTCAACAGAAAAATTTGTTTTCTTTAAGACCAGTGCCCTTCTGTTACTGGATTTACAGTTCTGATTCAGTTCTTTGAGCATATGGGAAAGCCGTACATTTTCTTCAGGGTCATTTATGAGTCAGGCTCAAGATGTAATCCAATATCTGGGCAACCAACAAATTTCAGGAATGAAGCCAGATTATCAGCTAGAAAATAGCAACATTGTGGTACAGAAATAATACTAATTTGAAAATCAAAAGACCAGAGACCTTAGTGGCAAGTCTTTGTCCCTAATTTGTAGGATCATGAGGCAATATGGCAGCTTGGTTCACTTCTGAGGCTTGGATAAGGCAACTCAGGGGTTAAATCGGGTTTCTGTCTCTTTACAGCTCTGTGACCAGGGGGAAGTCACTTTGCCTCTCTGAGCCCCATTTTCTTCTTCACCATCTGTGAAGTGATTATAAATACTAGAGCGACCTCATGGTGTTGATGGACAGATTAAAGTAAATAATGATCGTGGATGCCTGGAAAGCAGGAAGCCCTCAATAAAAGTGTCCGTAGGTCTCTGATTTTCCATGGCAGGCTTCTAGCTTCTAGTTTCAGTGCCACTGACGCCACCTTATGCAAAGTAGCCTGTTCTTTCTAGTCCCTCTCTACCTCATTATGGTGGTGGTGTTTTTCTCTCTCTTTACAACACTTAGCACTATCTCAAAATAAGGCTTTACTTACTTACTCAGAATCCTTCACTTGAACACACGTTATGGGAGAACTAGGACTTACTGTCCATTGAACTTATATTTTTCAGGGCTTAGCACAGTGCCTGATGCTTAGTAGGCACTAGGAAATATTTGTTGAAAATAACAGATGAATAAATAGATTTTTAGGCACACACGAGTACATGCGTCTATGCCATCAGTATTTCATTCATCCATTCATTTTGTCACATACCCTCCCTCCCTCCTTTTGTCTCTCCTCCCTTCTTTTCTTTATTTAACAAACAATTATGGAACCAACCACTTGGCTAAATACTGGTGATACACTTACAAACAAGACAGAGCATCTTTGAAAGAGTCCAGGCTTCAGATTTCTCTCTTCACCTTGCTTCATTCACTTCTCCTTCCTGATAGACCATCAGATTTTAGCCTCAACTACAAACAGAGTGGGGCTCAACAGAGCCTTGGTTGGACCCTCCAGGTGCTTGTCAAGTAGCTGCAAATGACTATGCAAGACTTTATTGTCTATGGACTTCTGGCTCTGGCCATATTTTACTTTTCTGTAAAATATACTATTTGGTTTCAAGATCTGCTGCTGTCCACCAAAAATACAACTCTGTTACTAATCCTGCCAGCTCCTGAATGATACCTTTGTGGACACTAAAAACAATTTAATGGCGTGTCACAATGGCAATTCACTCTGTTAATAGCCCTGCTCAATAAGACTATAATGCATAAACCTCCTTCAGTTGCCTGACAAATAATTCACCTTTACTCACTCCACAGTAAGCTCCATTTCACTAACAAATATACTTCCCCCCAAACCTACAGATATTCAGCATTTCTGTCCTGTGTCAAGAGCTATTTTTTTTTATGAGGTCAGTGTTATCATGCTTCTATGCCAACCTCTGGTTGGCATAGTCCCAATGGCAGTCTTTTTCTCTGTAAGGTATCGTCAGGAGACATTACAGTCCCTCATTTCTTACTCACATCCCAGTGTGATGAAAACTTAGTGATTCCACAGGTACAGGAATCATCAGCTCTCTTTGTGGACACTGTTCTCCCAAACCTATACATATATGCTCAAAGATCAAGAAACGGGGCCATTTATTTCATGGATCTAGTGTTCTTAAGGTCTATTATTACTTTAAAATAGCTCCCTCAGGGGCAGTCAGCACAGGGGTTCTTGGTCTGGAGTCCCATGGACTTCTGAGGATTCTATAAATTCACGTATTTCATGAATGTGGATAGAAAAAAAAAAAAGAATTATATTTTCATTAACCTCTACCTGAAATTTAGCATTTTCTTCAGTTATGAGAGTAAGCACCAAGCCATGTCTTTGTATCATATTACAGTTGATACAGAGATTTTGAGATACCTTGGCCTATCATTATTTTGAAATTATGGTAGTTACCTAGTCCACTACTAGATCATATATCTGTGTTGATAAAGATGTACATACATAACTGTATCAAAAATTTCCCTTTTTAAATATTTCAATAATTTCATTTCAATATAATTGGTTTTCTTTGCAATATTTCGTCTTTATGCATTTAAAAACAGTATTCTCAGAGGGGGTCCAGAGGCTTCACCGAGCTGTCAAGGGGATCCATGGGACAGAATGGTTAAGGTACCAGCAGGGGGGTGTGGCAGAAAAGAGCACAGGCCTGGATGTCAGGCCCACGAGCCCAAATCCCGATTATTTGATGACAATAACAATATATCTATAGAATGCTTGCTATGTGCCAGAGACACCTCTAAAATCTTCACACATATTAAACTCATTTAGTCCTTGAGACCATTTCATGAGATTGTCCTAGTATTACCCTCTACTTGACAAAAAAAGGATACTGAGGCACAGAGAGGTTTAGTGACCTCCCCAAGATCTCTCAGCGGGTAGGTGGGAGGGTTGACGTTTAAATCCAGGAAGGATTTCTTTATGTCTCTCCTCACTTCCTTTCACAGTGTTAACAGAATTTTTTTTAAAAAGTGCTTCATGCACAACAGTCATTCACTCCTCATAATAACCCTATAAGGTAGATCTTATTATTATTATCATCCTCATTTTTTCAGGTGAGAAAAGTGAGATTAAGGAAAGGTTGGATAAACTGCCCAAAGCAGTACAGCTTGAAAGCCACGGTAGCAGGGTGCAATCCAGCACACTGCCTGTTTGTGTAAATAAAATTTTATTGGAATACAGCCATGCCCATTCATTTACATATTGTCTACGGTTGTTTTCACTCAACAATGGCACAGTCACATAGTGGCTGCAGAGATCATGTGGCCTGCCAAACTTAAAATATTTACTCTTTGGTCCTTTACAGAAAAAAATTTGCCGCCCTCTGCTCTTAACCATCATGTGTTAAGCCAAACTCCCTGGCTGTGCCTGCCCTTTGCTGGCTGGCAATGTGTCCCTGGGAAAGTAAGTCACCTGACTTCCTCAGTATCTTGAGTTGTAAAATGGGCACATAGTGTGTCAATATTCTAGGGTGCGTGCGCAGATGAAATGCATGGGTAGAGTTTAGCACTGTTCCTGGGATGTGTGAAGTGTTCAGGAAATTTTAGTTGCTATCGTTACAACTATTGCTATCATTTGGGTCATTAATTAGGACCACCCATCCTATTCTGAAAAGTTTCACAGACCATAAAATGAAGCCAGCAATTTCTGGTCATGTCAATCCGCAGAGGAAGCTAATCCTGATGCTGGGGTTGCATTTTTTGCTTGGAAAATGTAATCTGCCTCTTAGATTAGGACACCACTGTCCTCTGAAATAAGCCAATTATTGATCAATGAGCTGGGCCTTCCAGAGACTTCAGCACTGTTCACCCAGTCATTTCATTATGTATGAAATTCAGCTCCCAATTAGATTCATGTGGTTGAGACTATACCTGGGTCACAAATCACCCAAGACACAGGAGTCTATTTTCAGATGAGCTCTTTTCCCAATAGGTTCAAACCCCTTGGGAAAAGAGCAATGTCAAGTAAAAGAGTTCCCCGGTGGGGAGGGAAGGGACCAGCCTAGGGAAGATGGTGGGATTACATACAAATGGATTTTTCAGAAGAAAAGAACGCCAACCCTATTTTCTTGCACATTACTTCCCAGGGAAGCACTGGCTGACGCAAAAAAAGAGGAGTCGTCTTCCCTAAGCTCTGTCAACAGAGGCGAAGATAAAATTAAGATGATTACATATGTTTAGGGGAAATTAGAGTGTTTTGGCTTGAAGTTTGCTTTCTCTATCAACCATATTAAGCAGGCAATTACTCAACATTCCATTTGGCCTGGAAGATGCTGCCTTAATGTGGAGAATCCTTTTCAGAAGCTTCCTTTAAAAATTGAGGAAGTAGAAAATGGCTAAGACTACTGTTTTGCCGACAGGCATGCATGAGTTCAAAACCCAGCTCCCTTACTTCCAGATTCTGGCTTTGTGCAAGTCACTTTATTTCTCTTAGCCTCAGTTTTTAGATTCTGGAAATGGGGTAGTGTGTGTATTGTTGGCCCCAATATTTCTGCCTGCCCCTTCCATCCATGCCTTTTGACAGTTAACTTTGTTGTGCTCTTCCCCTCAGCCTCTGGGTTTGGCATGTGACTTATTTGGTCTGTTGGGATGTTAGCAAATGTGACACAAACAGAAACTTAAAAAGTATTTGCATGATTGGGCTTGCTTACCCTCTTCCCCTCAGTCATTGCTATAGGAACAACATTCCTAGGCTAGCCTGCTGGATGATGGAGAAGTCATGGTACAAAGCCAAGGTGGCCAGGTATTCCAGTCAAGGCCATCCCAGATCAGCCAACAGCCAGTCAACACCCAAAACAGGTGAGCCAGGCCAGCCATGATCAGCAGAGCCTCTTAACTGACCTGGAAGGCAATCACAGTTGAATGAACAGATCCAGCTGAGATCAGCCCAGCCCCGCTCTGATCAGCTGGACCGCCACAGACTGGTGAGCTAAATAAATGTTTATTGTTGTAGGTCACCAAGGGTTGTGGGTGTTTTTCACGCACCATTGTTAGGTTAATAGATAACTGATACAGGCATGTAATACTTACTTCATCGAGTTGCTTTGAAAAATGCATGAGCCAATTCCCGTTAGCCCTAGCAGAGAGTTGGTGGACAGGAGGAGAGATGGCTGCAGGTGTTAGACTTGTTGCAATGATGGGATACAATTATGAGATATTAACCTGTTTGCTTTTTCTTTTTCTATCTCTATTTCAGGTAGTCATCAGCTGTAATCATTAGCCACAGGGAAGGGATGTAGCAGAGTGGAAAGCAGAGAGCCCTTGTACCTCTCCCTGACTTTTATCTTCAAAAGATAAATTTTGAGGATTTATGAGAGATGTAAAAGAAAAAGGATTTGGCCAAAGTTGGGGGGTTGAGGGTTGGTCTTCTTCTCATTCAAACTTCAGATAAAAAAGAGATTTCACTTGGGTTGGGAGGAGGAAAGAAGAGGGAGGAGGGGAAATTACTCAGCTAATGGGAGCCACAACCTTCGCGTTCCAACGGCTCTGTTGGTCCAGGCACCCAGGGTACCAGCACCAGGCATGCGGCAAGAGGTCTGTGCTCCAGCATCGCCCAGATGCGACAGCGCATCATGACCAGAGTGATGGGTTTGTCCTGCACACACTTCCTTCCAAACACTGTGACCAAGCACAACATCTGGATACTTGGCCCACGTTTAGGGGAAGAGGATCTGGTAACAGATTGGGGTTAACATGTTCTATTAGCTTTGCTCAAAATAGAAATTACCTTGAAGTCTAGAGAATAAAAGTGATATTCTTTGCAGATCTTTAGTTTGTTGGCCTAAGGTTCATACTCATTAGATGTTGATAACAACGACAATGATGATGTTGTGGTTGTTGATGAGAGGGGAGATAACTATTTTTAAGGTCCATACACCACCTAGAATGGTAAAAAAAAAAAAAAAGTGAAGGAATTCTGGCAGCTAGAGTAGATGACATTTCAAGTAATATCTACCAGTTGCTGACCTCAACTCAGTAAGACCATGTGCTAAGAGGGAGAGAAGAGAGACAGTGAGATTCACGGCAGATTCTACTGCCCTTATGTAATGATCTTGGTTCCCCCAGAAACTCAGAGAAGGCCATTCTGTAGAAGCCATACCCTAGCAGCCTCCAGACCACATCTGGCCAGGAAATGTATTTTCTTTGGCTTGCCTAGTGTTTATACACTTAAAAAACATATATTGTCAACCTTTAAAAATCAGGACATGTCTGTCCCACCGGAAAAAAAAAAGAAAGAAAAGAAAAGAAATCCAGATTTCTGCCTTTTCTCAAAAAGAAAGAAACAAAGGGAGGGTGGAGAATCTAGCATCCCACATGGTACCACTCAACTGGAGCTGAGAGTGGTTCCCTCTCTAGAGGCAGGGCACACTCTCTAACTCATCACAGTCTCCACTGCTCCCAAGAGTCTTGCCAATTAAAGGTGCAGAGTTAAGCACCAGTTCTTCTTTGTGTATTTCGTAGAGTAGACAGGGACTTCTCTGTACCTGTGATGTTATCACAAGGGGAAAACTAACAGTCAGAAAATGAGGGCTATGTATTTTTTTGCCCACTATCTCATTTACTGTTCCTGATTAGATTTGGGGCATTTGAAGTTCTGACCCTAAAGTTAATCCTTAAGAAGTTCAGTGATGGGATGTGTATGATTTCCAAAGAGAGAAACCTTGAGGCACAGCCTACTGTTTACACACAATACACATATCTAGGGAGAAACAGTTGAAGAACTCTCTGTAAACAACACTGATTTTGTTGCCTGAAATATTTTTAATTTTTTTCCCCAAACAGAAATATTTGTTTTCTAAGAAGCCCTATATATTTACTGGGGAGAAAAGCTATCACTAGAACTTTAGTAAGATTCTGAAAAAGACAGAAAAAATGTTGTGGCAAATGGGAAAAAAAGGAGGCCATTTGTAAAGAAGAATTATTTGTATCGAATATCATGAGAAAATAAGTGCATCATGACAATTTTGTACATCTTCTATGATTTGATTGTCAGTAATGAAGCCCACAGGAGAGTGATAAATGTGTGGAGGAAAAGTATCTATTTCACTTATATGGCAAATTATGCAACTCAGGGCTTGATAGCACTTGGCAAAATACAAATGTATTTGAATGGAATTCAAATTGTTGCTCTTTGCCGAAGACGCAGGTAATCTCACCAGGGGTCCTGTCTTTGGATTTGTATAAGAGGTAAGAGTTTAAGTAATAGTAGCAGTATTACAAAATTACCTTTAAACACTGAAAACATTTTTACTTTGTTACAGGGTATAATTTCCACTTTTCCCCTCTAATGGCTCATATACAGAAAATGATACACTAATGCAATTTTTCAAATTTAGTTACCTTTTTTTTTGTGTTCTAAAATTATATGTTCTCGTCATTTGCCCTGTTTGTCAGTTTCCAGAATCCATTTATTTCCCTGTTCTTACAGTTCCATAATTTATCTTCTTGTCACAGAACTTTCATAAACTTTTTTAAAAGATACAAAATAGTTGCAATAAACTCTGACAAAAATGCTTCCAGTTCAACTTTTGAAATCTTTCAATTATGTTTTGAACGATTATCACACTTTCTAGTGTGGCTGCTCTATGAAATCTCTCATGGAGTGACATCTTACCAGGTTAGAGAGAAATTACTCAAAAAGAGAGTCACTTCAAACCATTTATATCTTGTTGCCTCTTCACTTTTGAATTTATAGATTTATATTCATGCTCATACCACAAAGAGAAAAGAAGAAAGGAAAGACAAAATAAGAATTGTGTCTGCTGTGGCTGGAAACACTATTCAGTCAAACTCCAATTACCTAAATGGAACATGGGATGGGGGTCAATTGTGATTGTGTGAGGTTTTGGATACCAGAGGGAGACATAAAGAATTGTTTATAATTAGAAGGACTTACTGAAAATAAAAACCAAATCAAAACAAAACATGATGGACACAAACAATAGAAATGCTCAAATATTAGATCTGGAGCAACTTGGCTACATTATAATAAAGAGATATTCAGGGACAGCCATGTCAACTAATGGGTTGGATTGTTTGGCACACTTATTGTGATGCTGAATGTTTAAAATAAAGCTTCAAGAGGCCCCTAGACCTGTGCTGAGTAATGGCAATATAAAGTAAGTCATATATGTAATTTCAAACTTTCTAGTCATCCCATTAAAAAAATAAAAAGAAACAAGTGAAAGTAATTTTAAGAAGATAGTGTACTTTACCCACTGTATCTGAAATATTGTCATTTTAACATGACGTTTAATATAACAAATTATTAGTGAGCTCTTTGATATTCTCTTTTCACACTAAGTCTTTGAAATTGGTGTGTACTTTACACTCATAGCACATTTCATTTGGGACAAGGCACATTTCACATGTTCAATGGCCATGTGTGGCCTGTGACTACCTAATGGACAACACTGTTCTTGACTGCCTCCCCTGGCCTGGATCTTGGGCTCTGTTTTAGTTCTCCTGGCTGCCAAAGCAAATGCCATGCCATGGGTTGGCTTAAACAATGGGAATTTATTGGCTCATGGTTTTAAGGCTAGGAGAAGCCCCAAATCTAGGGGTCATCAAGGCCAAGCTTTCTCTCAGAAGGCTGTGGCATTCTGGGGTGGGCTGTTGGTGATCCTTGGCTCTTGGCTTTTCTGTCACATGGCAGCCTCTCCTGGCTTCTCAGTTCCAGTCATTTCCAGTTTCTGGTTGCTCCCAGTGTGGCTTTCTCTCCCTCTCTGTGACCTTCCCTATAAAGCCTTCAATAGTAGGACTAAACCCATCTTGAATTAGGTGGGCCACATCTTGCCTGAAGTAGCCTTATCAAAGGTCCTGCTTACAAGAGTTCACACCCCAGGAATGGATTAAGTTTAAGAACATGTTTTTCAGGGGTACATAGCTACAAACCACCACAGACTCCTCATAAGAGCTCCCACAGCACTGGGCTTCTCTTACCACAGCTCTTATCACCACTCCTTTCAATGACTCTCCCCTGTTTGCCTAAGTTTAGTGACACCTGGATACCAGATCCATGCTGCTTATTGTCCTAACACCAATTCCTGGAGCACAGTAGGTGCTCAATAAGCAGTGAGTTAGTAATTGAATGAATGAATGAATGCATTTTCCTTTGTGGACAGACATAATTTTTTGGAGAACCTAGGTAAAAGAGACTCTGCAGATACCCCGCCAAGATCCCTTGTGGTGCAGCCATCCCACGGCAGTTGTGAGTGGTGGCCTCTGGCCCCCCATGACTGCCCCTTGCTCTGGAGAATTGCCCTCAGAGGCTGAGGGGAGCCACTTCTCCTGGGGGTGTTCACACATCACTGAACCCCGCAGACAATGACTGACTGACATTGGGATACAGAAGTCCATCCCACTTGTCTCAAGGGAGGAAACTCCACTTGCAGTTAATGCTGCAGAGCCTTTTATCTGGGATTCAAAGTTAGACTTTACCTGAGACCATACCTTTTACCTGAGACCATGTTCTTCCCTCCTTTACCAGTTTTCCTGAGACCACTCCCTCAATAAATCATCTGTGCCCAAATCCCCATTTTAAGTTCTGCTTTTAGGAAACCCAAAATACAACACTAGTGTATTTTTTCTTCAGCTTTTTCCCCCCTTTTTGTCAGATTTGAACTTTTCTTCCTCTCCCCACATGCTTTACATTTATTTCTTTCTATTTCTTAAAAAAATCTTTCACAAATGGCTTTCTTCACTAACCCGCAAACTATCAATATGCTGCTTTGTAAGAATCATTTTTCATCAAGTCTAGCACAAGCCTTCAAAGTCATCTGACTTTCTGTCCACACCTGTGGGTGTGCATCCATCGTAAATAGGGCCTCCCCCAGTTAAGGGAGGTTAATTAATCAGGCTGGACTCTAATCTGGATTACTGGAGTTCTTTACAAGTAGAATGAAATTCAAACAGAGAGAGTGACTGGCCACAGGGAGTAGCCAGGAGGCAGAAGTCAATGGAACCAGAAGAGGAAGGAAAGCCGCAGTGTGCATTTCCATATGAGGGAGATGTCAAGGAACCCCGAAGACGGACTGCCAGCCGGAAGATACTGACCCTCGGAGGAAGCAAGCCTTCTAGCCTCTGGGACGATGCATCGATAAATTCCTGTTGTTAAGCCAACCCATGAATGATATTTGTTTTAGCAGCTAGGAAGCGAATACGCTTTTCTATCTGGATATTTATTTTATTCATGAATGCACCAGAAAATTCTCTGAATATGCTGATTAAACAGTTCTGATGAATAGCAAAATCCATTACTGCACAATTCCACAATTCTCCTGAGTGATAAAGGGGAATGATAATCCTGTCACTCGTCCATGTGGCCTAACACAACTGTGACATGACTTCATGAAAAGCATGCTTCTTGTATTTTGCATCTGGTTGCCATTTGACCCGCTTAGTAACAGAAAGACATGTGGAATGAGGGAAATCTTGGAAAGCTATCATATTAAGCAGAGAGAAGCATGCTGAATCTGCCAAAAGGGCAAACAGACAAAAAACAACCTAGAATCCAAGTGATGCTCTAAATATACTTGATTTTAGTCATGACTATGGCTTCAAAGCATGGACTTATAGGCTTATACTCCCAAATGACCAATCAGTGCCATTAACTAAGCCTCAGGGCCTTTGCACTTGCTGCTTTCTCTTCTTGGGTCATTTTTCTATTAATATTTGCCTTGCTAGCTCCCTCTTATTACTGGGGTCTCAGCTCCATTTAAAATCACTTCTTCCCCCAGCATTATTCTGTAACACATACCTCTGTTTTATATGCTTGATAGCACTTATCACTAGCTGATTATCTAGTATATTCACTTAGTGTCTGTCTACCATCACTAGAAACTAAGTTCCCAGAAGCCAGGCACTTTTATCTATCTTATCTGCTTCTCAATCCCCAGTGCCTAGAACAGAGCCTGATACATTGTGGGCACTTGATAATTGTTAAACAGAGGAGTGATCCAGATTATTTTAGCACACTCCAAGTCATTCTTGGATAAGGAGGAGATGCCTCATGTCATCTCTTACAGGCATTAATGACTTGGACCAGAAATCTCAACATTGAGTTTACTAGGCAAATATGTACAGCTGCATCATTGGCCATCTCATTGACAGTCATCAGAAATGCACTTAAAACAATATACTAGAAAACACAGATAAGCATGCGACCCAGTGGTCTCGGCCACGGTGCTGGAACCTCTCCAGAGCCTGGTCTCAAGTCAGGGGACAACTTGCCTGACTTTCAGCCAGAACTGGAGAAGTAGGTTGTTCATTCTCTGCTGGGAGTGAAAGGTGAGATGCACAGAGCCTCTGACCTCTGGGCGGGTGCTTATAAAAGAGCTTGACTTTCTCCTTCCTACCCCAAGTCAGGTGGAGGCCACCAATTAGGAGAGTTGGGTTTTGCAGTATTCAAGTCAGAGTTAGGAGGGAAGGGGGAAGGTGAGATGACAGAAGGGGAGGATTGGCAACCTTAAACCTTCAGCATAAAGAACTCTGTGCTACCGTTCCTCCTGAAGATACTTTAGACATGGGTGTATTTATGTGTGGGTGAGGGGATGGGATATGTGCAGGTGGGTTGAATGTATCTCTATATATTATCTTTAAACAGCAATATCAGGTCATGTTTCATATTTATTTATCCATCCATTAATTCATTCTTCCAGCTAACATTTATTGACCACCTGCTCTTTGCCAGATTTTTGGGTCTGGCTTTCTTAACAAAGAAAATATTTACACTAATTTTTTTAGACTTCTCCCGCAAGGTTTTAGAACAACAAATCTATGTGTTAAAGGACCTATTAAAGAAAATGTCCCTTCCTAGAAGGTTAGTGATTCATTCACTAAACATTCCTGGCCTGACTTCTCTGAACAGAAACTGTGCCATGCACAGAAATTATAATGGTGAGGGAAAAGACAAACAAATGAACAGACAGACAGACAGGCATGGCTTCCAAGCTGTTGGAGTTTCCATTCTGGTGGGGCATACTGGTTTCAATGAAACATAACATGAAGAAACGTAAATGGCAACTGGGAGAAGTGCCATAGAGGAAAGGTCCACAGCCAAGGTGAGCATATTGCAAGGAATTGGCTCATTCGGGAGGTCAAGGGAAGTTCCCTGAGGAAGAGAGATTTGAGCCATAATCTGATGCATGAGCTGGAGTCAACCAGGTGAAATCGGTGGGGAGGGGTTGGGTACAAACTATGGAAAGAGGCGTGTAGGACCCCTAGATTCTATAACTGCAGGGGACACTATTGACATTGTGTCAATTTCCCACCAAATTGTGCAATGATGCCTTGAGACTCCTAAGTAGGCAAATAGCATGTGCAAAGGTCATCAGGTGGGGGCAGGGGGAGAAGCCTGGGGCACTTAAGGAACTGAGAGTTGAAGTAGGAGGCCAGAGCTAGGAGAGTGAAGTGGGGTATGGGCCAAGCCAAGGCCAGCACAGTGGACTATGGGAAGCCATTGGTATTTTTATTTTAAAGAGATTTACATTGAAAAGAGACCCTCCTGGTTATGTAAGGCAGGCCTTTGTTTGGCAAGAATTGACTTGCCAATGCAATAAAGACAATGTGAGTACATAGCTAAAAACTAGGACAGATCCCATCCCTCCCTAAATGCTCATTTCAATCATTTTGGAAAAAGTTAAACAATAATATGATATGATGTAAAACATAATTTATTAATAGCAATATTTTATGGATGCATACAGAACTCTAATTCTGATGAGAACCTTTAAAGATAGGCATCATTATCTCCATTTTACAGAAGAGAAAACGACTCAGAATGGTTGTATAGCTAGTTAGAATAAGGAAGTGTGAGAATGCTACCCAAGATTGATTCCACTACAACCCCTGCCTCACAATAGCTCAATGTTTTCTTTGCTGTAACAATAGTCACCATTGGTTTCCCCAAGGCTGGATGGAATTATTCATCTACTCCTGAATTTATTCATTCATTTCTTTGTTGTTCTTTCATTCAAGTTAAATCAAAATTCCTATTGAGCCCTTGAGGTCCTGCATGATCTGACTCTTAGTCTTCCATTAAAAACTCATCTCCTATTACTGTCCCCCTTACCCTCTCCTCCAGCCCCACCAGCAACCTGTACACTTGCCATTCTTCTGCTTGCCTGGAATGAGCTTCCTCTCCAACTCATGGGACTTGTTCCTGAGCTTCGTTTTGCTCAAATATCACCTCTGTGATGACCTACCTAAAATACCTGACTGTACCCACCTCACCATCATTCTCTGTTCCTTGGTCTTGCATTGTTTTTTCTCTCATAGGGCCAAACAGTACATAACATTAGCATCTACTTATCTCCTCACTCTATTCTAGAAGGAAAGACCCGTAAGGGCAAAAGCCTTGTAGGACAAGGCTTGACAAGAGCAAGGCCTTGCCAAGTAATTGATGAATGAATAAATGAATGAATGAATGATTAAACGGAGAAGGCTAATGTTGTAACGGGAGATTTGGCCCCTGCAAAGAAACTGTGCCCTGGGACCGACCACTGAGAATTAACATTTCTTACCTGCAGGAAAGACACCTTCGTGAGTGAAACCTGATTTTGGCCTCTCTGCCACTTGGGTCCAACAGAATTGTTGGGCACAGTTTTAAAACATCCCTAACTCTTAGTGCACATAGGCATTGCTCATGCTCCTGGATTCGCTGGAGGCAAACAAACACATACTCCAGGCATAAAATAATTTAGGCAGAAGGCCTGAATAAGCACACATCTCTTTTACTAGCTCCTCTCAGAGGGATTTCGAGTGAAAATGAGGTTTGTGTGTAAACTCCAGAGAATGCCTCTTTCTAGACATCTGGGGAAGACCTGGGACAGCAAAATGAGGTCACAGCATGAATGGCCAAAGAAGTTCTTGCCGAGATGGCCATTGTGCACCAAATTTTCTTACATGCTGAGGAGAGGTGTCCAAGCAATGTAACCTGAGCAGTTTCTGGAGGGAACAGTAGTGGCAGCTACTGTTTACTGAGTGCTTGCTGTATACCAGTTTGCACTGATCATCTCATTTTATCTTCATCGCATGCCTACGACGGGGCACAAGTACTGTTTCTTTTTTTTTTTCCCAAAGATTTATTTATTTATTTATTTCTCTCCCCTTCCCCCCACCTCCCTGCCCCGGTTGTCTGTTCTCTGTATCTATTTGCTGCGTCTTCTTCTTTGTCTGCTGCTGTTGTTGTCGTGGTACGGGAATCTGTGTTTCTTTTTGTTGCGTCATCTTGTTGTGTCAGCTATCTGTGTGGGTGGTGCCATTCCTGGGCAGGCTGCACTTTCTTTCGCGCTGGGCAGCTCTCCTTTCGGGCACACTCCTTGCGCATGGGGCTCCCCTACCTGGGGACACCCCTGCGTGGCATGGCACTCCTTGCGCGCATCAGTACTGTGCACGGGCCAGCTCCACGCGGGTCAAGGAGGCCTGGGGTTTGAACCGCAGACCTCCCATGTGGTAGACGGATGCCCTAACCACTGGGCCAAGTCCACTTCCCAGTACTGTTTCTATTTACAGATGGAGTTTCCTGGAGTTTAGAGAAATTATGTGACATGTCTGAGGTATGACAGCTAGTATGGTTCAAGGCCAGGAATAAATGCAGGTGTATCTGCCTCCAAAGTCCAATTTCTGGGCACTAAACTGAGATGGTCATTAGATCACGTATAGACAGTTTATATAATCTCAGACATAAACTTGTAAGAGGTTAGAAAAGTAAGAGTCTTGGCCAAAATGGGGCTAAGCAAGCCTCATCCATTTAAGAAATGTTTCCTGACCTCTTGTTGTACACCTGGCATTGTGTTTGGTTTTAAGGAAACCATGTTGAGTCGGGTCAGATAATCCCAACTCTCTCGGGTCCCTTCGTGGAGTGCGTATACCACTGGGGTGGCAGCCTTGTACAAATACTAACGCTGATCAATTTGTGATAAGAGAAGAAGCCTGGAGTGATGAAAGCGTGTAATAGAGGGGATTAGCCTTCCCTGAAGGACTGCAGGCTTAGTCATAGCTCAAATACACACTGAAAATTAACTCAGGAGCACACTTTTTCTGGGGTCAGAGAAATGTTTTACATGCCTTTCAGATATTCTGAACCTATCTCTAGGACTTCTAAACAGGTATATGTACCAAGAGACTCCTATTATCTGAGTGTAGCAAATATATGCACAGCCTGGTCGGACACAGGCCAGCAAACGGAAGAGGCAGGCAACAGTCAGGTAAATTCTAGACACACAAGCGGCTTATAAATAAACACTCAACTCACCAAACAGAGATAAATGAACAATAAATAAGAGAATTTAATATAGTTAGATACACACAACTATTTCAGGGAGATAAGCAGCAATGGGATAAAGATAATCAAGTATATAGGGGAACAAATACACAAATTCTGGAAGGAAAGAAAGAAAAGGGAAAAAGTTAGAAAATTTTCGTCCAGGAATTGCTGATAACGCCAGCAAGCATCATGCTTTCCGCATTCTTAGTGTATGTCGAGTCTTCTAATCTGTTGTAAGCTATATTCTCTACAGGCAGATATACCACCAGAGAGAACAGTAAGGCCACCTATTTCTACTTCTCTGACACCTGACTTCGTCTGCAAGCTGCCTTACTGGCAAAGAGAGACTCTGAGGGCTTATCGAATATGCAATCTCACTGCACACTCCTGCTGATATTCTTAGGCGTTGCATAAATCTAGGACTTGCCAACTATGGAACTTGCAGAGTTTACTTCTGCACTCAGCCTATTCCCTTATCCCCTTCTTAGGCCCAGATATGGGGGTTGCGAAGTCCAATATCTTAGAGGAAGACGATTTGCAAAATAGTAGGTGATTTCAAACCTGTTCATATAACCTTAGTAAATGTTGATTTATGCTACATCTTGTTAAGATGATCCTTAAACTTAACTACGATTTGGAAGGAATTGGAATGAAGAAGAGAGCAAGTAGACAGGACAAGGGATGGAATGGAAGGAAGAAATCCTTCCAGGAAAAACCAAGGCATTGGGAAACGGACTTGGCCCAGTGGTTAGGGCTTCCGTCTACCACATGGGAGGTCCGCGGTTCAAACCCCGGGCCTCCTTGACCCGTGTGGAGCTGGCCCATGCGCAGTGCTGATGTGCTCAAGGAGTGCCCTGCCATGCAGGGGTGTCCCCCGCGTAGGGGAGGGGGAGCCCCACGCACAAGGAGTGCACCCTTAAGGAGAGCCGCCCAGCGCGAAAGAAAGTGCAGCCTGCCCAGGAATGGCGCCGCCCACACTTCCCGTGCCACTGATGACAACAGAAGCGGACAAAGAAACAAGACGCAGCAAACAGACACAGAGAACAGACAACCTGTGGGGGGTGGGGGGGAGGGATTAAATCTGAGATCACTGACTTGAAATCCTTAATAGTTGTATCTTTGAATTTGTGTTTTGAAAGTGAAGTTCAATGGGGTAAGAGAGCATGGGCCAGGGACTTGGAGCCTCGGTTCACGGGCAGTTCCAAAACATCCCCATCTTCCTGAGAAGGGTTCTTAGCTGCTCACTCCATGCCCCCTGTGCCTTGGGCCTACCTGTCCTCCCCTTCCCTGTCCTTGCCCTGCTCCCGCTGTGCTCTTCACTTGGGGTGGTGATTGGGTGGGTTGGTAGGCGGAGGCCCAGAGCCTGCTGTAGCTCTCAACCCTGGGGGGAGGTTTGGATCAGGGTTAAACACATGTTGTGCAGCATCTCTGGGTGGGGCAGAGAGGTGGCCATCCTTGCCTGTGTCATCAGCACCATAGCATGGTCAGCAGGGCATGAGGTTTGCTTGCCCACCTCTGATACGCATAACCTCCCGGTGCAGAGGCTACAATCCTTTGGGTATAACCCATCCACCATGGGTTTGGGTGGTGAGTCCAAAGAAAAAAGAGATTGACTTCTCTGCTTTCAATTAGGGTCCTGAACGTTCATTTTGCACTGACACCCACACATTACGTAGTCGACGCTGTTTTAGTGAAATAAAATATAAATATTTAGGCCTGTGTACTTCTCCCATTCTCCCTTCAAATCATCTCTGGGATGACTTCTGGATATGCACAAAGATTCTAGCTCTCTTTCCTGCAGACATATGCTAGAATTGTGCTTCACCACCCCTCTAGAAGTTAGATATGACACATGACTGGCTTTCATGTCCAGCAGAAGCTTTGAGAGCTTGGGCAAGATTTGCCACATCTTCTTTCTCTCTGTCATGATAATCAGCCATGTTTCAGAGGGTGATTGCTTTATCAGTCTGGGCCCCAAATGAGGATGATAGGGAGCACAGCATCTTGTGTGAATGAGAAATAAACTTTGGTATTTTAAGCCACAGAGATTTGGGAGATATTTGTTGTTGTAGGAAACCGTGCTTATACGGTTTGATATGCTCTCCATGTCAAATTGTTCTTAGCACAATTTTTGGACAATAATAGATGCTTAGTATAGATTTATTGAATGAATGAATGCTCTCTTCCTGGCCATGTTAATAGTCTTATGTAGATGTATTCTTACTTGCTCAGTTGACCCTACTGTATAAGACCTATTATATCTTGATTTCTTACTTCTCTTGACTCTTTCTTTTATTGTCTCCTCTTTCTCCTTCCTCTTTCCTTTATCCCCACTTATTTTTTATTCTCTGTTTCATAGAGAGCTCTTTGAAAGCCACATGTATGCCAGCGACTTTTAAAACCCCAGCTCACGGCCCACGCACAGTATTGATGTGCACAAGGAGTGCCGTGCCACACAGGGGAGCCCCACGTGCAAGGAGTGGCGCTGCACACACGGAGGGCTGATGCAGCAAGATGATGCAAAAAGAAGAGACACAGATTCCTGGTGCCGCTGACAAGAATACAAACGGACACAGAAGAACACACAGAGAAAGGACACAGAGAGCAGACAATGGGGGAGGGGGAAGTGGAGAGAAATAAAAATAATAAATAAATAAATAAATAAAGCTCCAGCTCAGATCCATCCCTTTGACCTTCTATGTCATCTTTACCTTCAACTACATAGAACATTTCTATTTAGGTACCTGCCGGCATCTGACTCAATAGGCCAAAAGTGGGACTGAACATTATCTTCTGGAACTGTCAACATTTCCCTAAGCCTTGGTCCTAAATTTCTTACTATAGCAGTATTTTAGGTTTTGTATCTGTTGTTTATTTTATCTGTTTATAAACTTTCTTCTCTAATATCTTTGGATTCATTATGGCCTCCATTTAAACACCTTACCATTGTATTTCATGCACTCTTAATCTCATGTCCCAATTGCTCAAATAGCTGTCTACTCCTCTCCTTGCTTATAACATCTCTTTGTAAAAATTTTCTTATGCTAACTAGATTCTTCTTATAGAACAACAATTCTCAGCTAACATGTTACCATGTATTGATTAATGTATAATGCGTAAGAATGCTTTTATTTTTATTTTTTTGGTTTTACAATTTTGGACTCAAACACTATCTCATATAGAACATTAAGTTCTGAAGGTCATGCGGCAAGAAGGAGAGCAGCACAGAACCATAATGAGTGAGAGCAGAGAACTAGGACCAAAGAAAACCTGAGATTTTCTGGGAACACATGTGGGATTTGGGTGTGAGCCTGAGGGCCCGATTGGGACTGGAGATATATATTTGGGCCGTCCTTGTGATGGACAGAGTCACAGTGTATCTAGGGACAGCACAGCAGAAGTACCAGACGCGAATGCTGTGAGGGGCAGGTGGGAGGGTTAATGGAAGAGGGTTGGGCATGAGAGCCTGGTGGTCCCGGGTTAAGAGAATACTTCTCTTAGCTCCAGGTGACAACAGATACCTGGGAACACATGTCTGGTGTCATGAAATGCTCTGATTTTACAAAAGAAGCCAAGCATATGGATTTTTAGGTGGAAAACTTTGAAAGGTAGAAACAATTTTTTTTAACACCATCATACTCTAACAGAGCATTTCTTTGGGCCAGTCCTGCCTGCAGACTGCTGTTCTGAGACCTCTGGGTCTTAAAGGGAGTGAGAGCCCAGGCAGAGATCTCGAGAGCCAGGACGTTTATGGGGCCACCTGAGGAAGAGCCGTGGAAAAGCACACGTTCCCTCAGGGAGAAGGCAGGTCATCACACCAAGCATCACAAAGTAGGTCAAGAGAGAAGTTTAGAACCATGCGTTTTTCTATCATACTCAGAAAAACAGCAACAACCAAGCAACAAGTCTCTCAAAAGGAAAGATGCCAAAAACAAAACAAAACAAAAAGACTCCATTGGAAATCCAAAAAGAAAAGAAAAAAAGGGGAGTTGACAACCTTTGTATAGTATTGCAGTGCATTCAGGTTGCACATCAGAGACCAGCCGGGGTGGCTGGAAGGCAGAGAAAGAGACGGGCAGTGAGTGGGCAGTGAGGCACTGCAGGGAGAAAAGGAGAAGGGCTCTTTCAAAGAGGTGGGTAATGAAGGTTAACGGAGAGGTGAGAGTGACTTGAAAAGGAAGCACCAGTGAAGAGAGACACAGACAGGATATGTCGCTGACATTCACACTCATGAAATTATCAGCTGACACCAAGTGAGCACGTACCTGAGCCAACATTCCAAGAGCTTCAGCTCTAACTCATTTAATCCTCCCAAAGCCCTCTGAGTTAGGTACTATTTCTATGCCCATTTTGAAGATGAAGCAACTGAGGCGTAAAAGTACATTTATGTAGTTTAATTCTCTCTTTATGTTTTTAAAAGGGAGATTTGAGAATGCTTGAAGAGAGAGAGGAAAAGTCAGGAAAAGAGAGCATGAGAATTTGAGTGGTGCCTCTGGAGCACATCCAGTCAAAAAGAGGTAATGCAAAGATCCAAACAAAAATTGAGTCATTTTTGGGGGGAAGGGGGTAGCAAAAGGGAGAGTTGTTTTTTTCTTCAGAAACAGCAGGAAAGGAAGAGAAGGAAATAGATGAAGTGATATTGTTGGTGAACAGGGAAGTTGAAAGAAGAGATGTAGCAGTCTCTTTGCTTTTGTTTTTCAAATAAATCACATTGGACATGGGGCTCTGTTACTCTTGGGGATGTGACACAGATTCTTGGTTGTGGGAGGACATAAATTAATCATAAAACAGACCTTGGATAGCGAGGAGAGATTAATCATCTAGAAACAAACCAAGGAGGATTATTTCATATTTTTGGGTGATGCTCAAATATGCATCCAACCCCACCAGAGCACTGGAGCCATATGGAATCCTTTTGGGTGCACCTGGTAACCCAGGCTTCCCAAAAGGGCTGCTCTGAAGTCATAGTCTCCACTCTAAATGCTTGGAGATAATTCTTGGAACTTGTCAACTCTGTTCTTTCCCTTTGCACTGCACATAACACATGCCCTCTCCAGCTGGTATTGTAAAAATCTTGTCCTCGCCCATCTGGGTGACTTGTTTTTAAGAATTGTGAAATGTGGGATAGGAATACAACACTTTCATTAAAAAAAAATCCTCCCTGTGTATAATTTGCATTATACAGAACATGATGGAAAGCATAGAGGAAAATAATTTTCCCCTCACAAAAATGGCAGCAGTTTTAGGCTCAGATACTCTAAAGTTCTGGGTAACACAAAGGAGCTTCAATTCTTTCCGGTAGTTTATTCTAAAGTTGTGATTCTCGAACTAAGTGGGTGTAAATGTGAACTAGAGTGCTTTTAAAATTTCAGATTCTGGTTTAGTAAGTCTGAGTCGAGGCCTGCAAAGCTGCATTTTTTTTTTAGGGGACACTGGGGAATGAACCCAGTACCTCATACATGGGAAGCAGGCCCTCAACCACGGAGCTGCATCCACTCTCCAATGGGAGTTGGTTTTTTCCATTTGTTTGTTTGTTTGTTTTTATTTGTTCTTAGGAGATACCAGGGATCCCACCCCGGACCTTGGACATGGGAAGCAGGTCTCAACCACTTGAGCTACATCTGCTCCCTGGAAAGCTGCATTTTATTCAAATTCCCCAGGTGGGCCTTAGGTTTTCTTTCTAAAAACTCCATCCTAGACGTCATAATGAGTAGGGAATCTTATCCTGCATTATACTGAGAACAGATGATAGGCCTGACTTGGAGAAATGGGCATTCGCAAAAGCCACAAAGTTCACAAAAGGGTGTCAGGGATTGCAAAGGCAAGAGGCGTCTCTGAAAGATTAGAGGAATTCCAATCAACACATATTCCACCAGGCCTCGTGTACAGGACAGAGATGAGGGGGGTGTAATCCCAGTCCAGGATCTGTTAGGGAGAAACACACTTGTGTCATATACATGAACTACGAGAAGCTGAGATGGGCGTGCAAAGCACATCTGCGAAGGCTGGATGACAGCGGCAGCTAAGGCGCTTGGCCTTTTGTTTCATTCCTGGCACTTGCCTCATTGAATCTCACAATAACCTTAAGAGGTGTCCCACCTGGGAAGGGTGCTACTGCGAACTAGGCAGTGGGGGGCCAGAGATGACGCTAAATATCCTCACATGCACAGGACAGATGTCCACGGGGCTGAGGCTGAGAACCCCTGCTTTAACCGTTTAGGGCAGGGGTGACGAGGCCAGAGGTGAACAGCAAACACTGTTGCAATGTTTCGGCAGCCGCAGAAATGAGCCTGGGTCTGTGGGTGAGCCGTGGCCCTGAAGGCAGAAATCTCCTGATGCCCTAGTTCTCAGTCTTCCTTCATTAACTAGCTCTTCCTGGAGTGACTGTAAGTTGACTGCTGCATGTTAGAATGCAGACATCGTTAACCAAGTGTGACTTTGTCCTTTCGTGCTAGGACATTATTAATCTGCTGGTGCCAATAATTAACCTCTGTTTAAAAGGCACCCTTCTCTTGATACTAGCCTCCCCTTCCACCGCCTGGAAGGAACCTCTGCTGGGAGTCATCTTCTCCCCAAACATGCACCCAAACATGACGCGGGCTGGGCAATTGTGATTGCTCCGATGCTTTGCATATTTATGTTTGAGACCTTCTTATGAACTGTTACTTTAAAGCAGAAGGATCAGTTCATCTTTAAAAAGGGGTGATTGATCGCTGCCAGTCGGGCATTCCTTCATTCCTGGCTTCCTCTTAGCCTCCGTAATAAGTTTTTCGCGAACACCAGTCTGCTATTAAAGAATGGTATTCATCATAGGCCAAGCAGGGAGGGGGCAGAATTTCATGGGCACAATACCATATTTCAATGCACAGTGTCCTTTTTGTTCAACTCGATCTGCTGCGTCGTTAACATTTGAGAAAAAACACACAAAGACTTTGGTAAATATTAATCAGAAATACAAAGCCCCTTTCCCTACTCAATTATCCATTATTGGGCTCTCCAGGTGATAATGCCCTGCTAAACTTCCTATTTGCTTAAAACGCAAGTGAAAAGTACTTTCGGTGATGGCATGGAGTGCTCTTGGCAGCCTAAGTGGTCTGTGAAGGTAGGGAAACATCTTTCCTCTCTCCAGCCCACTCCTCCTTCATTGAGCAATCTTCTGGGTCTTGCAGCATCTGAGTGAGTCCAGCGCCCTGGCGCCAGTCCTCACCCGATGAGACAGAACTTTTGCAAACATGTCCAGATGACTTGAGACTTGCAGAATTAACAGCGTGTGTGCCCAATGGTCAACAGTACCCAATAGCCTGCGGATCGTGGCACTTCTGTAGAGTGCAATCTCTGGGAACTCAGAAGTCCATTTCCTTCCACTTCAGATTTCATCAGACCATGCAAATTACCATCAACCTTTCCACACTGGCTGAAGCAGGTCTAAGTCATGATCTTCCTTATTATCAGTGAAGTCATTAAAAGTCCATCAGATCAATTGGGCTCTGACATAACATAAAACATGTTCTTGGATGAAATCTATTTCACCACTCCTCTAACTGATGTAAGTTCAAAGAGGCTGATAATGAAACCTTGTCCTCAAGTTAACAATGAATATTAAAATCCAGGTTGCAAGAGCTGGATTTATTATGGAATATCAAAATCTGACCTCCAAAGGCCATGCCACTGAGAGTCACTGGCTTCACATAAACAGCAAATATGCAGTCTGACTTGTGAAGAGGGCAGGGGCAATTCTTAAGCACACACTTCCTAGCGACCAGGGCAATCTACCCACAAGCCTAAAATTATTGGTGGCAGAGCAAAGAAGTGGGGTGATTTTTCACCAAGTTATCAAGTGTGTTAGTAACTTAAATTGTTCCACTCTTGTCTCTGTTTGAAAACTAGGCTGAACCTCTCTGCTTTTCCTACCAATTGGACAAAAGTTGCTCCCCCAAAACTATTTTTTCTTGGCCTCTGTGTGACATTATATCTGTCCTCAATAAAAACAATGAATGAATATGTATTAGGCACTTGGCATATTTTAATTTTGTGGAAGGGCCATCTAAGTATTCTCCTGTGTACATACCATTAGCAGTTTTTCTGAGAAACTACTGGGGACTTTGCTGTCTCTTGAGTGCTTAAGAAATACAGGGAGACCTAACTAGAAGATATTCTGGTTTGCTCAGAAACAGGCAGATTAAACCAACAAACTAATTATGCTTTATACAAGAACTCAGGAGGTAAAAATTCTTGCATAACAGCTTGTTAGTATGTTACTTATTTCTACTCTTACATGCAGGAAGTGTTACTTTCTATACCAGGGCTTTTGAATTGCTTAATACTTGACCTACAGGAGGAAATACATTTGATATTATGAACCAGTACACATGTATCTATAGATGTAAAGAAACATTTATTTGAAAATATTACTTTCCTCTCTGCATGCAAGGAAATCAGATCTAATCTATTATAGTCTGTTTTTTGGGATGCTGGTCATAACCCATAAAATTGATTACATGATCTACTAATAGGTCTGGATTCACAAATTTGAAAACATTGCTCTGTCCTGAAATATTCAAGCTCTAAACCCAAATGGTTTTCTCTATCTTAAGAATAATGACCTTGTACATTTCAATCAGCAATAGAGGTGGGGGAATCACTTCTAAAGTATTTGCGTTATACCAGGATTTAGATTCAGTAATTTAGAACCAAGGTGCTGTTTTCAAACGAGAAGTGGGACATCAGTTTTACACAAGTTTTTTTTTATCTGTAAATTTCACCTTTCACTGTTCATGGTTTTATTGTAAGGATTTCTCTTCCTTCTTTCTTCCCTTCCTTCTCTTTCTCTTTCCCTCTGTCTCCCTTTCTCCCTCTCTTTCTTTTGAAACTCAAGCTGGTACTACATGACAGAAAGTGAAAAATAGGACGAAATGTCTGAATGTTTCCAAATATACAGATGCTCTGGCATCTATAGTCACAATGACTCCTGACCCACGTGTCACTTTTTACTTAGCCATTTTACTTAGCCAAGATAGGGGAACACCAATGATGTTAGCTGAGCTAAAGTTGCACACATATTGTCCATTATTTTTCTAATATAGAATATCAATTCCCATCAAAATATTTTTCTAGAAGGAAATTTCTCATTGCCTGGAAAGTTAGGATCTGGAAATGTGCCATAACACCATTAGATATTGAGTAGAATTTGGGATAAATTCTATTTATCTTAGAAATCAATCAATTAGTTATTTATTATAGGAAAAAGAAAACTTCAGAGGGATATTCCAACAATGAGGGCAACTTTCTAATGCGGTTCCAAAAAAAGGTTACCTTAAGCTGGAAAGAAAATGTAATAACCTCCAAATGGTATCCAATATTCCTATGTTTGGTTCGTACATTTGACTTTTACTTCTTTTTTCATATAAAATGAAATACTTACTTGAACCTCATCCCGGATATGACCTCTACAGGAAATCAATGGGAAAAACTATTTGAGACTCTACGTTGCCAAAGCAAATTGATGATGATTTTTTCAGCTCAATTCTTGTATCACATTACAAAGTATATTAGCAAAAGAAACAAAAGGGGTGATTACAATATGACTCAGTAGAAGTTAATAAAAAAGAGGAAGAAAGTAAATTGAAACTTGCTAAGGAATCTCCAGGGAGTGGGGGTATGCTTTCTATAAACTCTTGGAAAGTTTAAAAATCATGAATGGACAGAGGATTGGATTAAATTGAAGAGATTCCTTAACTGCGTTCTTTGAACTTTAAAAATACAGATATTTTAGATGCAGATCATTTTCCTGGCTTTTACCAAGAAGAGTGATGGGATATTAAAAGTCCTGATGATGACAGGCTCTCCCTGAGATTTTCAATGCCATAAGGAATAAGTTGATGTTAGTGATAAGAAAAACCATTCTCCCTCCTTTTTCATTATTAATGACCAAATATTATTAAATTGATATTTTGGTTTTGATCTGAACAGGTTATTAAATACATGGATTATTAACCTAATAGTTGAGATCAGAGCTATGAAATAATTCAAGTTAATGGGAATTTTTGGATTTCTAATGAAATAACCAGTCTTTGACAAAACATCTCTATTAGGAGTTTGGAACATGAGAAAGCAGAGACCACAGATGTCCTTCAGGAAGAGAACAACATTCCTTGCTGGATTACAGGAAATTAGAAAACCAGATATCCATGATCAAAATAACGGGCAATTAAATAGAACCAGTGGAAGGTGCCAATGGCCATAGGGAATTCATTCCCGCTCTCCACCCCCGCTTCTGTTAGTTTTTTTTTAATAATGCTCCTCAATTAATATAGCACCAATTGTTTTGGCAATCCCAAAAAATTGGGGAACAGCCATGGATCTGCCCATGCCGGGCATGCTCTAGCTAAGGGAGTCGGGCATAAAGCAATTAGCAGGTGGCTCTTGGCCAGCAGCACTATCTGTTCTGATTACTTTGCCTTAAGCAAGGTGTGTGGGGAAGAGTATTTTGTCCAGAGGTTATACAATAAAAGGTAGTGGAATGTGATTTAATTTAGAAGGGAGAAGGAGACAGGAGCCAAGGGTGGGGAGTGCAGCCCAGGGCAGGCAAAGCTTTGCCTGGCTCCGACCCTTTTGTGAAATCCTCATCACCGTCCCTGAGATGCTGAGACAAACCAACCACGGATGCAGGCTGTCAGAGCAAGTGAAGGCGAACAGCTGCCCCCTCACTCTCCCTTTGCATACCTTCTCCACTGCGGGCTTCCTGCAGACACAGGAGCCTGCCAAAAAGCATCATCCTCTGATAGAATGTCCCAGTTTAAAAGTGACTCAATTACTGAGGAGAGGTTTGATAACTAATGTATTATTATATGACTCGATGAAGCCCTGTTCTTCCTTTTAACCATTTAAAGCAAGGGGAGCCCCGATTGCTAAATAGGGAAGGAAAGCCACAGCCAGTGAGGGCTTGAGCCTTTTGCAAAACCAGACAGGTGGGTCAGGAATCAGGCAGGGGCCTGGGACACAGGAATGCAAGAGGAGCTTCCTCCTTCAGGAGCCCACGGGGCGGGGGTGGGCGTGAGGCAGTGTGCAGAGGAGTTAAGAGGGCCAGCTGTGGGCCAGACTCGGAGTGCAAATCATGCCTCTGCCCTCGACTAGCTGTGGGGTCTCCGGCAAGTCATCTCAGCGAATAGCCAGAAGTAATCACAGCGAGTCTACCAACGGCAGCCACAGGCCGAGTCGGAACCACCCATCACCTCCAGCTAGCACCCGGCAGCGGCCCCAGCCCGGGGTCTGAGGTTGTGCCCATTCACTGGGCCAAGACCAAACAGGGTCCTTCTCTGTTCCTGCCAATGTTCTTGCGCATGGCCCCTGCTATGACGTTTAGAAATAAGCGGGACATGACAGTGAATAGGCAAACAAAAAAACACACATGGCATTTTCAGGCAGGAATAAGCTCTATGAAGAAAATGAAGCATGTGATGCAACGTGGGCTCACTCTTCTTCAGACACAGGGGTAGGGAAGGCTTTGGTCTTAGCTGGAGCCGGGAGGGAACATAGCCCTTAGACCCGGGAAGGTGCTAGACTGTTCTAAGATGAGAGAATTGCATAGGTGAAGGCTCTCCATGAACGTCAAGTGATGATGCTTGAGGTTTTTATTAGTCAACTGGGAGTTGGGACATTCCAGACAACGTCCTATGAGAAACCTGCCTTGTCACTCATACCTTGCTCTCAAAGGACCAGAGCATGGCCTGTGAGCCCACCCCCTCCTTGAAGAGCACGCCCAGTAGGGGATGCCATTGCTTAGACTGAGTGGGGAGGGGAGCTACCATCCATTCACCCCCCAGCCTAGAATTACTTGTAGGGATGGCGAGAACAGCATTGGCGGTGGCCCAAGCACACAGGTAAGGACTCATTGGCAGTTAAATCATGCTAAGCCATAACAGTAAGTAAATATGCCGGAGAGGGATTTGTAGCTGTCCAAGGACACAGAAAACCACAACCTTGGCCTCAAAACTGCATTCCTCATATATCTAACCCATTTTCTTATGCTATAGGATAAACTAAATAAATCAGAACACTCTTGGGATAGATCAGGAATAAGCTTGCAATAAATTCCATTAAACTCACTTGTCAATGCCTTGCCTGGAAACTTCACTTCTTTTTGAAAATTAAAAAAAAAAAATACATATGATTGAATGCTGTGGAGATGTGGTAGGAAATTGTCCCCTGAATTTGCACCTAACTTTTTTTTTTTTTTTAATGTATTGGGGCTGGGGATTGAGCCTGGGACATCCTATGTGGGAAGCCGGCACTCAACCACTGAGCCACATTGGCTCCCCTGAGTTGTTTTTTGTTTGTTTGCCTACCTGTTTCCTTTTTTGTTTTTAGGAGGTACAGGAACCAAACCCAGGACTTCCCATGTGGGAAGCAGATGCTCAACCACTTGAGTCACATCCCCTCCCTGCACCTAACTTTTGAGGAGATTAAATAAGTGGAGACAATTGAGTTTTGTGGAGGGTCATTACATTGCATTCAAATGGGATAAATTGAAAAACAGTAGGCAACTACTCATTTCCATCTTTTTTTTGTTGGATCATTAATTGTTAGCACAGTGTACACAGTTAGTACTCAATAAATATTAGTTGCATGAGTGAATGAATGAATGAAGAATTGGCTTTGAATTCCACGCATTTGTTACATATTACTATAATTTTTTTGAGTGTGCTAAATGTTTTACACAGATCATTTACTTTACTGCCTACAATGAGGTATTGCTATATTTAATAGATGAATGAGCTGAGGCTGAGCAGCATTCAACAGCCAACCAAAATTTATTGAGCAACTATTATATGAGTGGCACACACAGCTATTTAAGTTTGTCTGACTCTAAATTCTGTACCTGCAACCACAATGATCTGCTGGTTCTGAAGAATGAAGGATGGTGGAAGCCAAGTGACAAGACTTTAAGCTGGACTTTGCTTCCCACTGACCCCAAGCAACAACTTGTGCCAGGTGTACCTTGGAAAATGAAAGGTCCTCAACGTAGATCTCCGTGTCTATCTCTGCCTGGCCACAGGGGCACACCTAAAAGGCTGCACTAGTCGTGATCGGGCCTACGTTTTCCATTAAATCTAACAAGAGTTTTTTCATGACAACTTGCAGGCCAAGCTTTAGAGCAACGATGCTCCATCTGGTAGGCAGACATTAGGCCACTTTTACGCTTCTAACTGGACATGCGGCACACATCCCTTGGGCCTGACAAACTGGAAATAGAACAGGTGTGATCCTGGAGTCTTGAAGCAGCAATTCTGGGCTGAGAGATAAAGACCAAAGGAGACAGGACTTCTCTCCTGTTCTCTGCTTGCATCAGGACTTTGGAGTTGCTGGTAACAGTCATCTGGGTAGGTGCTGGCAGTGCACATTTTTTTTAAAGCAGCATAGAAAGTGCCACTTCCTTTGAACTGGAAAAATCGTGGGCCCAGCCTTGGGGAATAAAATATAGCAAGTGAATTCCTAGTGCCCCCCAGGTTTTCATCTGAGTGGGTTTACAGCAGTGGTTTTCAACTGGGGGCAATCTTGTCCCCCAGGGGACATTTGTCCGGAAACATTTTTGCTTGTTACAATGGAGGAGAAGGGGTGCTACTGGCGTCTGGTGGGTAGAGACCAAGGAGGCCACTAAAGACTTTCAATGCCCAGGACAGCCCCTCAGCAACAAGGAAGTACCTGGCCCCAAATGCCGATGTGCTGGGGTGGAGAGCCTCTGTTGAAGAAGGCAAAGTGGAAAATGAGGCTTTGGGAAGCACGCCAGCTTTTTACATAGGGGACATATGTCGTTGTTGTTGTTTTGCCCTGTCACCCACTCATGCCGCTTCTGATAATAGTTTCTGATCTTGTTTCAGGACCCTCACTCCACCCCTGCTCCAGGGGTGGCATGTCCTGACTTGACCAAGAGTATCCCATTTCTCTGACAAAAGTGACTGGTTGGGCCTGGCATCACCATCGCCAATTAGAAGTCATGAGGTGCTGACTGGAATTTCTGAGAGAAAGGCCAGCTTCTAGCGACTGGGCGTACTCCTGGGAGGATATGAAGCTGGGGAGAGAGATTACTTCAGGTTGGCGAAAACATGGAGAACATGGAGCAGAGAAATATATATAGAGAAACAGGGCCTCTGTGGTAAAACTTGACGTCTTGAACCAGCAATACCTGAAGCCAGCATGCCCTGGACTTTTCTGTTACATGAGCTGGGAAATTGCCTAATTATTTAATTCATTAAATGTTAAGTCAAAAATAAATAATCTTCCTGCAACTTGAAGATGCCTAACTGATACTCATCACTTCAAGGTAATGATCTCTCAAATGACTTGCATGCAAACAACATAACGAAAAAGATGGCTGCAAATTCCTTTGTAATCTCCACAAGGGACTGCATAAGACAACATGTAAATCTGGGGAAAATTCTGGAAGGCAGAATTTTCCTGACAAAGGACTAATGGACCAGCTGCCTATGTTATTCATGACATCAGAAAAAGCTGGCAACCCTGATTTCTGGATGCTCAGGTACAAACAGAGCATGGTAGGTTTCATCTATCTTGTCAAGAGTCTGGGTGTTCTGGGAGAGCAGCAGCATTTCTGACACCTGTTATGATGACATCCATGATGAGATGATTGTGCCAGCCTCTGAGCAGACCTGGTACAAGGTTAGCAAGAGGCTGCCAGGCAGGTGTAACACTGTGTGAGGAAGGCCCAGGAGCTAGCTTTGGGGTACATTTGAGAATTGCATGGGAGTCACCCCAAGGGGAAACGTTCCAAACTGCATCAAGTCAGGGACCCACATCTCGCACTTTCACCCAGGTCCAGAGTCTAGCTGATGTTCAAGGCTATCACAGCAGTGATTCCTAAACCATGGCTCACATACCACAGGTGGCTGGCCAGATGTGTTTAGGGAGTCCTTGACAAATATTTAAAAATATGTATATTAATAGTTATGGGATTGTTTTAATGAAAACAAAAAGAGAAATATTATTAGCATAATAATCATGGGATTTAGTGGCTTTAGAGGTTTCTTGTAAAGGACCAGATGGTAAATATTTTCAGCTTAGAAGGATAGACAGTCACTACTCAACTATTCAATTCTGTCCTTGTGTTGAGAAAACATCCATCGATTACAGTAATGAGTGTGTGTGACTATGTTCCAATAAAACTTTATTTGCAAAGACAGGTGGAGGGGCCAGCTTTGGCTTGAGGGCCATAATTTGTCAATTCCTGGTTTTATAGGAAACACTTTAAAAAGAAGCGGGGCGCGGGGGGGGGGAATAAAATATAACACAAGTGGCATATAGATGTGGTAAATATCACAGAGGTAATACAAAGATGACTGGAATTTGATGAAACCTGTATTGAGGCCCACGTCCTCAGTGTTATTCATGGAAATAGTCATAACGGGAGAATAACGAAGTCTCCTCCAAGATAGTAACAGATAAGCGAGCACCTTCAAGATTAGAAGAAAATCCAGGAAAGGGGGAGAAGGCACGTCAGCATCCTGAAATACGAGAGCACTGTGTGCTGCTCCAGGGAGAGTGGAGAGGTGGGCTGGGCTGCGGCAGGCCATGATGACAGGCATGGGAAGCCACGGAAAGGCGGGGAGCCATGGAAAGGCTGGGAGCAGAAGAGACACTTGAGCCGAGCGCCCTGTTAAGGATACTCTTACTGCTCCATAAGCGTGGGACTGCCAGGTGACACTGCTGCTATAATGGTGCCTACCATCTGAAGAGGGTGGCAATCATGGCAGGCCTCTGGCCAATCATTTTGAACATTATTTGTTAGATTCTCCCAATAACCCATTGAACGGGGTATGCAATTAATCCTGTTTTACAAAAGTAGAAACTGACAACGACAGATGTTCATGAAGACGGCCAGTTTCCCACAGCTGGCGAGCGTCAGAACCAGGATGTGGCTCAGGTCTGTGTGAGTCCAAGGATCAGATTCTCATTTCTCTGCCAGGGTTCAACAATCTGCAGCTGGAGGGCCTAGTCCTGCCCAGCACCTCTTTTGTAAATAAAGTTTTATTGGGAAAGAACCACGCCCACTTGGCCGCATGTTGTCTATAACTGCTTCATGCAAAGGCAGAGCTGAACAGTTGTGTCAGAGGCCCCATGGCCTGCAAGGTCAAAAATATACATTATCTGCCTCTTTCCAGAAAAAGTCTGCTGACCCCTGCTCTATGCTATACTGACAGCAAGTTCTTTCTTGCCAACAGAATGTACAAAATGACTCTAACTATACTACGGCGCCACTACCAGTTTCACTGACCCAGAATGTCACTCTTACCATGACTTCTCAGACCCCTTTCCACTCTGTTCTCATGAGATATTTTAATTTCAGACTTAAACTGTTTTTTTAAAAGATGCATGAATATACACATTACAACTTGTAGAGAAACATTTCCAAGAAATATTTCAGGAGGAACTAATGACTGAGCATGTGAGAGCCAGCATCATGCAAGGGAATATTATTTCCTTTCTCCCATGGCTAACGTTTATTCCCCAGGTGATGTCTTGTTTGTTAGTCTGTCTTGAGGGAAAAATAGACTAGCAACCCACACACTTTGTCAAACTGATCAGAGTCAACAACTAACAGAAGATGACGCCCAGTGACTGATGAAATGCCATCTAGTAGCTAGGGCTGAGACGCGCAGGGACTCCTGGCTTTGGATTCTGGCTGAAGCTTCAGTTGAGACCTTCTTGACTCAGTTTACATATCAACACAGTGGAGGTGACAGCATAGAGTGGTAACTAGGTTGGTTTCCAAATCTACTGTGGTCCCTCTACATAGAATTAGAGTTGACGTCAATAGGTTCTCCCCTGGTGAACCGGCAGAAGCATCAGGTTTTAGCATTCGCTCTGAACGTCTGAGCTACTATAATGAAGTGCCTTATCCACACAAGTTAGAAATGTTGTGTTTATGTCAACAGGGCCTCATGTCCTCATGGAAAGGGAGTTGAGATTTTGCTTTTTCAAAAACCCAAGTTGAGGGAATGGTTGAATGTTCCAGTGAGTGGGATTGCTTTGCTTCTATAATGTAATCATATCACAACACTTAATAAGAAAAGCAGGATATAAATGGATGATTCGAGTAGTAGATAAATTTGAGAAATGCCTTTATGTATCTTCTAAGCAAAGCAACTTGAATCTGTTGCTTTGCCTTCAGCTCAAAGGGCACAACGTCAGCTGAAAACCTGCGGGGAAGGGGGTTGCAAACGTAAGAGAAACGTCCAATGGCAGTACAACTCCTTTTGGGGGATTTTGTCTTGTAAACCTCAGTGTATCTGCAGCTGCCATTATATGAGTATCTCCTGTACCACTTCTTTAGATAAACTCCTTCTTAAATGCAGTTGAAAAGTAAATTTAATGTCACAACTGAAAGTGAAAATCAAGCAACAATAGCTTACAAAATTGCCAGTTTGAGATGGTCCTCATTTTACACAAATATTACACATTAGAATAAATACATTACAGTTACATTTTTAAGATGTTTATCTTTGTACCATTTAAGATCCCACTGTATACTATCAGGGGTTCACATAGCCTCGAAAACACTTTTCTAGGGGAATATAAAAATTCATACATGTGAACATTTTATTTGACATGGCAAGCATTTTATTATTTGAATTAAATATTAAATGGTATCAAGTATGTATGCGTGTTTTGTTATAGGAAAACATGACATGTTTAAAATAAACCAATAAGTAAAAATGGTGTGGGAAGCTGGAGAAGGAGTCTACAAAGCGTTGAAGTTGAGAAGTGTGCAAACACAGTCTTAGTGACTTATTACCTCAAACCAGAGGCTCAACAAAGCCTCTGTTTATTCTGCAAATCCCAGGGAAAATAATTGCTGCAAGTTATCAGAAGATGCCACCCCAAAGCTCACCTGTGATCATGGGCTTGGTGCCCCTCCAATGCAGGTTTTCAGCCATTTGGCAGGTAGGGAAAAGGCATCCCACAGTCTCGTGGAGTTGCTCTCTATTCCAACCAAGGCCAAAGTCCATGTCTGAATTTCCCTGCTTAAAATCTTCTGATTGGAAGGAACTCTTTCCTCTGCGCCATAGACTTCACACACCTGTATACCAGTCCCCTGCTGGCCCCACCTTCTGCTTCTCTGAAACTGGGTTGAATTCTGCTCCCCCAAAAGACATATTCAAGTCTAATATCCAAGTCCCATGAACGTGACCTTATTTGGAAATAGGGTCTTTGAAAGCGTGATTAGTTAAGATGAGGCCCTGGTGTCCCTATAAGAAGAAGAAATTTGTACACAGACAGAGGCAGACCCTGGAGAGACGTCCAAAGGGAGGAAGGAAGGAGGAGGCAGAGACTGCAGGGACGCATCTCTAAGCCAAGAACACCAAGGTGGCTGGCAAACACCGGAAGCCGGAAGAGGCAAGGGAGGACTCTCCTCTACAGGTTTCAGATGGAGCACGGCCCTCCCGACTTCTTGATTTTGGACTTCTACCCACCGGAAGTGTGAGACAATAAGTGTGTGTAGTTTGAAGCCATGCCGTTAGTGCTACGTGGTTATGGCAATCCGGGGCCAGTAAGATAAATACCATCCCATTCACTAACCCCAGACAGTGGTCTTGCTCCTTCCTCAACAAGACCTGGGCACCCGTGGTTCCCACTAACTGCAGAGCTCTCTCCTTGCCCTTCCTTTTGATGGTTTATTCTCACTCTTTGGCCCATATGAAACATCACCTCATTAGAGGTATTCTCAGACAGCCCTCCATCCTTTGATCTGACTTTTATCTTCATAGCTCTTTTCACTGCCTCAAAATCATAATTAGTGGTTTAAATGGTTTACGCCGGTCTCCTCAACTGGGCTGTGGGGTCCTCAAAGGCAAAGCCCCCGTTAGGCACAATTTTATCTGCAGTACCTGGTACATAACAGATGCTCCATGCATGTTTTTTGAATAAATGAAGAGTAACTTTCCATGCCTTAGAAAAATCCAGATTCATTATGCCTTATGGAGCAAAATGCATATTCCCTTTACAAGTTATACTCTCTTAAAAATATCCCAATCCTATACCTGTCACTGCTGAGTTAAATAAATTCACTTAAAATTTCTTCTTTCTGTGTGTGTGCTTTGCTTGGGCCGTAAAGATGTGCCACATATGTTTTATGAGCTAACATTTATTTTAGACACTTTGGTCCATTGGACATGATCTTGCAAGCCTGAACTCTCAGCTGACATGCTGCTGAACATAATGGGGAGATTTAAAAAGGTATCATCAAGGAGTAGAGTGAATTGCAGAGTGCCAGGGGCAAGAAGAAGGAGGTTGAGATGAGCTGCAGAAAGTTTTTCACCCCTCTCACTGGCAGTCAAGGGGCTCTTCCTACCCAGTGCAGCCTCCGCACGACCCCTTCCCCGCCAGGCGAAGGATGCACAACAGCCTAATGGCTATCCTTGGAACTCAGAGCTCCCAGGAAACTTGGAAGCTGAATAGCAACATGTTGCAAACACAGGTAGAGAATCTAATCTAGGTGCGTGAGAGTGGGGGAGCTGCTGAGCCACTGTGTGGTATTCTGGATGGAATCCACAGGCCTCGGAAATTCCAGAACACTCTTTCCTCAGACAGGGCCTTCACTTCATTATGGAAACTAAGTTGTTGCCGGACATAGATTAGACATTGAAAAAATGCCATGCATCAATTCAGAGTGGAATCCACATGGAGAATAGGGAAGGTATGAAAGGTTTCAGAAAGCCATAACATCTCCATTTAGATAGAAATCTTTTTTTTCTTTTTAATTTAGTTGTTCATTTTCACTTTCAAGGCAAAGCTGTAAATTCAGCAGAACACAGGCACTTCAACATGGCATTTAAAAGTGTGCAGTTAGCTCCAGCAGGATGGAGGGCTAACCTGATATCCTCGACTCAAGTCAATTCAAATCAAATTCATTCAGTGCCAATTCCTTGCTAGCTCTCTGTATTAGTCAGCCAAAGGGGTGCTGATGCAAAATACCAGAAATGGGTTGGCTTTTATAAAGGGTATTTATCTGGGGTAGATGCTTATAGATACCAGGCCATAAAGCATAAGTTACTTCCCTCACCAAAGTCTATTTTCACATGTTGGAGCAAGATGGCTGTCAACGGCTGTGAGGGTTCAGGCTTCCTGGGTTCCTTCCTTTCAGGGTCTTGCTTCTCTCCGGGTTCAGGGTTCCTCCTTTCCCAGGGCTTGTTTCTTCCTGGGCTCAGGGTTCCTCTCTTCCTGAGGCTTGCTTCTCTTTCCTCTACAAGCTTACTTTCCGGGGTACCAGCTTAAGACTTCAGCATCAAACCCCAACATCAAAACTCCAACATTAGGAACCCTTGACTCTGTCCTTTGCCATGTCTTTTACCTGAGTCCCTACCCAACAAGGGGCTGGAATTCAATGCCCTAATGACATGGCCCAATCAAAGCCCCAGTCATAACTCAATCACACCCAGGTACAGACCAGATCACAAACATAATCCAAAATCTATTTTGGGAGTTAATAACCATATCAAACTGCTACAGGCTGTAAGGACAGAAATGAACAGGGAGAACCTTTAGAGGGCCTTGAGTATCTCCTTCATAACTCTCACCAAAGTTCATCATCGCACATTTCCTACTGTGATTATTTGCCTCATGTCTGTCTACCCCCAGCAGACTGTAAGTTTGGTGAGGGCAGAACTGTGTGTGTCTTGTTCACTTTTGGGTTCCCAAACTCATATCCAGTGCAGGCACATAGTAAGTACCCCACAAAAATCTGTTAAATGAATCAGTGAAAGCTCCAGGCCTGCCCTCATGGAGCTTGCTGTCTAGTAGGCAACAGAGAAGAATAGGAGGAGACACAAACACTGATGTGCCCTAACACAGAACAAAGCCCACGATGTGCCATGGGATGAAGCCCAGTTCCACTTGACAAGATGGGGTCATGAAATGCTTCCAAGAGGGGGTGAAGTCGAAGTGAATTTTAAAAGATAATGTCAGGTGGAGGGAATGCTTGGGGAAAGGCATGGAGGAGAGAATCATGTTCTAATTCTTCCTGAAGCATTAGCCCAAAACTTACCGAGGCAACCTATCAAAATGGCAGGTACAAAATCTTTGACCAAGCCAAACAGCTTTTACCTGTCGTCAGATTTGGCCCAACCAGAAGAGACAGAGCTATGTAGCCGATTCAGAGAAGACCTGTTACAGTCATTTATGTCCCTGGAAATTGCTGTCTCAATAGACCTACTACGTTTCTCTAAAGAGCTGGAAGAAGTTGTTAAAATACACACAGGACAACAAGAAGAGAAAGCCCCTCCCAAGATCTTTCCTGAGACCTCTAAGTCCATCCCAGTCTCTGTCCCCTGTCCTTCCTTTAACAGGGACATAGGTCGGAAGCAGAGTGGCCCCAGTTATGAATAAGGCTGTACGCTGCAGTGAAGAGGAAAGGGGTCCCATGACGTAACTGAAACTTCCATCTATGGTCTTTAAAAGGTGAGTCCTGAGTCAACAGCTGGAGTCTGCAGGGCTTGCATCGAACAGTCTGAGTTCTAATGAGCCAACTGTCAGAACTACAATCTCACTATTTGGGGCCATACATCCAAGATGTGTAAGTAATAAATGGCTGCAGAGACTGCTGAGGGTCTTGTGTGAGGTAACCGACTGCAAAAGCAATGATTTGTGCTTGGAAAACTCTACATTCAAAGAGGACATGCACAGGTTTGGCCTTTGGAGTTGAAGATTCTTTGGCAACTGTCCCTTAGAGTAGCCACTTTTTAACCTGGAGTACATCTCATCACAGGCAAAAGAGTTTCCCTTTTCGAGCTGAGGTCAATTCCTTTTTATGTTCATGCAAGTCTGTCTCAGAAGAGAGTGTGAGGTCCAGCCCACATGAGAATTTCATCTCACAAATACTCTCCCTTGAGATATACGCATGTCTTGCTTCCTCACATCCTGTGGGTCTTTACCTCACAGGTCCCTTCTTCAGCGTAGGCATCCTTGGCCATCCTATCTAATATTGAACCCTCCACTCTGACCCCAGACTCTTCCTCTACTTTCTCCTAGCTTTGTTTTCTCCTTAGCATTTCCCACTTAACCTATATATTTTATTTATTTCCCTTTATTTTCTTTCTCCTCTACCAGAAGTAAATACTCTTTGGCCTGTTTATTTGATTGTTTGGTTCACTGTTATATTTCCAGCCCTGTGGAAAGCACCGGCATAAAGGAAGTACTAAAAAGAGGCACAGGGAAGTGGACGTGGCTCAACTGATAGAGCATCCATATACCTGGGATGCTCCCAGGGCCTCCTGACCGGTGCTGCAGTGCGCAAGGAGTGCCATGCCACACAGGGGCGTCCTGCATAGAGGAACCCCACATGCAAGGAGTGCGCCCCTCAAGGAGAGTTGCCCTGCGTGAAAAAAAGCACAGCCTGACCAGGAATGGCGCCACACACATGGAGAACTGATGCAGCAAGATGACGCAACAAAAAAGAGACGCAGTATCCCAGTGCCACCGGATACGCAAGTGGATGCAGAAGAACACACAGCAAATGCAAACAGAGAGCAAATGACAGGGGAGATGGGGAGAGAAATAAATAAATCTTAAAAAAAAAAAAAGAAAAGAGGCACAGCTCACTTTAGATGCCATCTCAGTTACCACGGAACCATGTAGAGAGAGGACACAGTTCCAAGAGTTTCAGTTACAATTCTGTGCAAGAGTGAGGACTATGCGTATACAATGGTTTAGATGAACATGGCTGTCCCATATTCCTATTTGACAAGCTAGATCACCAGGGACAGTTCATCATTTGCTCTATAATACATCTTTCCTGACAGGAAATTCCTCTAACAATCATTTACAAACCAATGAGGTAGACAGATATGGGGATAATCTATTCAGGCCATGCCTTCTTTTCTCTAAGAACCAGCCCCTCCAAGGCCCCAGCTGACTCCTGCCTTCACCACAGTCAATTGGACTGAAAGTAGACTACCCAGAGAGAGCCAAACCTTTGACTAAGGAGTAGGCCAGGATTTGAACCGAGGCATAGGGACAATGAGGGAGGGGAAGGCTGAGGGATATTACTGAAGATCTACCAAGGCACGGTCCATGGGGAAAACCCGAGTTCTGCCCTCCCTGATGTCCATCCAGCTACTCGAGCTTCCCTTCAATTGTTCCTTGGAAGTGGGTAAGACTTATAATCCAAAGACGCTCAACTGAGACCAGCCGCAGGTACCCAGCTCGGCCCCATTCATCCAGAAATGCCAAGAGAAACAAGCAAACATAGGCTCCCCTGAAATAGCTTGCTGCCAGATTGAGAAGCTAGGACAAGGAGTAGCTGGAGACCAAGCTGGGCAGCATGCACAACGAGCCTGTGCCATCAGATGCACCTGGGGCAGGTTCAGTTGAGCTGCGGAGTAAAATTTTGAGATACCCTCGGGAAGGTCTGTTTGCCTTGGGGTTCAATGCCTAGAGTTGGGGGGCCTGACTTCCCACTACTGACTAGTCTCATGCTTGGAATTACTTGGGTCACTTGAGAATTTAGGGAGCCTTAACTCAGCAATATGCCTGACTTTGTAGCTAGTCAACATTTCTGCTCCTAACTCCTAGAGAGAAGAGGGGTTCTGGAGTCAGACCACCATTGCTGGAAGCCGAGCTTTGCTCCTTACCCTGGGGAAAGCTCTCATTTTCTTCCAGGAGACTTAGTTTTCTTATCTATATAATGGGAAAAAATAATACTGCTTAATGTATAATGTATATAAAATACCTGGCATGGAGTCTGGCACATGAAGTAAGTGCACAATAAATGATAGCTGTAAACACCAAGTTTTGTCTTATTGTAGGACTTAAGCTGCTGTCACTACCAGTCAGCCCTTGGTTTGTTTTCCCATGCCTCCATCGATAGCCTGGGTCATATCAGAGTCTCCATGACACACAAAAGTTGCAGCTAATGGCAAAATATCTATTGCTGTCACTTAACAAACCCACTGGGAGCCACCACAGTGTGAAAAAGTAGATAAATGTGATGAAGTAGATATTATTATCCCATCTTAGAGGAAAGCAAACTGAGGCCCAGAGGGGTTTCCTGGATCACTTTAGGCCTAGAAATATATTAAATGGTAATTAGTGCATATAGCAGAAAAATATCAGCAATGTATATTTTCAAAAAATTGCTTTAGCAAAAGCTAAATACTAGTTCAAGACTCACTTTTTATCTTAGTCAATGGTATTTACATAAGAAAAATATGAACTGAGCTTAAGAATTAGTCTTAAAATACAGGTTAGGTACTTACTAAATACTTGAATAAAGGAATAAGTGAATGAAAACAAATGACAAGAACAAAGGAGAGATCACTGAATAAAAATTTAGACATAAAACTAAGATTCAATCTTGTTCACAAATGCCCACCTAGAATCAGGATGCACCTCACTAACCACACAGGGTAGAAGATTAGTTAATAAATTAATCAGTTGTCCTCTGAGTGGATAAGGGCGCCACTCAGTCTTTAGCAGTAACTTATTCTTAGTTTGAATCTCAATATAACTTATACCAAAACAGTGAAATTCTTAGTGGAAAAGAAAAAAAAAACCACACAATCTAACTCCACTTGAATGCCCAAATTGCTTCAAACACTCTTTAATACAATATAATTTCAGCACAAAAATAATTCCAAGAGTTCTTTGCAATTTGTCATAAAGCAATTTAACCAATATATAAACACTTGTTCTTGATTCCAGGGTCTGAAATTAACCAGAATGACTGAAATGAAAATCTTTAGAGTAATTGCTGTGTATCCTGGCACTCTTTGTTCTTCCAGGATTGTAAGATTTTTCATAGTTATATTACTTATGATAAATTTGATTAATGTTTATTCTGTGACAGACATTATGAAAAACACCTTACCTATATTACCTTATTTAATTTTTCATAATATTTGATTAGTTTTTTTTTTTTAAAGATCAGACAAGTCTAAAGAAGGAAATAACAATAAAGGAAACTTGTGATTCCACCCCAGATAAAACAAATTAACAAAAGTTAAAAAAGAGCAATAAATGTTATGGCTAAAAACCTCAAACAGAATGGTATGTAAAGGTACAAACAAAATAGACATCAAAGCAACTCCCAAAGGTAGCCATTGTAAACTGGAGGTTTCTATGATTCCTTCCAGTAAAAAGAGAAAAAAAATTCCATATTATCTCATTAGATTTTAGTCTCCAGAGCAGTCCAACAAAGTAAGTATTATTGTTATACCCATTTTACAGATGAAACTGAAGTCTCAATCAGCTGAGTAACTTGCCTAGTCTTACAGCTAGATAAAAATGACAGGAACGAGATTTGAACCCGGTCTGTCTGACTTTGCAACCTGTGATTACATGTGTAGGCCTCTCTGACTTTGCGATACGGGCAGCAATAGAAAGGAAGCAGAGGGAGTGGGTATAGGTCAGTGCTTGAGCACCTGCTTCCCACATACGAGGTCCTGGGTTCAATCCCCGCTACCTCTTAAAAACAAAAGAAGTAGATCTGCCTAAGAGTTGGCCAGTCTTGTTAATATGGGCCAAACCAATACAAATGTGGGGTTTCAATATGATATTTTGCAGGCCTATCAATTTGGAGACTACTAGCAAGCCTAAATGTACGCATCGGGGTTATAAATAATGTCTTATTTACTCGCCGAAGGAAGGTAACATTTTAGGGCTATTCAAGCAAAATTAATGTTGACATACACATTCAGGTGAGAGCTGACAAACACGAAAAAGCGCATCACCCAATTGTATGCAAGTCTATCGCACAGATTCCTTATCTTGGAGGCAAACACGGTAAAGAATTCCGCTATATACCTGCATAGACATTTGGGCTTAGATAGGACACTTGTTCAATCTGTTCACTTTACAGACAGAAGGACAGGGGATAAGTCATAGTCACTTTGTTGGCCAGTGGAAGAGCTGGGAGGATGCGCAGGTCTTCAAAACCTCTTTGCTGAGTTTTGTATACCGCCACCTCCCAACCCCCACCCCAAATTTTCACCTGTAAGTGTCAAATCTCTGGTCTTGCTTCAATCTAATCAAGCATACCCTGTTTCTGATATTCCTACCAGAGAAGAATGTGAAGTTTAGCGAAACTATCCAATACAACATTTAACAAGATTTGGCACGGACAATTTCTTAGGAATTATGGCTTTAAGTACTCAGCAGCTTCACATAATGGGCTTTGTGATTTCATAGATGAAAGCACAGGGTGTTCGCCCCCACACAAAAATCAACTCTTGCCAAATAGATTCTTTAACATTTAGATAGCTTATCATTTCCATATTTGTTCCGCGTGCTCTGTGGATCTGCCATTTTGGGGAAAGGCACTTATGGAGGATAACCAGGGCACAGGAAGTCTTTTAAGAGGTTTTTAAAAAAAATGAGTTAGTCTGCCTAACACAATGTTTTCCAAAAATAATGTACTTTTGCTTAAAAATGTAAAATTAACATCAAATGAAGATCTCTTAAGAAGCTCTAAAATGGAGATGACTATCTTAGTAGCATGTAGTAGGTACTTGATGCAATCAGCATGTTCTACAGAGGTAATTACTTTTACTACTAATGGTGCCTCCCACTCAGTGAGAATGATAAGAGGCTCCAACTCTACTTAATCACGAGGCTTCTTCATTACTGCTCTACCACCTACCGGGTAAAACAATTCGATTGCTCTATTCAGCAACTCTCACAAATGAGAAAAATTTATTAACATGTGAGCAGAATGGAGCCTCTTTAGTAGGTTCAAAAAGGATTTACCTACATCATTTAAAAAATACATAGACCATTCAAATATTTGTGTGGATCATCTTGGATTAAGGTCTTTCTGAAAAATTGTTATTTTCATAGTGTCGAAGCTGGTTTACAACAATTATTGAATTGAACGTGCTTTGAAGCTATGTAGAGGTGTTTGGTAAGTGAAGGGAGTGATGGAATCAAGACAACAAGATGGCATCTGTGCTGGGTGAACTTGAGTAAGTGACTCAACTTCTCTGAGCTTATTTCCTCATTTGTGGAATTAGGAATAGGAAAAATATTTGCTCCATACATATTTATAGCCACACACATTGCATATGTGCTATGGACACTTATGTGTCTCTAAAAATGACCAGGCTATTCCAAATCTCACAATAAAAAACATAGGACAAATGGGGTGAGGACACGTGTCAGCCAACATGTAAAAAGCTAGGAACATGATAAAAACAGCAGCACAGTTTTACACATGTGAAACGGTTAGGGTATACATAAATGCTATGGTAAATACGACTCTTTATCTTGACAAAGATCTGAAGTTTGCTCATAAAAGTGGGCATCAGAAGGTTTGTAGCATGTGAGTTATTGTAAGAAGGTAGAAGGAGGGTTATCTGAAGTCCAGGGGGAAGGTGTATCACCAGATGTGAATGCATGTGGCTCAGAACCTACCCAGTGAATTGAAGTAGCTTGTGGATATTTGAGATGTATTTGTGTGTGCGTTTTGTGTATCCCTGTGTGGCTTGGTTCAGCTGGTGATTTGGTTTGACTGGTGATTTTCTGCGTTCATTTAGTGTTTCTTGCAGGCAAAATCTCACACATGCAAATGCAAGACTCCATTATGCTCAAAATATAACCATCGTGTAGGAAAAAACTCGTGTTTTCAAAAGAAGCTTTATAGCAGAATGGACTATACTATGAGGATTAAATAAGTTGATGTTGGCAAATACACAGTAGGCTCCCAAGAAGTGCCCTTGTCCTTTGATTTCCATGGCTACCCCAATTAAACAGGGATCAAATCTAACCCCAAACAATCCCTTCGCTTCTTTGGGTCAAAAAAATGATAGGACGCAAAGGACTCTTACGCAGTGTTACTAGATGACTCCACGTATTTGTTAAATGTTTGCACATTGTGCCCTTGTCCTTGCCTGCAACAATAGCATTTCCTGCAAAGGGTTTAAGAACAAAGTTAGGAAACACCATCCTTTTCCTTAAGTAGGAGTTGAAAACTACTCTGCAAGGAAGCAAGAATTTAGCTGCCCTTGAGGGAAAAAAATTGGTTACTATTCCCAATGTTTGATTAGCACTGAAGAAGGGCAGATAATTTCTCTCCAGAACCCTTTACTTAGTAATAGTAGATAATGCATACACAAGACTCTGCCTATGCCTGGAATGGCTCTAAGAGATCTGGATATATTAACTCATTTAAGATTCAAAGCATTCTATATAATGCTTTGCAAATCTTGATGCTTCTTATAAAATTAAGCTGAACAAATTTGGAAATTCAGGCAGATTTCCAGTTAACCAGGCAACACGTTTTCATTGGGTAACAAAAACTGGAGAAAACGGTATAGCTTAAAGTGTGACTTGGACTTTAGAGTCAGACCAATTAGAAAAATGGCCCCACTTACTAGCTATGTGTTTTAACTGCTATGAGCCTCCATTCTCCCTTCTGTAAAGGGGAGCCAATGAAAACTCTCTCTTGATGTTGCAGTGAGAATCAAAAGAGATAAACAGCAGAGGGCACAGAGTTAGGTCATTTTACTGATACGATCCTTCTTAATTACTTGTTTGGGGTTATGGTTGCACAATCTGGCTGTTTGCAATAGAACCTGGCACAAACCAAAGCCCTGGAAATTGGCATCTGAAGACTTGGCGAATTCCCATCCCTGATTTTCCCTTTTTGCATTCTCAAGATACAGGATTATTCTGTCCTTATAACATTAATTTGCCTTATATATGGCACCATGATCTACGAGGGTTTTAAAATTGGCCTATGGATTTATTTCTTACAGTGTTAACATGTGACTACCCATGTTAACCACGGTTTGTCACCTTGTATGAGGTGCCCACACTCCTTTTTGGTTTCTCACCTCCCAATCTAGCTGGTCCTCCCACTGGTTTATTGAAAATGCTTCTGCTCACCCAGGAGTTCCATGTTGTTATTTACAGTGGAAATTTTTCAGCCGCTGACTTAACACCCTTTCAGCAGGGTTGACCACTTTCCTCTTTTTAAATGCTTCTCTTTGTCTCTTATCTTGAAAATCACCCTATCTTCATTTTCTTCCAATACCTTTTAAAGATCATTCTCTGTCTTGTATTTTTTTAAAGACTCCTTCTCCTTTACAACTTTAAATATTGGTGTTCCTCAGGATTTAGTTTTTTCTCCTCCCATAATCTCTCCCTGGTATGCTCGTCCACTGCATAGGCACGAATTACCCTCTACTTGCTTGGACTTCAAGGTGATACCTCCAAGTATCAAGTTGAGGTCTGATGAGTATCCAATGGCCTTTCTATATGTCTTCAACATCTTCTAATGATCTCAAATCAACAGATCCAAAACAGAGTTCATGATCCTCACTCTTACCAACCCCCCCCCCCCAACCCCATTATTCTCAGCCTCAGAAAGTCATGCTAGGATTCTCTCCCTAGATTGAGCAAATCACAACATTCTATTGATTTTAACCCAAAATATATCTCAAGTCACTCACTTCTCCATATCTCTATTGCTACTAGCCAAGTCTTAGTACTGTCTTTATTTTTTAACCTGTATACTGCCATAGCTTCTTCAACAGTGTCTTTGTATCTAGCCTTGTACCATGCCAATGAATCCAGTACGTGCAGCTTGAGTGATATTTTAAAAGATAATTTAGATTATGTCATCCCCCCCCACTAAACACCTACTGTAACTTCTCTGTGCTCAAAGACTAAATCTAAAAGGATTCCTTCTAATTCGGTTTTACTTTTATCATTTTATTTCTTTTCATTCCTTCAATACCTACTGTGCCAAGTATGTTATAGTTTCTGGGGTTTGGCAAATTTCCTACAATGAGCAAGTATTATTTGAAATTTTAATTAAAAAACAACAACAACTAGGTTTTCATTCAAAGGAATAGATGCAATTGAAATGGTTAAATCCACACTACAATACCTATTTTGAATAATCTTCCTAATAGCAAAACTCTTCACTCACATGTTTTTAGATTTTGGGTTTAGATCTCTGGTTTACAGAAATGTCTCTTTATAAAAACATATATGCAAACTGTGTAATAGAAAGCTTCTCACTTTCCTCTTGCTCCTTTTCAATGGATTGACTCTCTCAAGCAGTTGTGTGAACCCCGCCTACTCATTGAGTGAATCTGGGCAGTTGACATTCTAAACATCTGAAACTTGAATGTTTAAGTAACAGAAGCTCACACATTGTACACAGGGCACACTTGAATTTTCTGCTGCAGTACTCAGAGGAGATTAAGAATATTCACAAACTTAAGAAATTTCAGAGAGGAGAGAGTGAATGAGCAGCCAATTTTCATTGCATCTTTGCAAGTGAATACTAGGAAGTTTGTCATTAATTTTGTCCAAGATGATGTAATATGAACCTTAATCACTAGCCTCCTTTTCAAAGATAATGGATGATATACTAATTGCCACACTTACTGGCCTTTTGTCAAGCTTTGCTTTTCTTTGACCTTTGTGCAGCTTTTGATACCTCCAACTACCCCTTTTTAGTGAACCATTCTTGGCTTCCTCCCTTTGGATTTTCCTTTCTATCTCTGGATCACCCCAAATCCCTCTTCAAATTTAGGTAGGTCCAAGGCTCTGCCCTTGTCAACCTTTTCTCCTCTCTCTAATTTCTCCTTCTTATAGGACTCATTCATTCACACAGCTTCCACTACATAGATGACCCAATAACATTAACATTATCTTCAGCACCGGTCTTTCAGCCAAGTTCTTGGTCTCTGAGAGACTACGGCCGCTTGCATCACATTATTGCTTTCCCTTACCCTGCACTTCCACCAAAATTTGCCTCTCCACCCTCCTCTAAATCCAGTCCAATTAGAAATTCCACTATTTTCTCCAATACAAATACTATTCATCATGTTCCTGTTTATAACCTTGGTTTTAATGGCTTCCCATGACTCTCAGAATCAAGTCCAAAATCATGCCCATGCCTGCAAGTTCTTTTTATAATATGACCCTTGCCAACCTCTCAGCATCCTCTGATTAGTTTTCAGTCACACTGGTCTTCTCTCAGTCCACCAAATATGCCCAGATATTTCCTACTGTCTGTCCTTGGCAAAAACTGTGCCTCTGCCTAATATGTTCTTCTCCAAAGCCTACTTCATCCTGGTCTCTCTTACCCCTCACCATCAACTTAACTCATTGTTCAGTTTTTAGTTATAAGCTTTAACATCACCGATCTCATTAAGCTCTCCTTAAACTTCAGTGGGTTAGGTACCTCCTGTTCATCACTTGGCAATAAGCACAACTGAAATGTGTAGTCTGACGTTGGTTTCCTCTACTAGACTGAGAGCTTCATAAAATTACATGTCTACATGTCCCATGAAGGCTCTCTTTACCGTTGTATCCCCAGTGTCTGGCACACAGTATACATTCAATAAGTTGAACGAATTATTGAATGAGTGAAATCATACTTTGGTAACTCTATTATTAACTATATGCTATTAGTCACAAAGCTTTGTAATTTTCTTAATATTGCTCCATCCTTCCTTCCTGTCCCTACCATTCTCACCACTGTCACCCAGTCCAGGCTTTCATCATCTCTTGACTTTATTATTGTAATTGCTCAGCTGTCTTCTTCGGATTTGCCTGCACTGCAATTAATTTTGTAAACTACTGCCAGATTCATCTTCTCTTAAAAAATGTTTATGCTATTCTTTTGCTCCAAGACTCCTTGGCCACTCTGTCCTCTCTGCAGACCCAAGTGGAAAGTGTCACAGGGTCTCTGACTTGAAAGGAACCTTGAAGATCATCTGGTGTAGCCACCCCCTGCTACAAAAGAGGAAACTAAGGTCAAGAGGGGCTGGGTAACTTGCCAAAGGACACAAAGCCAGCATTCAGGCTCCAAGCAGGAGGGGCTTAGAATGTGCCTGCTTAAAACACACCTGTGACCTCCCACTGCATGTAAAACACAGCCCAAACTCCTTCCATGGTCGGCCAGGCCCTTAAGAGCTGGCTCCTGCCTAGGGTGTCCAACTTATTCTGACTTTTCTGTAACTCTCCCAAATTTAAAAAGGAAAGTCCTACATCCCAGGACCCCACTCTGTTTCAGGCAATCCTGGACAGTTGGCCTTCTTACCCCACCTTTGTCTTCATCCCCATGTCTTACCATGGTCTGGCTTGCTTAGATCGTGCCTGCCACATTGGCCTGCTTTCTGTTTCTAGAACGTCCTATCCAAGCTCATTCCCACTTACGGTTTTTGGAACTGCTCCTTCCTCTCCCTCTGTTTGTCCATGGGTAGGTTGTATCAGAAACTAGTATTGCTGAAGTATCATCTAGGGCTTTTACTTTAGCTTGACATGTGATGCTTTCAGAGTCTGACTTCGAATCTCCTTTTCATGTCCTTATTTTCCTACTTCTACTCCAGTACTTTATGTGCTTAAATATAAGCCCTGTAATTATTAAAATATGGTTTAAATAAAAAGCTCATACTATCTCTTGTTCCCATTGTACAGATTATTAACATGGTATAAAGGAAGATGTTTAGCTTGGAGAAAGCTGTGAGCTTAGAGCAAGGAAAGCAGTAATGAAAACATCTGAGACAACCTGCCTCTTTTTGTTTATTTTCATTACTCAGTAGAATCTGAGCTTACTCATTTTAACAGCCCAAGGCCCTTCGGGCCAAGTGCATCACAGTGATCTATTGTTGGGATAAAAACCTCCTTGTGATGACAGCCAGATTGACAGGGATGTTTAAATCCTAAACTATGCTTTGGATGACATTCAATTTTTTGTCACAAAATTTCAAAATGTGACTGGAGCATTTTAAAAACTTTCCACATGGAAGAATCGCAAGTGACATAAAGAAGACATGAACCAGCTGGGGCCGAGTGGGCCAAATACCTTGGATGGGACTAGGGCTCTGATGGGTGACATCAGACCTATCATTTGCTTCTTAAAATCTCGACTGCTTCATCTGTAAAATGGGACTAATAATACCTACTTCTTTTGATGATAAATGAGAATCCACATGCCATGCCTTCAGCACTCTCCCTGACACATGGTACATGTGCCCTAATTTTTTAGTTAACAAGATGACTACAACGTATTTTTTCCAAGAAGCCTTTTCCTAATCTGATATTTTGTTATTGCAAATTCCTGAAGACCTGGCATGGCAGTCTTTCCTTTGATTTGTTCATTGTTTTGCAAGTTTTGTCTGGCTGCTTCATCTGTGTATATGTGAATTCTCCAGCAAATACATCAGCTTTACAAAACCCAGTCTTGCCTTTACCTTTTGCACACTTCTCTGATTTTTACACTTCATATTGCATCCATCTCATACTGACTTGTGTTCTGGCCAGTCCCCTTCCATAGTGACTGAGGCATTCCAGGAAGCCTTGGGCGACATACAGACCAATAAATCCTGGTTCTGTCCTTTGGGAGCCCCAAGTCCAGTAGGAAAGAGAGACACGCAAGGAAATGATTTCAGCAATGTGCTAACTATTATATCTGAGTACAGTAAGTGTGAGAAAAGGAAAGATTTACCTTCTCAGTCAGAGGGAAATACTTAGCTTCATAAGAGGTGACCCAAGGGGGCTTTTTTGAGGAGGCAACATTTGACCAGAGGCTGAAAGGGTGCCTAAGGGTTCCAACTCTGGTACCAAGGTGAGGTGCGTGTATGTCACTTACAAGCCCAGGATTTGTAAGGTACAGACCACCCTTTATTTTTGTCTCTGCAACCAGATTGCAGATTCCTTGAAATTTGCAAAACATCTCACATTTCATTGGACACTGATAAAATGTAGCAAAATCCTGGCCAGGAGAAAGTCTGCAACAAATCCTTATGATTAATAGCTTCTACTTTTAGCTAATGTATAGTAAAAGTAACAAACACTGAGGTCAGTGGAAAACTATAATTAAACACACATATTTTAGAATGAAAATGTTGCATCAATCAACCCAGATCCAAACTTGAAAACACTTTTTTTTCCCTTTTTTTAACTTGGCAGAAAGGAGTTAATAGAAGATGCAGAACACTCTTTTCAACTTTCAAAACAGTGTTCCTGGACTGTTGAGAAACATCCGTGGGTTCATCCCATGTCATCCTCTTCCTTTAAAAAAACAATTTCATTATTAAAAATGACTCATGTCTACTCCTGTATTTAAATAATAGAAAGAATGATAAAGAAGAATGTTTAAAAATCATGGAATATCCCAAATCTAGACATAACTCTAACCTTTAGGGGAACTTTACTTCAGACATGTTTCTGCCCATATGCATGGATGGAAGGGTAGAGGGATGGATGGGTGGGTGGATGGGCAAAAATGCGTCCCTTTACTTTTGATAACGGGAACGTCCTATTGTCGTCGACTGAATTTATCTGCCCTCCGTCTCACTGAACAGTGAGGAAAGCCAAGGTAATACCAATGAGAGAAAATGGCAATCTCACATATTCAGTTCCTGTACTTCCCTGGTTTCTAAAATTGACTGCCCAGAGGAATCCTGGAAAATCTTCTAGGGCTGATGTCAAAATATCCAGCTGGGAAGAGGAGAATGAAGCCAGCGCAGTTCTTTTTCATCACCTCAATTAAAATCTTATGGATAGTTAACAGATTTGGGTGGGGGTGGGGGGGTGGTTCTTAGAAGTAGGATGGGAATAAGATATTGTTTAGATTCACCCCTTTATGTTCTAATGAGGAATAAGGAGAATAGAAAAGAACAATAGCCCAAGTTTACAAAACGAAGAGGGGACAGAAATTGGACGAGAACTCAGGTCTTCTAATAACACCTATCTCACAGAGTGGTTGTGAGGATTCAGTAAAATAAAATTGATAAAGAACTTCTTTCTAAGATTGGAACATAGTGGTGCCCAGTTAAATGTGGTAGTTAATATTGCTGCGTCTTTATTATTTTGTTGCCTGCACTGAAGACGCTCTTTGTGCCAGTATTTGAACACCGTGTTCCTTTAGAGAAGCTGGGAACATCGATGCACACGCACTTTTAAAGAAATGTCCTGAGTCCAATAAAACCAATTCCCAGGACTACCTCTGCTCCGACCCCACCGAGCATTTCTGCTACCTGTCAGTTTAGATGTGTGCATCCGGAAGGAAGCCCAGCAGCCCCAGTGGCCTGGTGTTGCAGAATATTCTAGAACTGGCCTCCACTGGGGGCTCTCAGACTTGCTACTATTGACATTTGGGCTGGGTTAGGGGGCTATCCTGCTCACTGTGGGGTGTTTAGCAGCATCTCTGGCCTCTATCCACTATTCCAGCAGCACCCCCACCCCTTCACCTTTGACAAGGAAAAATGTTTCCAGAAATTACCAAATGTCCCCGGGGGGAGAGGGGGTTTGCAAAATTGTCCTCAGCTGAGAACAACTGCTCTAGACCCTGGCAATCCAAAGGTCTTTTTGCCTCCAATTAAAAGGCAAAAAAAGAATTTTATTTAGACGGATACGTGCTCAATGCTGAGGCACTCTCTAGGAGTCCACGGGCGACATGACTTCATGGATGCCTCTGGAGTTGGGGGAGCGAAAAAAGATCTCGGATAAGAAAACAACAACAAAAACACCAAACAGGTCAAAGATGCCAGCTCTGGATTTTACTGACCTGTAGCTTGAGGAATTCCCAACAAAAGCAGCTAAGTACAGGAGAAAGACTGCTCCCCCCCAAGCCTGCCTCTCCCTCTAAAGGCACAGTAAATGCACCAGCAGAGGACAGGAACCTTGAGAGCCTTTATTTTCATCGTGAACGTTAACGTAGTTAGTTACACTGACGAACAGGAGAGAAGGGGGAGGAGAGACGATTGCTTTGACTTTGGATAACTTGAAAAGTCGATTCATTGCCAATTGTGGCAGCTGTAGTTGCTTTATCTTTTGGGGACATGAGCGGTTCACGAATTGTGAATTTTCATTTTCCAGCCCTGGAGTTTAGATGTCTGGTTACACAATGTCTAGAAGTTCCTGAAAATTAGTCACTAATTCATGAACGTCAAGCCCTGGTTTTTGAGACATTTGAAACAAAGCAGGGACAAAGCTCCCCGCTCTGTGTACGTGGGACACTGAGGCTGGGAGCCCCGGAGGAGGGGTGACAACTGGCCGTGAGCAGAGCCTTGCTCCTCTCTTGAATTCCCGTGGTTCACCAATTCATCAAGTGGAGGGAATTGTTTGTTTGTTTGTTTTTTTAACTATGACTTATTCTGAGGAAAAAAATATCATTTGAAGAGTCAACTAGGTATGTGCTATTTTAGTAATATAAATGTAAGTGGTAGCATCTTACTAATCAAATGGAAAATTGTTTTGTTCTAACAGTTTTGAAACTTCCCCATCCCTCAAACAGTACCCATTACTTTAAACACCACAGTGTCTAGTAATTGTTCAGAAATGTGTCAGGCTACCAGTAATTTAAGTCCTGTCAAAAATAAATCTCAGACACTCACTTCTTCCAGTCAGTGACTTGAAAAACACGCCCACATGTCAATTACCGGAAGCTGTAGCAATGTTTCTTTGTTCTGAATTTGTGTAAACAGAAAAAGGTTCTTCCTCAGTAACAACCGTTTTCTAAAACCTATATAAATGTTTATGTGAATCTTCCTGCGACAACACCTAACAGAAGCCATAAAAAGCCACTACTTTAGTAAACACACGTGCAGACGCAACCCTGCATGTGACTCTTGGTAATAAATATGCAAGTGCAAAGGAGCAATGTATCGACTTGTGAATTATTCTTTTCTCAGAGGCCTGACCTCAGAGCATTTACATTTTAAATTGTAAATCAAAATGATCTACATTTTTATAAGGTAATAGTCACTGCTCATTTCCGTATTATCCAAAAGAGATTGCTTCACGGATAATTTCAAACTCGCAGGTAAATAAATGAGTAGAAAAACTGTGACTATGAAACAGAAATAATTCACAAAATTGGCAGCTAATTAAGATAGGCTATTAGACAGAGTTTCTCTGGGTAAAATTGTTCTCCACAATTGAAACTGATAAATCTTTTGAATAGAATCCAGTCCTTACTCTAATGTATATATGGGTCTAAATACCTATAAATTGAGCTATAAATTAGGAGTATTAGTAATTTTCCAAGGCTTTGGATTTCTAATGCAACAGTATTTTTATTGAAGAAGATGATCATTTAATCCTAAAATCACCAATGCCCATTCTGTTGTAAAGTCTTCCATGAAGTTTTTCTGGCTACAGCAGATGAATGAATTTCAAAAAGGGAAGAAAAGAAAAATAAATTTGGTTGACCTGCTATTAATTATTTCCTTCCTCATCCCTGGTTTTCAGCTTTATGTACTGAAAAAAAATAAATGCAACTATGACTAATGCACAGATGGATAAGGCAAAGAAGTTGGAATGGGACCCTAAGTAATCCTCTTTCCAGGGGTAAATTAGAATAAGTTGATTTTCATTAAGCAAGAACAGATCAATATTTCATTATTAACGTGGTGACAATTGCATGTTAATAATAGTCATTTTTTCCCCAAGAGTCTCCACTGCCAAACCCACTGGATCAATGACTTTCCTCACACAGTGGGGTCCATTTATACTTCCTCTGCATTCAATGGAAACTTAAGCAGGTGTGTGGTGTGTGTGTGTGTACGTGCACACGTGTGAAAACACTGACCTTTTGCTAAGCAGGCTTAGGAAACACCTACTTATGTTTCCTTCAGGAAGCACGGGATTTAGTTAACCTGTTTCCCCTCAGGTTTCTCTTCCCCAGAATGGTCCCCATCAATTTGTTTGGCACTGGAATTTAGATAATGATCCTGTTTGGCGGATGGTAGTTTTACCCAAAGAAGTAAAGCCTTCTGTTGTTGTTGTTCAGGAAGGAAGATAATAAGATAAATCATGAATTAAAGGGGTTGCATATGGGACAGATGGAATTCTACCCATTTGGCCACCTCCCCCAACAGTTGGGGGGTAAAAAGCACCATAAATCACTCATGGTCCAGCGCTCTTCAATAGGGACCATCTTGCCCCTTACAACTGATGATAAACAGCATATACTCCCAGTGCAGCCCATTAGGTATTCCAGAGTGGGTGAACTATGAGATAACACATTTATCCTTCCTGGGAAGGTATCTTTTCATATTTCATGTGGTACAGAGAAAGCATACCCAACTGAACGATGGCTAATGAGGATTAATGCATTATTCCACAAAGGATTATGGGCTCTCTTTTGTGCAGTAGTTAAATAACAAAATGTGATAAAATGGCTCCCGATGCTTCTCTGAACAGTAAACCTGACATTACACACACCTTCTCCTCTCCATTCCTCTCCTCTCCCTACTCCCTCTCCTCTCCCTCTCCTCTTCCTTTTTTTTTTTTCTCTTTTGTTCTTCTAATTCTTTGTTTTAAGGGTGCTTAGGTGTTGCTTATCTAAATCTGGTAGGCACAGTCTTCCCCTCTCAGCTCTTTATGGAAATGAAACAATAGCAAATCTTTAGTAGAATCCTTTCAAAGCCCAAAATTAGTTGCATAAAAAGCACATGAAAGAGGACAATTTGTCTAAATACTAAGTCTTATGGGTGTCTTAACCGTACCATAGTCTAGTTTGGTATTAATGAAATCTTTTATTTATTCATTCAGTCATAGCTTAGGAGGCACCCATTCTGTGCCTTGGTTGACTGGGAGCAAGCAGGCATCATCTGCACCCTAATGGAGCTGCTACGTTACCCAGATGGGACTTACACGCCTTAACCACACAAGTAAATCTTTAATTGCCAACTGTGATAATACCATGAGAAAAGAACTGAAGATGACTGAAGAACTAGACTTCGTCGGCGTGTGCACGGCAGGCTGCCCTATGGAAGTAATGTTTAGGTAGAGAATGGAGGTACTAAACGTGATAGGGAATAAGGAGCGGGAGGGAGATCAATCCGGAAGAATAAATTGCTTGCAAAACCAAAATCCTAATGTGGGAAGGAGCTCAGCAAGTTCAAGAAACACTTGTACTAAACATTGAGGGGAGGAAGGACATCAGTCGAACCTGAGAAAGAGCCCAGGGTCAGACTCTGCAGGGCCTTAGAGGTGATTGTAAAGTCTTGGATTTTATCTAGATAAACTCAGGAAATCACAGAGGAATTATAAATGACAGGAAGGAGTTTTAAAGGAAGGGAGGGATGTATGTCACATTTGCATTTTCAAAAGATTCCCTTGGCTACAGAATGAACACCACGGAATTGGAGGGGGGTCAAACCTGGAATAGGGAAGCAAGTGAGAAGGCTCTGAAAGCTGGTAGTGGGTTCTGGCATGGACATTTGCCAAATGTGAATTCTTGGCGTGGTACCTGATGTAGCTGTACTGCCCATGAGGGCCAGAAAGGGGCAAGTCTGTTGAGAGAGCATGCTCTTCAGGGACACTCCTCAAATTCTGGCATGCACATATACATTCTACAAAAAGATGTAATCTGCAGACCCCAAATGGAGCCTTCAAGTGACTTTAGAATGGTAACATTTCACACATCGGGTTGTTTTTCTCTGAGTTATAATTGCTTTTTATGTAATGAAAAACCTGCTCAAGAATGACAAAGCATAAAGAACTACTTCTCACCTCCTTTAACTGTAGCAGAAGAGGATGTTATTGAAAAATATATATGTAATCAGTTGGTTCAATTTGGTCCAGTCAATGACTGAAGTCAGTCAAATCTGGACGCACTGGTGCCCCCCATCCTCATGAGGCAAATTATTGACGTCATCATAAATAGACCAAAGCTGTTCATTGGTCCCTTTCTGACTCATAAAGATTATAGCAGAATAATTGTACTCGACTCTTGCAGGAATCGTTGTTGTTGGATAATGTTTTTGAAATAGGAGCACTGTCTTCATGACTCTTCTAGCGGGACCTCACTTGGCTGTGTTTCCGCCTCCCCCTTCTGTAAGACAGCCCTTTCCTCAGAGGAGGTGTCATGCAATTAGAGGCAGAACCAAGGCAACTAATTCTTGGTTTTGGAATTTCCAAATTTTTTAATGCAGACACCTGGTATTTAAAAAAAAAAGCATTGGGAGAACAAAAGGTCAGATAGGTCAGAGGTTCATTTCACCTCCATATCCCACTTCCCTTTTTCCCAAAGATAAAGATCTCTGCGTATGGAAAGGAGTGTGTATGTTGGTGGTGGTAAGAGGAGAAGAGACCTTGGACATTTAGATGTTAGAGGATATGAGAAGGGCTTCTGGGTTCAGCCTCCCACCTGCTACTTGCTGGGTTGAACCCTTGGCACTGGTGGGGTGGGTGGGAGGCAGCTTTTAAGTCAATCATCCAAGTGCGTTTGGCGATTCAAGAGCAGAAGCATCCTGTGTGGGTCTTGCTGCCACGTGGTGATCATGCATCAACCTGACCTGGTTTCCCCCCACACAAGCCATGCTGTAGGAGCAGAAGACTAGAAATACTTGCATGCTCCAACTAAGCAAGAGGATCTAAGTCATCTAAGACAGTGAGACTCCCATGCCCTCTTCCAAAGAGCATGTGATTTGAGCTGTTTTCCCAGGGGTAGGGTTGGTCATGGTCAACCATCCACAATCTCACTGGGCCCCGATTCTCACAAAGCCTCCTTATTCAGCTACATGCATCCTACTTAAGAATACATTGATTTGCAACATCTATGAATTTGGGTTTCCCTGGAATTTGAATATGAAATTTTATTATTCGATTTTCACCTTCTACTTGTATAGCCTTTTCTCCCCCCATTATTTATTTATTTTGCCCTCTGTTTTTTTCTCCCATTATTTTTTAAAAAATGTTACATTCAAAAAATATAAGAGGTCCCCATATAACCCCTCCACTCCCCTCACCCCACTGCTCCCACATCAACAACCTCTTTCATCATTGTGGGACATTCATTGCATTTGGTGAATACATTTTGGAGCGCTGCTGCTCCACATGGATAATAGTTTGCATTGTAGTTTACACTCTTCCCCAGTCCACCCAGTGGGCCATGGCAGAACATACAATGTCCAGCATCTGTCCCTGCAGTACCACCCACGACAACTCCAAGTCCTGAAAATGCCCGCACGTCATATCTCTTCTTTCCTCTCCCTACCCTCAGCAGCTACCATGACCACTTTCTCCACATCAATGATACAATTTCTTCCATTACTAATCACAATAGTTCCATAGTAGAATATCAGTAAGTCCACTCTAATCCATACGCTATTCCTCCATCCTGTGGACCCTGGGATGATTATGTCCACATCACCTCTGTATCGAGAGGGGGTACTTGTATAGTCTTTAATGCTTTTCAAAATACTTCTTAACTGCTTATCCCTTTGTATCTTTTCTGCAGCTGTCCAAGGTAGGAGGAAAAGATATGCTTGCTTTTGACAGAAGAGATGATGAAAGCACAGAAAGATGTGGAGTCATGTCCAAAGTCACAGCCTAAAAGTAATAATCACCATCTTAATGCCAGCAGCAGCAGCAGCAATAGTTTTTACTTCCTGAGTTCTTGCAACCTGTCTGCTAACAGCTCTTCATGCCTTATCATGTTTTTGTGGTCAACAACTCCATTAAGTAAGTATTATTTGTATAGACACACCACAGATAAGGCAACTGAGGATTAGTAGGGTTAAGTACACTGACAAAGTCCGCCTAAATGAAGTAGTGTCACAAAGTACACGTCATTTACATGCTGCTTTTCCAACTTAAGCCTTAAGGAAGATGCCATTCACTGTTTCATTTAATTCTCAAAACATCAAATAAATCTATTAGCATGCATTAAGGTTGGAGAGGCTTATTATTAAAACAGAATAGAGCAAAACCCTGCAGGCAAGCAGGTCTGCTTTAGAAATCTCACCATCTTCCCTTCATACTGGGGATCTGATTGTACCTTCAAGGCAGGAAGATTCAAAAGTCCAGGCATCTGCACATAGATTTTCTTTGTAGTCCTTCCTCTAGCACAACATTTCTCAATCTTTAGTGGGCAGGCGAATGACGAGAGATGGTTGTACACAATTTGTGTGTGTGTGCGTTTTATGTGTGTAAGTTGATGGGTATTGAGAATTTCTGTCACCTAATGGCATAAGTGCTCATAATTTTTAAAATTAATTGTAGAAAAAAAATAAAGAAGATTTAAGAGTAGAATTGCTAAGGAAATGTCAACAAAGAAAGTTTTGACTATAAGTGACTTTTTTCCTAATGGGATGACTTCGGAGTCTAACCATCATGTAAAATAAGGTATTAGGAATCGGAGGTGGCTGTGCCTCACCCCAAAGCCCTTTTGGCCTCCCAAGCCAGAGTCAGAGATCTCCTGTTTCCTCGTTCGTGTTTGTGTATGTTTTTACAGAGTTAAATAATACATAGATGAGTGGTTGTGTCATAAACACCTGTTGAATATCTTTCTGATTGAACAAAAAATAACATTAATTTGATCCTATCTGAAATTTTTATTTTAAATGCCTCAAATAATCTCAATCTCATCAGCTCTTTTTTTTTTTAAAGATTTATTTATTTCTCTCCCCTTCCCTCCCCTCCATCCCTGTTGTCTGCTCGCTGTGTCCATTCGCTGTGTGTTCTTCTGTGACCGCTTCTACCCTTATCAGCGGTACTGGAAATCTGTGTTTAATTTTGTTGCATCATTTTGTGTCAGCTCTCCGTGTGTGCAGCACCACTCCTGGGCAGGCTGCACTTTCTTTTGTGCTGGGCGGCTCTCCTTATGGGGCGCACTCCTTGCGCGTGGGGCTCCCCTGCGCGGGGACATCCCTGCGTGGCAGAGCACTCCTTCAGTGCATCAGCACTGCGCATGGGCCAGCTCCACATGGGTCAGGGAGGCCCGGGGTTTGAACCACGGACCTCCCATTTGGTAGGTGGACACCCTAACCACTGGGCCAAGCCCACTTCCCTCATCAGCTCTTAAGAGCCAGGAGCCTGCCATGTAGCTACAGTAATTTGCTGTTCCCTTATTGAGAAACATAACTTGAGACTTCCAGTTCTAATAAGCAGTAGCACAAACAGAATGTCAATTTCCTGCTGAGTTCAGATGGATCTAGTTCAGGTTACTATTCAATATATATACTGTTTGCTAACACTCACCTGTAAATTTGTGTTTATTCTTCCTTCCTCAAGCTCTAAGTGCAATCTATTTTAATTTCCCCCCTTGCCAAATATTCAGCTGCTGACAAACACACATTCAAATTTTCTTGCATATTCATGCCTTTGATTTTGTGCTCAAATTGGGTACCTGGGCAAATCAGTTTTGATTTTTTGCATATACACATGCATGCAAGAGCATGCTTGCATGCACACACACAATTTCCTTTCACCTAAAATTGCTGGACAGAGTTTAGGTATATATCAGAAGCGTACCCTGAAGTGTACCCTGACACACACCTTGGTCCCCCTATTAACTAATTAGGACTATATTGTGAGGTCCCATTTTCTGCAGGGGTTGGATTTGAAGATTAATAAGTAGAGTAAAATATACCCTTAAAATTATTAAATTGTCCATAAATGATGTTACATGTGATTTTATGCATCTATCTCTATGAGGTAATGTTTACTTAAAATATTTAATGTATACAGTAAGATGCATATGTAACATTTATGGAAAACAGAATTTTAGAGTATTTTACAGTATTTAAAATGTTTTATCAAGTGCATATAGTTGTGAACATATAAATTAAACATGTGAATGCTGTAACCCCTCGTATTCTGAAGTAATATTGTCACAAAATAATTATCTTGTTGGTTATATCCACTTTTATCATTTCTGTTTGAATTTCTATTACCCCTGAATGTCCTTTAACCCACTGTTTTGTGCTCAAGAATGTTACAGTTTATGCTTCTTGGTGTTTTTCTATGGCTATATGGCACTTTACAATTTGCCAAGGAGTTTTCTGTAGATTATCTTATTTTATCTTCAGACAGCCCTGTGGGAAAGACACTCTTAATTCCCATTGACCAGATGAGATGACAAAATCAGAGAGGTTAACTTACCATGAGGCTTCATTGAGCATGATAAACAGCTTTTAGGGGTCCAAGCTACCCCTCTTTCTCTTATACCATAATTCGTTCCTGGTACTGTTTAAAAATACAACTTTACATCGAGATTTCTTAAAAGATATTTGGTCTAGTTTTGTTTTTTTTTTTTTTTAAGTTTTCTTATGAGTTTTTAACTGCAGCCAAACTAACTTACTTAAATAGGGATGAAAAAAAAAATGATGCAACCTATAATTGGGAAAATGATTCCAGAAAAAGGTTGAGCTTTTTGAACTCTTTGAACCTGAAGATTATTAAGCTTTATTTCAAGCAGATCATCTCTTCAAGGTTTGAAGTATTTGGGTGAAGCAACTTTGTTGATTTCAAAATGGAATTTGAGCTTCAAACACATTTAATAAAAGGCATCTCTTTATTGTCAAATCCAGAGAATCAAGCCATTTGGAGAGCATCTCACTGAGAAGCCTGGAATCTTTCTAGAACAAACCTTCCTAGAAGATGTTTTAAATTGAACCCACCAAACGACCAAAATAAAAAGAAGTACAGCCAGTACAAGAAAGTAACACGATTAGTGACATATTAACAGAAAGATCAAGAAAGCTGATCCTGTTCAAGAAATTTGCAAAGGAAATTCCCAGTCACCTTGATGGTCTTCTAACTAGACTCACCATTTAGAAGATAAGAGAAGTCCAGGCTAGATGTTTAATGGACTCACACATCTTACAGGCTTCTCTGCTAGAGTGGGGAGGCCTGAAGGGTGTCCTTTAAAGAGCCACCAGGTAGGAATTCAAGTGGACATTGTTCCAGTTCAATGAATATATTTTGGGGGTCACTATGGGTTCCTTCTCTTTGATGTGTGTGCTGGGGACCTGTACATTGCAGATTTCTTTAGAAAAGGGAACACAGCTTCTTACATATGCTTGAAATATATGTACCCAGGAACCGCAAAGAGTAAAGATTTAAGGTTTCCAACGGTATTAATCTTTTCATTTTTGGTTTTCATGAAAAGTCTGAAGCTCCAGAAAAAAAGTTCATGGTTGCTTTTCATTAGGTCACTCACAACTATTTCTTGAGTTTCTACAGTGCCAGTAAGACCTTGTCTCTTGTCCCAGCAAGACACACACCCTTGAGTTGGGGAGACAATAAGAAAGTAAGCAGTCAATACGTAGTTATACATACAATGGTGGGTGAGAATTCAGGATGCCTTAAGGTCAGTCACTGCCACCTGACCTGAAGAGGAAGACCAAGGAAGTCTTCAGAGAGAAAGTGAGACCTGACCCAAATTCTGAGTGTGGCTTGGACAGAGAGAAAAAGGCGGCTATTGATTTCCATGCATTTGGTTTTTAAAGGGATGTTATTTTTTACAGGACTCTTTTGTGTACCTAAAGGGTATTTTAACATTTTATTAGCTTTTTTAAAAAATGAAATATCACCATTAATCACTTTCTTCCTTCTATTCAAAAGGAAGTGAAGAATCTTTGCTAAATTTCTGGCTCAAGCTCCAACGTCACATTTTTTGAGTGGCGGAAATTCAGTCTAGCTTCAGACTGAGCATGACTCTCGCTGCTAATACCCAGGTTCTGCCAAGCACAGGATAGAAAGCTATTTTCAGGAAGGGAAGCAGGGAAATTGTTTAAAGAAGTAAATTTGGGCAGTAGTTGGACAGAATGAGCAACTATGGGTCTGTTTTAGGTATTAGTAGAAAAGCATTTCCATTCTAAATAGCAGGGTAACATCTCCTGAAAAAGAAGTTATACACCGTAGGCCCTTGACATTTGTAAGAGATCTATATTCCTCAGCCTTCAAAAACCCCTAAATTTATGAAGCCACCAAAGCATATATTTTCTCTCATAAAATGCAGCAAGGTATATCTGAAAAAATTAAATGCCTTCTTTAGGCCCTTAATAGCAGTATAAATATAGACCCAAAAGACATTTATAAAAAGTTGCCTGTTTCGTGAGCATTGCTCTATGACTCTGCCCCACACAGGCTGCCATTAGGATGGGGAGCGCCGGTGAAGCACTAATCTGCATTCCGCTAAGCGCTGGGCAGCTCACTACTGAAATGACACACTCCCACATACAAGTGTCACCCTTTGCATTGAAAGTCCCGACTTCAGCAGCTGGCCAATGGTGCTTTTCAGCAGCCTGTGGTTATCTCCCCGATAAGACAAAACCAAGATGCCGCATCTGCAAATGTTTGTGAAGTGACGGCATTTTTCAATCGCTGATAGACATAACAAAGATCTTAAATGACTGGATATTCCAAAGGAATGAAGTTTCAGTGTTAGACTCTGGCAAAATTTGAGTGGGAGGAAGTCAGCTTCCTCAACTCAGAGATGCCGCTACGGCACAAGAAGACAAACAGGAAGAGAGACAATGTTTTGAAGTCAATGTTGATATAAAACTGGGGATCAAGTCTTTGCTGCCCTCAAAATAAATTTCAAAGCAGCAGGAAGAGGGCCTTTCTGTAATTAATAGCTTTTAATTAGTCCCACTAAAACATTTTTATAACATTACACCTGAAATCAGATATCACTTCAGTGGAAATGACAGCTCAAGTCCCAGTCACAAAATATCATTGGTATATTTTGTCATCAGTAAGATACTGTCATCAATATAGATTTCCATTTTTGTAAATCATCTTTGATTTGGGGAAGGAGGGTGGTATTGATTTTTTCCTAGTCTTTTCTTGGAATGTTAACCTTGTTTAAGTTCTTCATTTCCTCTGCCTGAAGCACCATGTTGCAACAGAATTAAATGCATAGTAAAATGGCCATGTGAGAAAGGTTTATGCATTATGTTAAAACCTGCTCCCTTGATAAATGGAGCCATTAGGGTCTGGAATTCACTGCATTAGTCTACTTAGCTCAATCCAACAACATGCCTTAAAAGTCTCACAAATTTGTTCAAATGCTAATGAGTTGTACCACCAAATCTCATCTGTTGCAGAAAGATCTAATATTTCTAGGGGTTTAATGCATTTAAGAGTTACCCATGGACTCACTCTACCTGACTTGGCAATTCAAGACTACTCAGATTTATAGACAGGGGAATAATGTATACATTTCATTGTGCAACAGCTTCTGAAAATACACTCAATGAGCCTTAACAAAAATCACTTGTTTAACATTAGTTTATCATCATCTACTGTCAGGGAAGGAAGTAGAGAAAGATCCCTGTGAAAACGTTCTAAGGGTATGTGTGTGTATTTATATTGAGACAATATTTAAATATATATATTTAAACAAACTGGTTAAATATAATAACACCCAAGTAGAAAAGCTGGGTAAAAAATACTAATAAACAAGAAATGAGTAAACAAATCCTTGGGTGCTAAACTGCATGCTAGAGATTCTAAGCTGTAGAGGAGTTGAGATGACATGTGGTAAGAACAGATGAAAGCAGTTCCAAAGTACCAAAGGGATGGGAGAGAGATGGAGTTTGATGGGGGTGGCATTTCAAGCAGGTAAAATGCATGAGGTGGCAAGGATGCAGGGTGGTAACCGATGAGTGGGTGCCTGTTGGGATTTGTGTAGGTGGTATGAGATGCGGTGATGAAATTAAGCAGAGAAAAAGAAATCTTTCCTGACACATGTCAAGTCTTTAGAAAAAGAAACTGAGTTCATTTGGTTAAACAAGTGATAAAGCAAAATATTTGGTAACCTACCAATAGGTTGAGCCAGTAGCTTTTCTTTATTTGACAAATAAAAGATGGCTCATGTTCATGAGGATCTCCTCAGTGAGATCCACGCAAGCCCTGGACCACGATGACTTTAGAGCAGATCGTGGCCTTTGGTTTCACCTCACTGCTTTTCCTCATCAAGTTCAGGTGACAACCTTCCTGAGTCCAGGGCCGTGGCTTCAAGTGTTTCACTCTATTTGGTTGGCCCAATTTGCACTACCCAAACCAAAAGAATTTACATGGTGATCTCCGGTGGTACTGGAAGCAAGAGCAGCTGCAGTATTCACCTGCCCATTAAAGATCTGGGAGTCTTGTCTGCATTTACGGACCAGGTCTAAAGCATGGAATTTATTAAATTCACCCAGCCAAAATACATTATGCACCCACTGTGTTCTAGATGCAGGGAAAATCATCCTTGAGGGGCTTATATTCTTAGAGTAGGAGTCAGAAAGAAGCACACCAACAAAAAATAAGTAATTTCAGATAATAATGATGGTCACGAAGGAAATAAAACAAGGGCAATGGGAGGGACTTGGGATCAGCATACATTTCCCATGAAGGGACAAAGACTCTTAATATTTTGGGCTTCATGGCTATGGTGGTCTGTATTGCAAACATTCAACTCTGCTGGTGTAGCCTAAAAAGCCACCACAGACAATAGGTAAGCAAGCAAACGTGTCTGTGTGCCAATGAAGCTTTATTTACAAAAACAGTCCAGACTGGAGTTGGTCCCTGGGCTGTCATTTGCCAACTCTTGCAATAAAGAGCTGGGGATTGGCTAGTTGAGCTAAAGTGTCCTCCAAAAGTTTTCTGGGGAGGTCTTACATGTTAGTTGAGGCGTCAGTGATAAAGTTTAGCCAGAGAACTCCCTAGAGAAAAAGCATTTGAGGCAGTGAGAAAATGATGCAAATGTTCCAAGGTGTAAAGGAGTACAGAGAGGGACAGTTTTATTTCCTCCAAGAACTGTAAATCCCCCAAAGTTCATGAAAAAATAAAAACAAAAACACCCCACCTATGATTAACACTAGGACTACAATATAAGATCCCACACCATTTTCTGAAATGTGTCTTTCAATAAGAATCTAGACTACCTTTTCTGAGTTATTGCAAATATCATTTAATTGTTTTCAGAGCCCTGGCACAGTTAGATGAATTTCCCATTAGGCCCTAAATTCTAACTCTGCACCTGGATACGGGCTACTTTGGACACAATTAATCAAGAGTTGAATTTGGAAGAAATACAAATTTACTTAATATGCAGTTAGCATGCAATAAATTAACTGAATTAATAAATTGACTGAATTAACAGAAAAATTACCCTTAAAAAAACAAACAAGCTAGGTTGATGGCTGCAATGTAAAACCTTTGGAAGACAATGGTGTGGATAGATGGTTCAATATTTGTAGACATGTTAGTTCATTTAGTTTTCATCATAAATACCAAGGGTTGGATTTTGCTCGAGGATAAAAACTGACAACGCTCAGATCAAAATTTGGCCTTCAGTTTAGTTTTGTTTGGTTAGTTACCAACATTTTAAAATCAGTAGAGTCGACATAAAAACCTGGAGTTCTGGCTTCGCTTGAGATCCGGCCACGCCGAGTCCTTGAATTCCCACCTGACAACCACCATCTGTAACTAAGTAAATGCTTCCACCTGTAGGTGGGTGTGAATTTTCCACTTTGCTAGAATGACTACCTGGCCTTCTGGTTGTATAGAGCCCAAAGCTTTTAAAACCAGTGAGGGGAGGGATGCTTCTTTAAGGAAAACAACACAAAATTATGTGTAGAGCATGCCTGCAATATCTCCAAATCTTTAGGAGAAATTAAAAATTAAAAATAAAAATGCCCATGGCCCATGAATGCAACATCCCTGGGAAAACTCCAGCGCCACCTGACACCCCAACATAAGGGCAAGTGTGAAGGAGGCAGAAGTTAGAGAGGACGGCGCGAGTGACTAATACACACTAAGTTATCTTACGTTTGCAAATTTCATGAAAACGCCTGCTCCTGTGAACCCTGCTCAGACCCCCCTCCTAGGGCCCTAGAAGTTCTGGGGCTAATTCCTCTCTCTCGGCCCTTCAGTAGTTACCTGCCTGAACGCTGTGGGCGTTTGAGGTTTCCAGGCTTCAACTGAAGGATTTCTAAGTTCTCTTCTGGCTCTGACATTTTAAAGTTCTGTGGATTTGCTTTTGTTCACACTCTGTAATATTTTCTTAAAAGACTCATAGCCCAAGCTATTTTCCCTTACTTTAGTCTCAGAATAATCTGCTAAATGAGCTTGACAATGGATAGGATGTGTGGATTTCTTTCAGTTGTTTGCGAGCAATCTAACACATCAGAACTGCCAAGCATCAATTGGAAACGGAAAAATTCAGCCATTATCCTAAACAAGTGACAGGCAAAATCTTACACCATGCTGATGATCAAACGAGCGGCAAGTTTCTCCACTTTCTTTGTAACAAAGTTGGACCACAGCTCCATGTATTGAACTATGAGTGAAAAGGGGTAAGTTTGTCAGATTGAGGAAATAATGAGATAATTGAGTATACGTGAGAGTTTTCAAACAGGTGCAGGTAACCTCCAGGTAAGCCTTCTCTCAGGTCACTCAGTCTCTTTTCAATGTCCAGAGCAAGGATCTCTTAACCTGGCACTGAATAAAACCAAAATGCTGATGGACATGTGGTCATGCTCTGTGATGTGTAAAACACTCTGTGTTCAGTTAGGGCTTAATTGTTAATTAGACAGAGTAGCCTCATCCTCAAATGGCACCTGAGGCCCCAACACTGGACAACACAGGACAAATGCTGCAGCTTTCACAGATTTTGGAGTGAGCAGCTCGCCACTGACACTGAAATTCATAAAAGCCCGAGCAGACTTTTACTTTGGCACAGATATCTTGCATAGAGGTATAATTCCCTGCATTTGCAGATAGTTCAGAAATGTTTTATGTATGCGCTATTTCCAAAGAGTCTTTTAAAATTTCCTTTCTCATAGTATAATCGGTTGTTACCCCTCCTATTGATTTCCCTAAAGAGCACAAGTCTATTCCATTAGAAATAGAGAAGAATATAATATATATATGTGTATATATATATATACATGTTGCTTTTAAGCTGAGTGGAAGCAGTTTTCTTTTCCTTTTTTATTTGGGGAGGGGATGGTGGTGGCATTGTGGAGGATGAATATGCAATCTGTCACTAGACCTATTCTCTGGGCTATATTTTCACAGAGGGCCTCTCGTGTCCCTGAAACCTGGGCACATTTGGTAGGGAAAGGGGAAATTCTGAATGCTAAAAGGTTAGCGGTATGTAGAAACGCAAGGCAGGAAATAATTGTACTGGGAATCGTGGGAAAAACCCAATTGTCCATCAATTAATGGACACACTGATGGTTAAGCAAAATGTGGTATAATACATACAATGGAATATCATTTAGCAATAAAAATGACATACTGATTCATGTGTGAACATGGATGAGCCTTGCAAACATTATCCAAAGTGACTGTGGTGATAGCTGCACAACTCTGTGAACAGAGTAAAAACCACTGACTTTCATACTTTAAAAGGATGCATTTTACAAGTGAATTACATCTCAGTGAAACTGTTTCTAAAACAAATGGGTATAATATCCAAATGAAGCAACTGCAACCTCCGTTTTCACAACCTCCTACAATATACTCATTCTCCAGCAAAAAGTCCTTCTATGACTTTTTACATTTCTTTGGATAAAAACAGAAATCTGCCCTATCCGTAGAGCCCATTTTAGAGGCAACGAAACTAAACCGAGGCTCAGTGAGAACTTGGCAGGATTTAGATGTGAATCCAGCCTTGTGTGGTGGAACCCATGCTCTTGGTATCTGTCTACCTGCCAGGATCTTTTCAAATGGTTCAGAATGTTTTAGAGGGCCTCTCTGGCTAAACCTTCGTTAATGTCACACTAACACTGAAAGTGAAATCGGGCTCGGTCACAAGTAGCTTATATTGCCCAAGTATTTTGCCGTGCAGCTGGATCCAGAAGTATCCCAGGAGGTCAAAGAAACCCATATGCAATCAGGATGCCGAGGGACTGATTGCAGAATAAATGAATAAAACTACTTGGCAACTTGATATTTCCTTTAGTTCTTTACAGTAAAGGACCCTGAAAACACTAGATAGCTCCAATACATATCCTCTAAGCACATATCCTCTATCTTCTTTTGAGATATAGAAATATAGTAGGGCTAATTATTTCAATTTGGTATACAGTCTAAAGCAGTTTTTTACCAAAATGATTCCTCCCAACACAAATCCTACAAAGGTGTTTCTTGAATAAGGGATTCTGAGGTCAAAATAACACTGGGAAATATTGTCTTTCTGGTTCCCATTTGGAGGATCACGACATGCTTTAGTCTCTTAAGGGCTCTGAAGATTCCTGCCAGAAAGAAAGATGGGAAACATGGTTTATCCATTTCCTCAAATCTTAGACTTTTTATTTTCAAGTGATACCCACTAACATCCAAAGGAATACGTGTTCTGGAAATATTCCATAACATGCTGATATAGGCAATTCCTAAATCATTAGTGATTTTTCTGCAAATACGAGCAGAGTGGAGCAATCCCCTATAAAGGTGGTCCTTCCTTTGATGTTAATACTCCCTTCCTTCAGCACTTTTCAGATGATGCTTTATCAAGGTGCCCTCCTTGACGAGGCCTTTTTAAATAGCAACCCACTCACCCATTTCCCCTGCTTTCTCTTTCTTTATAGTATGGCTCTCTGCTGACCTATTACACATTAACATATTTACGTCTCCCTGAACAGAATGTAAGTTCCATAAGAACCTTGTTTGGTTTGCCCTGAATCAAGAGCTCAATAAATATTTGTTGCATGAATGAACACAATCAAGAGAAAACTCAGAGAACAGGCGTAAATAGCCAGACATAACTTTTATCTCATGAATCAAATGCTTTATTTATAAAGTCAGCTCACCCCGGAGAAAGAAAAGTGCCTTTCTTTGTAGACTTAGACCTGCTCATTGGTTAGTTATAACAACACTAAAACAGCAACAGTAACAGAAAGAGCAACAAGAAAATATGCCAAAAAAATAAAAATAAAAATAGATACTTCCTTTGTGCGCGCACTGTGCCGTGTGCTTCAGTCTCAATGCTTTCCTCTTTCCTCCCGCCTTCTTTGCCTCTGACCCACCCTCCTTCCTCCACTTTGATATCTGTTCTAGCAGCGTCAAGATCTGGTCCCCAGATATTAAAAAATGCGTAAGATGCAATCCCTGACCTTCTGGGGGGAAGGGTTGCTCTCAAATGGCGAGGACAGCAGAGCATGTAAAATGATGTGGTAAGGGCAATGAAACAGAGCAACTAGGACTTCCTAGGGTGCTGAGAGGGAGGTGTCCGGCTTGGGGGTGGTGGCAAAGAGGCAGTCAGGCTGGCTCCTTGGAGAAGGTGACCTCTGAGCTGAGTTTTAAGGGTGAGGAGGTGTTAACCAGGTCAAGAAAGGTGAGGGTTGATGGCTAATATTGACAAAAATCAGCTCTTCTTTCCCGTGTACTTGGCAGCCTGGGGCGGTGCTAAGCAGTTCACAAACACTCCATTCATGAATACTCCCCGTAACCCTATGAACAAGATCTGATCATTCTGTCCATTTTATAGACATGGGAACTGAGTCTCAGAGAGGTGATACAAGGACACCCAAATGGTGAGGGACAAGTCCAGAAAGTATGACTCTTCTTCCCTCCGCCCCCCCTCTCCGTGCCCCCCACCCGCCACCAGGGCAGGCTGAGCAGAGCCCGTGATTCTGACCACTCTGCTTCTCTGCACTGTAATCCTTAGGTCACAGATATTGGGCAAGGTCTGGGCATATTTTTGGTTGCCACAAGTGTGTGTGTGTGTGTGTGTGTTGCCCCTGACATCCAGTGGGCAGAGATGAGGGATGCTGCTCCACACACTGCAGTGCACGGGACCGCCCTCCACCCACCCCCAGCACAGAATCGCCTGGCCCCAGACGGCAGGAGCATGGAGGATGAGAAGCCCTGCCCTAGTTTACTGGGCTGGTGGGCGAGTCCCTGACCTACTTTATTCTGATGAAAAAGGTGCAGACTTTGTTTTGATTGAACCACCTTACAATGCAGGGCTGTGTTGAATCAAAAACACTTTCAAGGCCAGCAGGCAGTTTGTGTGTGGTGAGCATCTCCCTGAAACCCCACTCATGAAGCACACACAAAAGGAGGGGAAAAAAAGAAAAGCTTTCTGCAACAAGCAAACTGGAAGCCGTTTACGAAGAGCCCGTCTTGGGTTTTCACTTCCAAGCCTGATGATGATGAGGTGCTGTAGGGAAAGGCTCTGAGGTCACTCGCCGGAAACGTCCCTTCTGCCCACGCCTGGCGAATCAAAGAGCCAAGGTGGTAGGTGTTGAAGGGAAAGGGAGTTTTTCCATTCCCCCTTGATCAGAAGCAGGATAACAGCGATGATGACGGATTATACGGAACGTGTGTGCTGAAGAAAGACAAGTGAGGGGCGATGCAAAGGAGACTGCCAAGTCCTGGGCAAAAGATGAGAGGGGAATGCCTTTTTATCCATACCAAAAACAATCATTCGTGATTTTGAAGAAAAGCAGCTCAGCTAAGGAGTCATTATTTCACTCTTTCTCTCTCTCTCCTTTCAAAAATATAAGTAGGTGGAGGAATTTGTAACTTATAAATATGAAGATCAAAGAACAGTAGGAAGGGCCAAAAATACAAATGTGTAGATCCTGGGGTTTCTTTGACCTCCTCAAAACTTGGGCTCTTGCTTCCAATTTGTGACACTGTTGCGCTTCCTCCCTTGAACAAAGCTCAGGTATGGGGAGCAGCTCCAAGGGCGCTGGTAGCAGGCAGGCCTGAGATGGAACTCCCACCCAGCGACTCACAGCCTGCGTGAACTTGGTCATGGCTGTTTGTCCCTCTGCGCCTCCGTTTCCACATCTGATTAAAGGCGATGACAGTGTCTACCTTGAAGGATTTTTTTTTGATGGTCAAAGATAATCCATGTCTTTAGCACCTCACATGCCATCTAGCCTGTAGGAGGCACTCAATAAATGCTACCTATTGTGAGGCTGATGCTCACAACTTCACTCATAAAGAACATCATGTGATTATAATGACACTCTCCTACCAGATAGCTAATAGGGAATCCTTCCTTCTGTGTTTGTTCCCAAATGGCCCATAGATATATTTTGCTTGGTCATCATGTTTTAAGAATCTCCAAACTATTATACTTGTGGCTTTGTTCCTTTTTCCTTTTAGTCATAGACCTTCTGAATCTCAGTAGAGTATTTGACCACCCAGAAGAAAGAGTGCATTTCCCAGCCTCTCTGGCAGATAGATATGGTCATGTGATGATGTACTAGCCGGTGGGATTTAGGGGGAAGGCTCTGTATCATTTCAAGATAATGTTATAAAAGAGAGGAGCCTTTCTCCTTTTCCTGCTGGCTAGAATACGGACTTGATGGCAGTAGCTGGAGCAGCCATCTTGGACCGGGAGGAGTACATTTTCTTGTCAAGGACACAGGGCAACAGATAGAAGGTGCCTGGGTCCCTGACACCAGGGAGTGTCTTGCTGGCTCTCAACCACAAACCTGAACTTTTTATATGAGAGAGAAACAAGTTTCTGTCTTAGTAAAGTCCTATTATTTGGGGGGATGGGAGAGAATTGGAAGGAGTCTGATTTTAAAGGGGCCTGGCAAGCATCCAGTTTAATGTACTGGTCCACACATAAAAATCAAGAGATTTCACAGAAACATTTAGACTTTTTAAATTTATCTTGTAAAATCCAGAGCCCTTGCAACATTGTGGCCATGTTCTCTCAGATCCATGTGCCTCTTTATTTGAAACCTATTTGTCACAACCCCTTTCTAGCGCCCACATACGTGCATACTGAGCCTTGAGCCTGGGCCTTCTCCTGGGTGTAACACCACAGAGATGATTTATGGGAAAGCCACAGGTGAGCAACCCTGTTCTTGACATGTATTTAGGACTTCTGCACCAGACCCTTGGCTAGTTGCTCAGCACGCGTTCTCTCTGTCAACTTTCCAACACCGGGAGGTTAGTGTTAACATCCACTCTAAAGATAAGAGAACTGAAGTTTTGAGAGGATGGGATTTGCTCACCGTCACAGAGTTGTTCAGGGGCTGACCCTGGCTGATTCTGGAGCCTGAATTCCTTGCCAGTTTCTCCTCTACTGTTTGAACTGAGCTCCCAGATCTTTTGAATCTAATACCGACTCATTTGCAGAAATCTAAGTGAATTTAAGAAGAGGATTTCCTGGGCAATTAACAGAGTTTCCTTCCTCTGCATTCACTGCACAAACCTGTAGCAACAGTTTTCCTTGTCTCGTTATTGGTGAATATTTTAACTCAGGGTGATAATATCTCTGTCATCACACTGCATCGCTCACGGTGAGGAAGCCTGCAGAACAAAAAGAAAGCCCTGCCATTCTGTGTGGGCAGGGGGTCCTTTTGCTAGCCATCAACTGCCTGTCAAAATCATGGCTGAAGTTGGAAGCGGAGGTCATGAGTCCTCAGAGCATTCTAGAACATTGTTTCCTGAGAAGATTCATCAACAGATATGCACAGTTGGCTCACATCAGAGTTCCCTGGATGGGTTCAAGGCCAGAGCTTGTGGTTAAGTCTGTTCCCATGCTTGCCTCATAGTTTGGCTTTGTGCTCCCCCCTCCCCACCCGCCAGCCTGCAGCCCCTCTTGACAGATACACTCTCCAGACCATACTCAAGCATAGATCAGGAATGCTTTGAAAGCTCAGGAAGGAATCTGGGGCCCTTCCTTGGATCTTGGAATCACAGAATGCCAGAGTTGGAAGGGACCTCTGAAAGCTTCTGGTCTGACCTTTCAGATTTATAAGATAGGAAGCAGATACAGAGAAAAGAAGAGCTGACCAACACGCATCCACCAATAGCATTTGTGCAAGTTGAAGGTGAAGGCAGAGCTGTGCTTTGGAAAGATGTGAAAGATAATGATGAAGATGAGGATGAAGGTAGCAGTTATGTGGTCCCTGTTCTAGGCAGTAAATAGGTGCTTTCCATGGGTTTTCTCATTTAGTCCTCATCACTGCCCTCTGACATGGTTATGGCTCTTATAGTTTGGGGAACTGAGGCACAGGGGGGGAGCAAATCACTTGGCCATAATGACAGAGCCATAAAGGGGGGTTGCTCCTCAGGTCCAAACCCAGTTTGTCTCACTTCATAGCTGAAGTATTACCATTGGACTGGGTTTTAGTTTGAGAGTCACTAACTCAATTTCTTACAAGCTGACTGCTTAGGTGAGTGAAGCAGGCTGGGTGGGGCCTGTGGTCAACTGGCAAACGGACGCCCATTTACAGGAAGTAGCTGCTGCTAAGTGCTGCTCCCCACATCCCAACAATTGCCTTGCAAATACGCAGGTTCTGTGTCATAAGATTCTGCAGTTCTTAAAAGAGTCCAGAAATACAGAGTTTTATATGAAATTTACCTGACGACTGTGGAGAGCATCAGAACTATTCACAAATACTCTGTGTCTCCCATGCTTTTGGACCCCAGGGGATTAGTGTATTTCCCCTCCCCTTTGAAGCTGTACAAGGCCAAGAGGAACATGATCAGAAGTGGCACATGCCACGTTAAGAGTCAGGGTGTGTGTCATCATACTCCCATTCCCTCTGCCACAGGGACAGGTGGCAGTCATTCCAGGCAATGGCTGTTCCAGGCAGCTTGAGTCCCAGATTGAGGATGGAACAGGGCTCCCCAGCTGACCAGGATAAACATGTAGTATGAGTAAGAAATAATCTTTTATTCTTTTAAGGCACTGAGATTTGGGGATTGTTCTTTATGCAGCATAACCTATCCCATCCTGACACATACAGGAATTTTTTTTTTAATATATATAAAACAAAAACATTTGTAAACCAAACAACAATGCATCAGTAGTCCAGTGTGTATCCTCTTCTTTAAAAGTTGTGGGGGCTCTGAGAACTCTGTATCTTATACTTCCTAGTTGAAAGGGTTGGCAGAGCCTTAAGACAGAACTAACTTTAGGGGCTTGGTTGTTGCGGCCGCTACTGCCTCCATCCTGGAGTCACAACTTGCTGATGCTCAATGCTGGGGTCTTGGTAGGTGAGAGCTACTTTCAAGAGGGACCATGAAAGATTTTGTCAAAGACCTGCCTGTCCCCACTCTTAGAAACCTCACTCAAGCTCACCGTTAGTCCTCACCTCTCGTGATCAGCATCATCTCCGCAATCAGAATTTTGATGTGTCAAAAGACAACAAACAGTGGCTATGCTACAGAGCTGAAAAGGAGAGAAAACATGTCTGATTCCAAATGGAAATGTTAATGCCCTTTGAGGAAGAAGGATTTCTGTTTGGAGGAAAATGGTGGGGCATGTAATCTGCTCATGAAGAAATATTACTCAGGAATCTTGATTCTTTTCACAATTAAAGAAATGGAAACACACTGCTCTTTCTTTCAGTTTAAAGAAAAACCCACGTGTTTGAGATTAAGTAATCAATTTAATATTCCCAGAAACGACTTAGTTTACCAAGATTCTAGTTTGTATCATTTCACTGTGTAAACAATGAGCCTTCTCCAGATCTTGGTTTTTCAATCAGTGAAGTGAGACATTATTGGGTTGCCTTGCTTAAAGATGCCTGGAAATCCTTTTGAAAATATAAAATATTTAGAAATATTATAAATATAATATAATGAAAATTTTGTTCTACTAGAAGAAAAAGTACATTATCCCCACAAGGCAATGCTACTGATGTTAAATCTGTGACTTTGATCTGATCTTAAAGTCAACAACGATTCGATTCAACCTCCAGAGTTGAGACAGCAGGCTTCGTTTGACAGGTTTTGTTGTTGTTGTTGTTTTCTTCGCAATTATAAAAGAATGCTTATTGTAACAAACCTGAAGAAGGTGAAGAAGGGGACAAAGCCACCTGGGCACTGCACGTTTTGGGCCTGACCACGCTCTGTTGAGGAAGGCTGCCCTGTGCCCTGTGCACTGTCGGGCGTTTAGCAGCAGCCCTGGCCTCTCCCCACTAGATGCCAGTAGCATCCCCTCTCCCCGGTACCGATAACCCAAAATGTCTCCAGGCATTGCCACATGTCCCTGCGGGACCCCTCTTGAGAACCAAAGTATAAAGTATAATTGAACATTCCTCCCCCAAGAATAAAAACTTCCCAGAAGTAACCACTGTTATCAGTTCAGTTTCTACCTTTCCAATAATTATTGATGTATAATCAAATACATACAAGCTCAGCTACCTCCATGAAGACACACTGATTTTCCCCACAAAACTGGGGTCATACTCCCCTTTGGCAACTTTCTTTTCATTCAAAATATAGCTTCTGTCATGCATGAATGATATACTTCAATAAAATTTTTTAAAAAAAGGAAAAAAAATATAGCTTCTATACTTTTCCATGTGTCTTCATTTAGGGGTTATGCATATTTTAAAAGCCATATCTACAGAATAGATTAGTTTTATGTACCCTAATACCTTTACCTGATTTCTTACTGATGGACATTTAGTTGTTCTAAATGTTTCCCTACTATATAGAATACTGCATTGAGTATTTTTATATTCAAATCCTTGCACATCTTTTAAACCAGCATTTCTAATGGAATTGCTGGCTCAAAAGGCATGCATCTATAACATTGTCAGATTTCTGCAAATTTTCCACCAATCCCCCAATAGACTTTTTTGGCCTCCTTGGTAGCCTTGGAACCTTGGAATTCCAAACTTTTTTTTCAAACCTTCAGAATAGTGTAGGAGTTAATAGCTTGGCTAAATGTCAGTAGACCCGAGGTTGAGAAACTCTACCTTAATGTAATAAAAATACAAGTCTGAGTCCTGACTTCTTCACCTATTCTGCATGTGTCATCAGGCAAATTATTTAAGCCTCAGTTTCCTCTCCTTTAATAACAACAATAATAGTAGTGCCTCCTTCAAAGTGTTGTTGTCAGAATTTATTGATATTTTATATCTATGCCTAGCACATTACAATTATTTATTGCTATTCATAAAAATCAAGGGGTTAGGAATTTCAGGAAAGGAAAGCCAAAATGTGCACACAATCTAACAATTAAAGAACATTGAGTTGCCAGATGATTTAGTGACCTCTCTGAAGATGAACTTCGGATGATCATAAAATGAACATGATAGAGGGGAAAATATTTTTCCTCACCAAGGAGATTATAATTAATGTTTGAGTCACTTGCTGCCTATGAATCCAGCAGAGGGATAAATACCTATATTTATATACATACACACAGAGGATATGAATATACAGGCTTTTAAAACACGCCTCCACGCGTTTATATAATAGAATGTTGTGGGCATATGGATTTCCCCCTCACTCGGGTGATGTGCCGTGATTCAAGAGAGGCATAATTCCTTCCAGGGTAATTTCAGAATGTTCCTCTCTATTCTTGCTGGGAGTGAGTCACCATCATAATCAGATTATCGGGAGAACTGGCTTCCAACTTCCCGAGCATATCAGAGGAATCGAAAGCAAGAGTAAGGGCATGCCAGCGGGGCTGCTGGGTCTCTAGGACCACCCTGACCCTGTCTGAACACTCGCCCCCCTCTCTCAAGTGTGAGGAGACACTGGATCACGGGCTTTCAGAGAGACCCGTCCTCATTCAACTTTGGGCTCTGCTGTATGTGCCTGGCTAACTTAACCTGTCTGCGCCTCACCTCCAGCTGCAGCCCGGGGATGACGACTCCGTCACAGAGCTCAGCGCTAACCAAGTGAGTGTGTATGGGCAGCATCTGTTGGTTTCGCCTCCTCAGCATCTGATAACTCGAGCCCAGTCTTCCTCAGGAACCTGCCCTTCTCTGTTGGTCCCTGAGAGTCACAGGGGCTAACTCCTAGGCTGGCTCCAGGGTTGAACACGTGATGCAGAACTGGCCAATCGGGGCACTGCATTGCCCTGGACAGAGTGATTGGTTTAAGACTGGACATGCAAGCCAATCCAAGCCAATGAGCCTTGATTCCAAGATACCTATTAGAAATATTAAAAAGTAAAGATGGGACCGTTGAGGTGGCAAGATCTAACCTTTTCATGCCATCTTGCTATATCCTAAAAACACAGGTTCCCAGAAGAAAGCAAAGATGGAGGGAATAAGACATCCCACTTGGCCAAAGGCAGGGCTTCCCTGGCCTTTCGGAGATATGGACCAAAAAAATGATCACTTTTATTTAAACCAGTTGGAGATGGAATTCTAATCACTTGAAACACAGAGTCTTCAATAATATAATAGGTAAAAATTCCAGTAATTAGCAATAAAGTGCTGGCTGGGAACTTAGCTGCCTCTACTTACCACAAAGACCAACCAAGTTAGCTTCCCTTTGGCATTTGAGAAGGCAGAGCTGCCCAGCAACCCCGGGCAACCAGGTTCGTGGCGCTGTAACGAAAGCAGCTGCTGTGCGAATAGAAACAACAACAGGAACCCTGGGCCCAATTTACTCACACCTGGCGCCGTGCCAGGCTGCAGGTGTCAAACTCAGGGAGGGAGCAGCGGCTGGCGCCGTGGCGTCAGTGAGATGTGCTGATGCAATCCCGGCCCCACTCTGTGATCAGCCGGAAAGTGCCAAAGTCATCTGGGTAGGGGGAGCGCGAGCGCCAAGGGTGGACATAAATCTCCAAACAAACAGAAGAAAATAACCCTGCCATCAGGCTTCAAAGAGAGGGGTGGGTCTGGCTTTGATGATGAAAGCCCGGGAAGAGCACAGGGGGCGAGAAGGACACAGCATGGGGAGAAAACTGTGCACTAGGAGAGCCAGGTTTGTACCCCAGCTTCACTGCTTTCAAGCTGGGTAACTTTATGCAGTTATTCAACATCAGTCAGACCATCTCACGCCTTCGCTCAAAAGCCTCCAATGCCTTCCATCACGTGTACAGTAAAGGTGGATATCCTTAGCATGGCCACAAGCCTTCCTTCTGACTTTATTTCAATCACTCAGCCCTTCATCCCCTCCTTCATCCTTGCCTCGCTGGTCCAAAAAGTCCCAAAACTGTCACTATGCTTCTGCCCCAGGGCCTTTGCACTTGCTATTCCTTCTTCCTGGATTGTTCCCCTTAGACATCTGCATGGCTTTCTTCTTGACTTCACCTGAACTGCTCCTTAAATGTCACCTTGACAGATAGGCCATCCGACCACATCACCTCCCTTTGATGCATCACTCTCTGAGATGTTACTTAATTATTCTTTGCTTAGTGTCTATCTTTCCTTTCTAGAATGGGGATTTTTTTATCCGTTTTGTTCAATACTTTAATCCAAGTGCCCAGAACAGTGTCAGGTATATAGAAAGCACTTGGTATTTGTTCAATTTATTTAGTTTAACACATATTTACTCAGCACCTCCCTGTGTCCATGAGAGAGGTAAGGTGAGAAACATTTAAGTAGCCAAAGCAAAGAACAAGAGGAATAGGCTAATTTCAGAAAGTGGCAAGTTCTCTGGGGTGATAAACGGTGACTGGGGGACAGGGGGGTTTTTAATCAGGTGGTCAAAGTAGGACTCAAGGTAGAGATGAAGTTGGTAAATCATAAGAAGGCTTATTTGGTCATGTGTAGAGCAGGAAGGAGAAGAAGAGTTCTGTGCAGCAAGGACAGCAAGTGCAAAGGACCTGGGGCAGGAAAGAACTTTGTGTTGTAGACTATCTAAACCCAGTCAGGTAGCTGGAGGAAGATATGAGTAGGAGACAAAGTCAGAGAACTAGACAGGCTCAGATCATGTGGAGACTCAAAAGGCAGGGGCAAGGAGTTTGGATATTCTTCTAGGAAAAGCCAGCCATTGTCTCACCTCTTTCAGACCCCATTTCATCTCTGGCGAAATGGAGATAATATGTACCCATGGTGGGATGAGGTTTCAATGAGATAAGGTATGTACAAGGTCTAGTGCAGTAGTTAGTAGGTGGTAGACACTTAACAATCATCAGCAATGACTACACTCTTCCCCCGGAAAGAAGCGGATGTTCAGGTCTGCTTCTCAAACACAAATGCTCATTGGGGAAATGAAATGATTGAAAATAAGCTTTAGGGATCAAGCAGATTTCAAAATGACTTTAGAATTCTCATCACCTCCTTTTACAAGTGGGGCAGACTGTCTGTCCCTCTCTCCCCAAATGTGATACTGCATTGGAATTAACAGGCTGCCTGTGCTCAGAGCATGTGTTTTGTTAACGGAGTGAATATAAATATTAACGGCAGACCGAGATGTGGCCGGGCTCGTGCAGAGGCCCCATCAGGCAGGGCCACACACCTAATAAAGCCCCCCGGGCAGGGAGGCTGGGTCAGGGCCTCTGGGCCTGGGCACCCACGCGCTGTCACCCCACCCAAGCACGCCCTTCACAATTCCGGGCACAGCAGCCAGAGGGAATTTTGTTTTATTCAAGCAAAAAACCTCACCCATAGAATTGACAACTGGACAAATCAGCCATCTCCCTCCTGCCCTGAATAGGTCAAAATCCCAATCCTCTAAGACCTGGAGAAATGTGTTACTTCAGCGAGGTCGGATCAGCGGCCCCAAGCTTGGGAAGAAAAAAGATAACCTAATGACGCTGAATTAAAAACATTTTACTTAGGGGCTGATTAGAATAGCTAAAGAAAATTCACTTATTTAAGGGCTATTTCATCTCAAAGGAATTTTTTTTTTTTTTTAATTTGGAGTCTGGGGTCCATGGGACAGTCTAAGTTAGAGGTGAAAATACTAGGAGACCATTGAAAGGCTGGCCAGGGTTTCTGTAAGTGACCTGGAAGTTTCACCTTCTTATAAAAGAATGATTTTCATATAGAATAAGCTGCTTGAGTGACAGGAAATACAGACCTCTTTCAGCCTCTACTTACAGTAAGGGTGTTGGGGTGGTAGTTGTGTAAAGTCTTAACCCAGTGGGAGGCCTCGTCTGGGACTTCATCATAAGGAATTAATCCTTATTTATCTAACAGGGTGTTCCTCACAGCGAGAATTATCAAAGAAAAAAATAGATGCAACTTAGATGGCCAACATTTGGAGAATTATAGTACATTAATGCTATAATTAAATAAATTATAATACTACACATATTCAAAGAATAGAATACTTAGTAGCTATAAAAATGCAAAAGAATACATATTACTCATGATATTCATGAAACCTTAAGTAAAAAAGTACAATGAGAACATATAAGCAATTTGATCCCATTAAAAAGATTCGTCAATGTATCTATATACACACTTACAAAAATATGATAGTTTACGTGATATAATATATTATAAACATATATGAGTACATTAAATAAATGTATGACAATGTTATATGATACGTAGTATGACATATCATGCAATATATGATACACATAATACATAGCATGTATTCTATAATATTAATATGGCACATGTAATATATAGTACAATAAAATAAGCAAAATAATCACTTTCTACATTATGTATGATATACGTGATATATATAAAGCACAGAATGAATGCTTACTAGTTTTTGAACATACATATTCTCTATTTCTCTCTCTAACATATGAAAAAAATATATACATACATATTACTAAAGGTACATTTGAAATGTCCATTTCTGGACACCTGTTACTTTTATAACAGGAAAAATGAAAGCAATTTCAAACAAGTTTTAAAAATCTGAGAGATTCACAGAACACACCTTGCTTATTCAGATCTCAGTGTCTTGTGCAAAGCAGATGCTTAATTATTGTTCATTAAGTTGAAAAAACAAAGTAAGAAGAATAGAATCATTTCAGCAATGAAAAAACAATCCCCATACCTCATGTGAAATGCTAGGTATACTTGGGTCAACTAAGTAGATGTGTTATAAATTACTTCATTTGTTGCTAGAGCAAAACGAGGTACTCAGCCTTTTTTCTTGGCTTGAATTGGAATTCTTAATTCACTTTGAGGAAAATTTTACCTGGGAATATGGCATTAAAGGACTATTTGTGAAATGTTTTTTCTAAAGATCAATGAACACATTTTATGTTTAACTAAATATTGTACGTTAGTACATTAATAATTAAGTATTTTTATATGTATATATAAAACATATACTTATGAATAAGGCTTAAGTTCAGGAATACCTAGCTGATGCTAAGGGTTGGATGTGCTCTCTCTAATCTTTGGAGTTTGAAAGGACCCTACGTGTCTGTCAGTCACACTGCCAGTATACAAGAGCTACTTTTGTGCCATGAAACAAACGGAGGCTGCTTTCTTTTATTTAGTTTCTTTGATACCTGTTTTCCCCATTAAACTGTAAGCTCCATAAGAGCAGGGACACTGTCTGCCTTGCTCACCCCATATCCCACCACAAAGCAGCATGAATGGAAAACATGTGTTAAATATATAAATGACTGGCTCTTGTCATCATATTATATTCCTATAGAGAAATAAATTTCAATGTCTATGCCACTTACTTTTCCACTATGTTTCTAGGATCTGCCAATTTTCTTAAGTTTATTGGTCTGCATTATTTTGAGTTTTTATAGAAAGTTGCCTTAAAACCTTTTATGACACTAAGAGGGGCTCATATAATTATTGAATTCAAAAACAAAATCAAAGCAAAAACAAAACTCCTTCCATAAATGCTCTCTGCTAGGTTGTTCCTTTTCCCTTCTTTCCTTGACTCACTGCTGATTTCATGTCTCCCGGGAGCCAGGCTTAGATCCCTGGCTTCCCAGCTGGGTCTCGGTGGGAAGATAGGATCCCTCTCTGCAGAGAACTGGAAGCCCAGTGACAAGCACAGGGGAGAGTGGAGAAGCAACCAGAGAGTAAGAAAGCCAAGAAGGGCCCTGGAGGTGGTAGTTAGAGAAGCCAAGCGATCCTTCTCTGCCACACCTACACCCGGTGCTTCCATTGTAACACCATGCCCTAAATCCCTTCACATCTCCCTCATCACTGCCATCCCCTTGGTTCCAAAGAGCCTCGTGACTTGTCTTATAATCTTCCCAGCTGCCATGGTAATGACATTGAAAAGGAAACCAGACTCACACACCTGTGAAGTCTCCACCCATGGTTCCCATCGTCTGCCGAATAAAATCCAAACCTTTTATCCTGGCTCCTGCCTAGCTCTTACACTTCCTCAAGGGCCCTCCTTTTCCTAGTTCACTATGTGGCAGGAATTCTAGAACTTTTCTGTTGCTGAATGGTCCACCTTGTCCCTACTTCAAAGCCTTTGCGCTTGTGGTTTCCTCTGCCTGGAAATCTCTGCTGCGTGTCTTGGCATGCTTGGCTCCTTCTTCTCATTGGAGACTTAGCTTTGACATCTGCTCTTCAAAGGAGGCTTTGCTGATCCCTATTTGTAAAATAAGCCACCCCCAACCACCTCACTCTCTTTGACTGTCTTCCTAGGGACTCAACCCTGTCTAAGATGATCTTGTCTATCTATGGTTACTATGTATCTCACCTACTAGCATGTCCACTCCACCAGGCCTTGTGGAGTCTACCTTATTTGCCCTTCCTTCCAGAGCCTAGCACAATGCCTGGCATAAAAACATCAATAACAAGTTCTTCAATGTCCACATATGGAAGATACCTAATATTGCAATAATTCTCATAAAAGCTAATATTTGGGGAGCAGATGTGGCTCAGTGGTTGAGTGCCTGCTTCCCCTGTATGAGGTCCTGTGTTCAATCCTCAGTACCTCCTAACAACAAAACAAAACAAAAAAACCCTAATACCTATCAACCACTTATAAGCCAACAACGTCTGACATTGTTATTATGACACTCAACTTGCAATGAGGAAACAGCCTCAGAGAGATTAAGTCACCTGCCTAAGGATACTCAGCTAGTAGTTGCAAGCCCGGTGTAGCAAATTGACATTATTTATGCATTCCTCTGGGCGTGATACTCTCTGACTGTATTAAATTCAAAGGTTTTATGTGTGCTTGATTAAATCAAGATTAGGGCTTTGATTTAACCATGTCAGCAGGGCATGACTCAGGGTTGGGTCCCTGCTCCCTTTGGTGGGCTTTATAAATGGACACTCACTCAAAAAGATATACCAAAAAAGAGAAAGAGCTCCATAGATGTCAGAGGAGAGAACTTTGTCATGACAGGGAAGAGGAGAGAACTTTGATCCTGCGGCCCTGGGGAGAGATGAGCTATTCTCCTGATAGTTGCAACTGAAGAGATCAGAGCAGCTGAGCAGCTAAGGCCCGAAAGACCAGGCAGAGTTTTCCCACCATCTTGCTTCAACCTGTGGCAACTGCTTTGGTAAGAAACCAACCCTGAGCCAGATTCTTTAGGGCCTTGTAACAGTAAGCTTTTACCCCAAATAAATACCCTTTGTGGAAGCCAACAGAGTTCTGGTACTTTGCATCAGTACCTTTTTGGCTGACTAATCCACCTGGATTCTGGATTTGAACCCAGTTCTTTCTGACTCCAGAGTCCATGTTCTTAATCATCTCTCTCCACTGCCTCCCTTGTGCTGATTTATCATGTAAACCATATAAATTGAGCTTAGTATTGTCACTTATCCACGCATTCTTCTGTTCAGGCAAGAAGTATTTTTTGAGAACATCTGTCCTAAGACCTGTGCTAAGCTCTCAAAATAGCTGTGTCAACAAGACAGTAAGGTTATCCTTTAACTATTCAAAAAATAGTTCTGATGACTAGAGAGGGAAACGAAAGGAATGTTCTAAAAGAAAAATAATATTTGTTGAGTACCTTCTAGGTGCCAAGCCCTTTCTATACATTGGCACAATTAATCCTCAGAGGAAGCATTATAATACAGGTTATACTTGTCTTAATTTGCTGAGGCTCAGAGAGGTTAAGTGACTTGCTCAAGGTCACATAGGAAGAAAGCGATAGAGCTCATGTGCCTCTGTCACAAAATTGTTCTCTTTCTACATTACATATTGACACGTGCAGCAGGAGACACTCAATTAAATGTGTGTGGAATGAATAAATGAAGTATCCAGCAAGCCCAATTTATGATTCTGTAAGCGACCTGCTTTTAGTCTGTTCTATATATGGATATATATCTTCAAGCTGTAAAAATAACGATTCTTGACTTTGGAAATAGGTTTTGATATCTGATGATGAAATGTCCTTTTTTACTAATGATTTTAGAAAATAAACACCAGCTGTCAATTCAAACCATAGTATTTATCCAATTTATTTGGATTAATCACTCCTATAACTTTTCCGGGCATGGAAATTTACTGAAGATCTCCAGTCTACAGTCCATTTTTAATACCTGAAAACTTGCCATATGCAAGGCACTTTTCATGCATTGTTACATTTAATTCAGGACAACCCCATGAAGTATGAACTGTTATGATCTGAACTTCACAGACCAGGCGAGTGACAGATTAAGTGACTGGCCCCATGTCACCTGATGATGAAAGAGTGGCAAAGCCACGATTGACTTCTAGGCACTCTCACTTCTGAGCCCGGGCTCTGAACGCGGGAAGGAGGGAGTTGGAAAAATAATCAGGACATTGGGAAAAGTAACTCAGGAATCTTTACGCCTCCTCATCAGTTCTCACAAACCCCTATCAAATCGAATCCAACAACGAAAAGTAATGTTTCCCCAAGGTCCAATCCCCAAATGCTTTGAGAATGAACTCTCTGCTTCCCTCACCACAAAATTATTCAAGAACTCATGAGGCAAAGGCTGGCCTTTGGAACCAAGGCCCAACGGATGGCCCTCATGAAATTACTCAGTGGCCCTTCCCATGCCTGGCAGCAGTTGAGAGTTTATGTCCAAAGATTATTCTGCCAGACGGGTCTTGTGCATGTGATGGGATTAGCCGAGTTTCAAAGCTTATTTTTGACCTCCAGCAGAAAATTGAGCACATACGCTCGTGAAGGCTATGGGGACTATGGGAGAACATCAAGTTGATGCATCAAATTAGCTCAAACATAATTGTCCTGCATGACTGGCTATAGAAGCTATAAACTTGTCAAAAAGCCATCCACTCTAATGTTAAATAGAGACACAGAGCAATGTTGTTCGGAATTTGACATTTGTTGGACTTTAGCCTGCTAAGGATGCTTTGTTTCCCTTGGAGGAATTTGTTGAAAGATGTGCAGAGTAGATAGATCAAAGAAGAAGAAAGAACCCCCTACTAGCTGTTAGAAATACCATCAGACCTATCATTATATCCTTTTCATTGAGAGACCTATACAAGTTAGAGTCACACAGTTGGATTTGTTTCTGTTGTTCTTTTTGCTGCTGTTGTTTTCTTTACCAATCATGCTGCCCATGGATTATTTGCCTTTTTACAGTTGAGATTGGTAAGAAATAAAGGTGACGTCCACACCATTGAAAAATCTTAACTTCTTTCGAATAACACATTCCCTTGCCCATACTCCCATGTGGGGTTACAGAATGCAAAAGCTGAAAATTAGGAATTTCCTCAAAGAAAATCTATATAGTGTCAGTGCAAGATTTACGAGACTTAAATTACCACCTTGCCACTGTCAGATCACATAATTCGCCCTTATATAAATCTTACACAAATCAAATCTACATTCTGTCCAGTTCCCTTGTTACATGATGGGCATCCTCCCCGAGCCTCTCTCTGGGGGGCACGAGCACTTGGGAGTTAGATGCGACAGAGCTCTATAGGCCAACGCAGCTCAAGTTCCTGCGGCTCACTCCTTCCCAGATGGGAACGTCTTCAACTGTCGTCTCACTTGTCTTCTTTGGGTAACTACTTGTCTGGTTCCTAATTTTTATGCCATTTTGGGGTAATTTCTCCCTTTTTTGTTATTGACAAAGACAGAGGAGGCTTCCTATAATTTGTGGGTGACTGACAAGGTTGAATGTTGTTAACTCAAATGTTTTGATTTACATCAGAGGGCACCTCCAGCCCCTAGAGATGACAGCCTGCCTTAACTCCTTCAAAGCTAGTGAATAAGCAAGCCCTTTATGTGCTAGTCAATAAATTACCCCTTCTAGGGCAACTTGGAAACACGTATCAAAAGCCTGAAATGGGTGTCATCTCTAGCAATTCCACTTCTGCAATGCTATCCCAAGGAGATAAATAGACAAGAGTGTGTGGATATGAATGCAAGGATGTTCATCTTGGTGTTGCTTAGAATAGGAAAACGTTCAAATGCAACTTCACACCCAGCAATAGGGTTAAGTAAATTGGTTAATATGTATGGTGTACCCCTACGATGGAATAATTCTAGCCATTAATCCTTCCGTTGTGCATCTTAGTTTATTGCTAGGAAAAGCTATTCACCATACATATTAAGTGGAGATTAGATTAAAAACACTCTTGTATTATACCATTCTCTACGCAACTATATTGTTTATATTTTGTGTGTCTGCATGGTAAAAGCTTTTGGAAATATTAAGAGTGGTGGGACCTGTGGGTGAGTTTTAATTTCTTTCTTATAGTTTACAATGCATGAGTATTCCTTTTACGGCCAGAAGGAACAGAGATCCTTTTATTTTAGAAAAACAGTGCCCACTGATTAAGCAGAGAACATTTTCATACAGTGTGACCCACTTTAAAACTACACCATCTACACCGCACAGGAGTTCATGAAGCTGATTGTAAAGGGCCACAGGAATAACAAGTTGACCAGGAGCCCAGAAAGAAAAGGAGGTACAGCTTCCGATTGGCTGCTGGGGACTGTTGCTGACCACTGATGTGCTTCTTGGCTTCTTGGCCCACTGAGTTAGAGTTTTCCCTTTGAAAGCTAAATCTGTGAATTCCGTGGCAAGTAAGATGTTTTTTTAAGTCAATGCTCTACTTTTAGTGAAAATGAAAATCTAAAAGGTGGTGTCATCTATGAATTTACCGTATATGTAAATTCACCAAAAACAACTATTCGGGGATGGGGGTTGGGAGGAGAGATGGTTTGGTCTAGTTAGTGGTTAAGAACAAACACTCTGAGCCGACCTGCCTGGGTTTGAATCTTAGCCATGCTGTTTACTGGCGGTGTAACTTGGGCAAGCTGCCTTCTCTTTCTCTACCACTGTGTCTTCATCAGCATGATGGGGCCAACCAATATTAACGATTGCATTTGCCTATAGAGTGGTCATGGGACCACATGGTAAGCACTTCATAAATGTTAATTACTAACATTATGACAATTCAGCTCTCTCCTGGGGGGCAAGATATCTTAGGACTGGGCAAAATCCCTAACTGAAGACTCTGGAGTCCCCAGCTGGCTGGCAACTCACTGGTTGCATGAGCTGCTGTGGAAGCTCTCTGACTCCTGATGTGTTCTATCTCAGCTTTTTGACCTACTGAGTTAGAATCCTCCCATTGAATGACCTGGATTTCAAGGGTACCCTCATCCTTATGATTATATTCTATAGCCTTTAGCTTAGGTCCTTAACAGACCCAAAGACAGCAAGACAGTTCTGATCTCTTACCCCATAGAGATGACAAAACAAGAGTTGTTCTAAGGCTCCAGGGCAGGGTGAAGAAGCGCACTGCTCACAGGAAGGACTTCATCGGAGGATGCAGTTTATCAGCGTACATAGTAGTTTTTAAAATATAATAAATTACTTCCCAACATTTAACAATTGGGATATGTCATGCACAAAAAATCCAAGTTTCCGGAATCTCTTAAGGAAAAGATCATCTTCCTTTGAGCTTTATTTTTAAAATGCAGTCACATGATACTTTTGCAACTTGCTTTGCTCACCACACATCTTTCTAATATCCAACCAAATGATTCACGTAGCTGTAGTTTATTCATTTTCAATACTGTATATTCCATTGTATGAATAGACGACAATTTATTTTTACATTCTCCTCTTGATGGACGTTTTTGTTAGTACAAATGCTGTTGCTATGAATATTTTTGTACTCTCCTCCTAGTACACGTGCAACAAGTCAAATGATTTGTTTTGGTATATAAACCTAGGTTGCAAGGTTGCAAAGAAAATCAGGGGAATTGTAAACACTCAGTGTGGCTGAGTGATTCCCACAGATGGCAGGGTACATGTGAATTTGGGGGGTTCACACAAGGACCTTTGAAGCGATTTGTAACATTCTTTACCACTGCGTGGTGGGTGACAAGTATTCATTTTATTATCATGCTTAATAATTCACAATACATTATATATATATATGCATGTGTGTGCATCCTTTTGTAAGTATCCAATTAAAAAACAAATAATATTCTGTAACTGACTAAAAAAGCTGAGAGATTTAACAACACTAGAGCCACATTCTCACACCTGTCCCCCCATTAGAAAAGGAAAGATTGTCCAGTTCATTAAAGTCTTCAGCATCCCATTCCCAATATATTCCAACTGTCTATTTATTCATGTATGCTACCTGCCTGTGTCCTTTAGCCATTTGAGGTTATGATCCCTACCCTAGAAGATGGTACAACCTTTGGAGTACAGCTGGAAGAACCCATTTCCCTCCTCACAGAGTCCTTCCTGGAACCTGTAAAGCATGAATGAGATATCCCTGAGTCTATCAATTGACATTACTTTAAAGGCCATTGTGGCAATCACTCAGAAACCTGCATCTAAGACCTGAACACACCACCTCAGCCAAGGGAAATGTGAAACAACTGAACTAACAACTAGGAAACACAAGGCAAAGAAAATAACTTCATCTTCACATCCTGTCTAGAAGTCACGATTTCCAGGGCAAAGGACTGCATTCCCAGCAAAGAGCTTCTGCCCATCATCAAACCTAGCAAAGGTGGTAGGCAATTGACAAAATCCAGGGTTCCCATTGTAGAACTCTGCTGCCCAGGTTGCTCGCTTAATTGAAGGCCACAGGTGGGATGTGATTCCCGTAGGAGTTCATGCTAAGGATGAACCCTTATTACTCCCCGCACTGCCTAGAAAATCTACTTGAGCTGTACAGGAGAAGGAACGGCGGACAATTGCTTGAGCTAGGTTTGCACAGACATAGCCACCTCAGTCCTTCCGGTACTTACCTTATTGGTGGGAACCGGTGCCCTACTTCTATTAACCACCATCAACATTTCCCAACCAAACCTTCCAAACTGAGGCTGAGGCAGAGGCAGAGAGAAGCCTACAGATTTCCTGCACCCTATTGATTCTGCTTCTTATTGGCTTCTACACGGCATCCCAGGTCCCAGCCTCACCATAATCCCTCTCACCTGGATAACTGCAGCAGCATCTGTTTTCTCTTGACTCCAGTCTTAGAACACTCCAGTCACTTTTCTGTTTCACAACCAGTGGAGTCTTTCTTTAGAAATCTAATCAGCCAACTTCTCTACTTTTTAAGTAGCATCTTCAATGTTCCCACTTTTTACAAGTGTAAACTCCATAGTGTAAGCTCCAAGTCTCTTCAAGGTCTCGAACCTTAGCCCCAACCCATCTTCCTTTCTATCTATTCTCTAGCCAAACACAACCATCTGCAGTTATCTTGACTTTAACATATTTCACCCTCTTTCAACCCTTCACATTTGTTATTTCTTCTACCTGGAAAATACTGTCTTCTTCCCTTACTCCCCGCTTGCTGTGACTCAAACTTCAGTCTTCAGCTTAGCCATCACTTTCCTGAGAAACTATTTTTTTCTCACCCTTAAGATTAGATAAGGTATCATAAAGAGCGCATGCCATAAAGGATACATGGCAGAATAATATGTATTTGATAAAGCCAATTTGTTTCATATACATCATGTGTATGTGCACATGTATATATACACACACACATGAATATATGTTAAAATACATCCCAAACCACATACACATCCTTTGGCTCAACAATTCCACATCTTGGAAGTTACCCTATGAAAATTAACACAGATAGGCTCATATAATTAGCTTAGAAATTTTATCAGAAGATAATTGCAATAGTAAAAGGTTGAAACAACCTAAATATCCAACAGTAGTGAATTAACTTCATTAAGTAGAGCACAGCTATGCAATGAAAGGTGAATTTGTCATTAAAAATGAGGTTTTATATAGGAACATACATAAACAATAAGTGTACAGTAAAAGTTGTGAACCTACAGAGCAAACATGCATAACATCATACAGGGGTACAGATGATGATAATATGGTGGGTTGGGGGAAAATACTTTGGCTAGTAGTAATATTTTGACAATGCTCTTTAATCATTAGTTAAAAAGATTTAACAACAATGCAAGGTATTGGTGGTAGGGTGAGTTATGAGAGTCCTGTATGATGTTATATATGTTTGTTTTGTAAGTTCACCACTATGACTATATACTTATTGTTTATGTATGTTTATGTATGAGTGATATACTTCAACAAATTTATAAAAATGAGGTTTTAGGGCACTATTTAAAAATATGAAAAATTATCCTGAGGATATATAATTAACTAGGAAAGGATATTACAAAATAGTACATATTTTAAGTATAACAATATTTTGGTTAAAAGAAGAACAAAAATGTACAGAAAGGAAAAACAGCAAAGTGTCAACACCACATTTATATGGATATAAGTTAACTTTTTCTTTCTTGCTTGTCTGAATTTTCTAAATTTATTTCTGATGTGAGAATAGCAATATTTTGTTGGCTTTTTAAAAATAATTTTTATAAAATGTGAAATAGTGCTTAGGGAACCTGGTTTCTGTGGGACTAGTAAGGCTACTTTGCTAGGGAGTGAGGAAGAGGTACAGAGAGGAGAACATGCAGACAGGGAAGCGGTGGGTGGGTGGGCACAATGAAAACACGTTTTGCCTTCTTCCAAATCTGATCTCACGCTGGCTCCAATTATGCTTGTCCTCATGGTCCCTGCCTCTGAATTCCAGCAGTCAACCTCTTTTGTATATGTTTTGTGGGGAGAAAGCTTTGGTTTCATGGGCTCAGGACCAGAAGTAATTTCCTACTTAGAGAGAAGAAAACATGACAAAGGGCACCTGTGGAGCATGTGGACTCCTCAAGCAAACAGACTCCCGCGCCACTCTTGTAAGGGGCCTACAAGCAGAACGTTCCTGGGGGAGACTGCCTGGGGTGGAAGTGGGCTACAAGTTTTTCTAGGGGAGAAGGGAGTAGAAAGAATGTCACCGGCAGTCAAAGACCTCCTAAAAATTGGGTTGCTCTTAGAGGAGAATTAGAAGTGCATATTGTATTTTATTTAGTCTCCTCTGGGGATTGAATTGTGCCCCCCACAAAAGGCAAGTTCAGGTCCCAAGCCCTGGCCTGTGGGTGTGCACCCATTGCAAATAGGACCTCTTGAAGAGGTTGCTTCAGTCCAGGTGAGGTCGGACTGAATGAGATTGAGCTTTGTTCTGGGTCCCTCGAGTTCTGTATAAGCTGAAGGAAATTCAGACCCAGCGAGAGACGCCACAGCCACTGGGAGCACAGCAAGAAACTAGAAGGAAGACAAGGGAACCCGGTAGAGAAGGAAGGAGACTCCATGTGCATTGCCATGTGAAGGAAGAATCAGGAAACTCAACGGTTGCCAGAAAATACTCATCAAGGTGCACGGTTGGCATGATGCCCCCATTCCTTCCTTAGCTTTTCACCTACTGCTTGGTAGCACAGCTTAGGTGTGCCTCTGCAGGTGGGTTTTCAGATTTTATTATCTCGTCTTAATGGTATCTATTTGGATCCATGCTTCTTTGTGTGGTATGTTGCTAGGACAGTCACTTTAACCATGCATCTAAAAAGAAAAAAAATTACGACCAGACATTTGAATCAATGTATCATGAAGTGATAAACTAAGCTCTTCAAGAATTATGAACTATGTTCAATCACTCACTTTACTCTCGCTATAAAATTTTAAAAATAAGTCAGGTTTTTAAAAATATTATAAATAGGATGAAAAAATATATGTACACATGCATATATATACCTATATAATGATATAATTATGTATATACATATACACATATGGTACATATAAATAATATATAATATAAATAAATGTGATTTTTATGTCATTCCTTAAAAATGTTTCCATTTTGTACATATTTTAGTGAAGCCCCTTTATATGAGTATAGTAGCACAAACTCATAATGTACAAATGCTTGCGCACACATATTCTAGGGTTGCGTGTTTAAAGTTTACCTGTAGGGTAAGCACACAGAATTAGGAGACCATTGGTTTAACGCCTTTCTTTCACCTAGACAGTAAGCTCTTTGAGGTCAGGGACAAATTGCCAAGTTTATTTACCCTGTTATCATTTGAATCTGGCTTTGAAACACAAAATATAGGTTTTTCCAAAGACGGAAATTTCCCTTAACAGGGAAAACAGAAAAAGCCAGATTGAAAGCACAGCATACGATTGTTTCCTCCAAAGCCAGTAAGTTTTGACCTGACCCACTAACAATGACCTTTCTACATCATGCAACAACTGAAAGATATTTATTTAAGTATGCATTTATTTTGGTAAAATAGGAAACTGTACGCTCTGTTTATAAGTACTCAAAAAATAAAAGGTTGGAATGAATTCTCTTTCCATCCACAGCACACTTCGTTTAAAAAAAAAAAAAAAGGGCCTCCCCTTTATGGCAATTTGTAGCCCGGAGCCAGTTTTTAGAGCTGAGTAATAAATCCCAGAAAAACAGTGACTACAATGGAAAGGCTGACAGACATTTAACACTAATGGTGCAAACAGAGGGCAAGGAGGAGAATGTTCCCGTCAGTTTCCCCACACTGAGTTTTCACAGAATGCTCACCAATGTGCTATGTTTTAGTGGACAATTTGACTGTTCGTAAACAGCAGAAAACTTTCAAAAGACTTGAAAACCTCAGGGAAAAGAGATTTCCTTGATATTCCTGTTTCTCACAGGTTTGGTTATCATGGAATAGTCTCTTCAATTTTTTTTTTTTAACTATAAAGAACAGAAATGACATTTGATCCATGACGGCTTGATAACTAGTTAAAAAAAAAAAAGACAAACTATGATACTGCAACTAAGACTTGAACTAGGATGGCTTCAAGCATTAATGCCACTTTCACAACTTCCAACACTTAAAGGATCTAGTTTTCTAAATACAATGTACCACTCTTTAGAGGCTAGAAATGTAAATTACAAACGCCACTTAATTTATATTCAAGAAACCAAGGGGAGATACATCTTGGCACCCCAATATTCTTCCGTTCAGGGGAAGAACATTTGGATGATATTCTGCTTCCAGTTGCAATTTCTTTGATTTCCCATTTGATTAAAAGCTCTGCAGATCTTATCTCTTACTTTAGGGAAAGGAGCCAACCTTGAAAGGTCATGACTACCACTCTCCAGTGTCCCACATCAGAGAATCAAAGCTTCTTATAAATTGAGGAGAAGTAACACACCCACTAACCATAGCAACACATCCGTCAACAAACCCATTTTATAATTGCAGAAGGCTTCTGTACTGGGACTTGAAGACTATGGAGGAAAAATACTTCCAGGTGATAAGAATTCATTTCTGGATGGAGTTGGGAGTAGATGGAGGCAGGGAAGTCAAAGGAGCTTAGAAGTGCATTTTTAGAAGTCCTGGAAACTCTAGTTTAGACGAGAAAGGAGGAGATAACAGATAATGCATCTCCCCTGAAATAAAACCATTGGATCTACTCATGTAATTATTCCATACAAATATGGAAGATGTGGGCAGGGCAAAAATGATACTTTGTCATCTCAGCTGATCCTTTAAGCTCGCACAAAGAAACTCTTATTTTATTCAAATGTGTGTGTGTGTATATATATATATATATATATATTCAGGGAGCAAAAGTCATGTAATAAGGGTATACAATTAGATGTGTATACAATTAGCTACACAAGTATGTCTCAAAAACCTAGGTGCTTGTATATGAGACCAGCCAATGTGCTTGGCATTTTTTATGAGCAGGTATGGATTTTGCAGGCAGATTTACATTATAAGTATTTTAAGGAAGGACTGGGACTGCAGAAAATGGTGCAGATATATATTTTAAAAGATGTTTCCAGCTCACAAGGACTCAATTTTGAAGCCCACCCAGGCATTCTGCATGTACAAGCACTTTCTCTGGGTATAATTTAAGGGCAGTTTGAAACTTTGGCCCAATTTGATCAAATATTGATAGACGGCCCAGTAAAACGTGGTATGGGAAGCAGCTACTTTACTGCACATTGACACTGTAAATTTGAAGAGACACTGTCAACCTGCTGTGCTCTGAAATTTACTTCCCTAAAAGACAGATAAATCCCATGCTAACCCCGGAGATCTGTGCTAAATATACATACTTATGTACCTCATGTAAAGCCCTCCACAATAAATTTCTCTTAGAGTCTAGAGCTAGGAAAGAGTTTGTTTTTCCTGATGAATGCAATTGCTTTCTCATTAGAGAGTGAGGGCTCATCATGTTTCTCTTTTTGCCTTTGCAGCTGGGAACCTCTGAGTTTCATTTTGGGCTCAGTCTAGCAACTCCTTTTAGCTTAGGTTCTCTGGTACACCTATCTGCCCCTTTATTATGAGCCCTTCATTCTTTTCCCCCTTACTTTCACGATTTTATTTTAGTTCTGTCTTTTTATTGAAACTCCTCTCAAATTCTCTTTGGCAGAAAACAGAAGAGAAATAGTTAATAAACTCAGATCCCAGGATTCCTTCAAGTGCCTCAAGGTAAGTTTGTTTCAGATTTTGACTTGGCTGAAATTTGTCCACAGAAATTCATATACCACATATCTAGATATTTAACTCTCACGTAAGATATAAGCACTTCCTTCTTTGCCATGCAGCACTCAATTCAGCCATAGAGATCAATCAGATTAGCCTGCCATCAAAAATTAAGGCAAGCCCAACTCCTCCCACCAGGATGTTAGGTGGACTACCAGGAGTGCCTGCTGTGGTTACTAAAGACCAACTACACTTTGCACCCCTCTGGGCTGTTCTGAAACAGAAAAATGGAGACATTTATAGTAAGGAGGAATTCTTGGAGGAGATACTAGCCTCCCACATTAGGAAAGGGAGAAAATTGGTTTTAATTAGATGGAACTGATGTTGTTAAGTAAGGAGGGAAAAAGAAGGAAGGAAGGAAGGAAGGAGGGAGGGAGGGAGGGAGGGAGGGAAGGAAGGAAGGAAGGAAGGAAGGAAGGAAGGAAGGAAGGAAGGAAGCAAGGAAGGAAGGAAGGCAGGAGGGAGGGAATGTGGGAAGGGCAGGAGGGAGGGAATGTGGGAAGGGAAGGGAAGGGGGAAAGGGAAGAAGAAAGGAGGGGAGGGATAAGAGAGAAAGGTAAGAACCATCTGAATCAGGGTCAGCAGTACAACTTTCCCTTAAATGACTGGTTCCCAAAAGCTCTGGGTATCACAATCACCTGGACGGCTTGTTAAACCCTAGCCTCCACCTCCAGAGTTCCTGATTCAATAGAGGATTTGCATTTCTAGCAAATTCTCTGGTGATGCTGATGCTTCTTAAATATTGCCATACCTTCCCCCAGAAAAATACAAACTGGATGAATTACTGCCCTAAAACCTTTCATTTCTCTTGAACTCAATGCTATTCCACAGCATTAGGGAAAGATAAAGAGAGGAGAGGAGAGGAAGGGAGGGGAAGGGAAGAAACTGGAAAAAAGTAGAACATATTTTCCTCACAATTTCACAAGTATGCAGATTTGGTCCTTTTTGCCCATTATTTCTCAATGTTTAAATTTGTATAAAGAAAGCTTGAGAGAGGAAGATCACTTTAAATAAGGAATTGGGTATTGAGCAAATGAGAGAAAAGAATAAATCTGTTTGAAAACAGTCTCCCAGCTCTAATGACTAGGATCTAAAAATAACCCCAACATATTTTTAAATTGGAAGAATACCAAGGAAAAAATAAATTGAAAGATAAATCGGGGATGACGTTCTTAACAAGGTGCAACAAACTAGGCTCTCAGGGCAGAGTTGAGAACATGAGAGTTGTGTCTTGAATTCAACTTTTTCATGATCTTGATGGTAAGCAAAGTGAAACGAGGAGGGAAGAGCTAGAAAATGTACAAATTCAAAGCCCTGCACAAGGGAAAAGTGGCACAAGGAAAGAGGCATTATAGTACAACACTGTACTTTTAAAAAAAATTATTATTATTTTTTATTTTTAAGGAAGCTTTAAATTACACAAATGTTACATAAAAAATATAAGGGGTTCCCATTTCCCCCACCCCTCCCCACACTTTCCCACATTAACAACAGCCTTCATTAGTATGGTGCATTTGCTAAGTAGAATCTTATTCCACCACACCATACTTCTGTGTAATCTGATTTAAAGGCAATGGTAGCCTGTGGCGGGACAAATACAAAGTCATGGCTTTGAAGGTGACACGGGGTACTAAATAATAGTTACAAAATGCTTTTAAGTTTTCTGGAGATTCATGTTTCTTGTTATCCGCCTGGAGTGACGATTTGTTGGCTGCCTCCCAACATCAGTCCTGCTCGCCCCACGCGATTAGTCCCCGATTTCCACAGAAGCCCAGACCCTACTTCCTGCGTCTAGTAGTGGAAACTGTGACCCAGGCTTAGCAAATCAGAGATAGGTTTTGGAACTGGGCAGATGACCTAAGGAAGTCTAATCACACATTTGCTAGAAAGATTAGAAAGACAGGGAAAAAAAAAAAAGACACTTTCTTTTTCCTGTTGGAAGTGAATGAGGAAGCTCGTAACTCCAGGGTCTTCTAGCTGCCATCTTGGGCCACATGAGAAGTCAGTCTTATGAGAGAAAAAGAAGCGGTTCTTGGTGATATTGTTGAGCAGCTAGATCAGTCCTTCCCTGAAGTATTCACCGTTTATGGGTTTTTCAGTAACGAGAGTCAGTAAATTTCCTATAAGCCAATTCAAATGGAAAGTTTAACTTGTTACTTGCAGTAGAGTCCAATTGATGCAGTGCTTATGTCTCTCACTAGATTGTGGACTCTTCAAAGCCCAGGTCGATGGTGCTATTTTAAAAAAATCTACCCAGGAGTGGATGCGGCTCACACTGTTGAGCACCTGCCTACCACATGGGAGGGCCTGGGTTCTGTTCTTGGTGCCTCCTAAAGAAACAAACAACCAAAGAACAGGCAACTAGCAAAACAGATGAGGGAGACATCTCAAGCGGGTAAAAATCTACCCAGGTTAAGAGCTAGAAATGTCAATATTGATAAAACCCCATGAGGTGTACATTGTCCAGTGGGGAAGACAGACATGTTAGATAACTCTGATACAGAGCGATTGGCCATAAACTTTGGAAGATGTTACTGAAGCACAGAGGAGGAAACCCCTAACCCCTGGGGAGGGGATGGTTTGGAAGGGAGGTGATGAACACGTGTCAAATAGGTGGTCTTCTCCAGCACTTGACGGTCTTAGTAAATGTAAGGTTCTTTAAATGGAAAGATTCAGAATTTTCAAACTTTGGTCAATTGTGTACCACTTTCCCATTTTTTCCCCCTAAATCTGTGTACTGTTCTTATTATACTTACCTAATTTTAAAAGCTATTTTTTAAACTTAAAAATCTAGGTCAGCCTAAACTTAAGCAATAGTATCTATTATAACATGACTTTGCTATGTTAGTTAAATCTTCTTCAAATGCACATTCATATATATATATATATATATAATATATACATTTTAAGAAAAAAAAATGTTGGTACATGTGCCACCTAAAACCATTTTGTGAACCTCCAGAGTTACATCTGCTCCACTTTGAGAAATTGTAGAGAAACGCAGAAGAGAACTTAATAAGCCAATTAAGGTATGGCTAGTAGAGTTCAGAGGTTAATTGTGGGCTGCATTGTCAAGCAGACTAAAGTTCAGACTCAGTTCTGCAACTTACTTGGTGTGACATTGGGCAAGTTATTTAATTACACTGTGCCTCATTTAAGGATGGAAGTTTATAGAGGCCTCTACCTTGCAGAGTTGTGAAAATTCAATGAGATACTGTGCATATATCAGACTTCCATAATGATATCAATTATTAGGGTGATAATGACAATGATATTTATTTGGATGAGGCAAGAGGCATGGTGGTAACCAGCAGGTTTGCTCACAGTTCCATTTCCCTCTTCTTCCAAGTCCATGGTAGCAAACGACTTCTATGTCTCTTTAAAAGTCAGCGACCATGATGAGCACAACCCTCTATGTCCAACTCATGTTTGATACACAACATGAGTGAAAAATAAGCTTCTGTGGTGCTAAGATACTGCGATTTGGGATTGTTTGTTATAGCAGCATAACTTAGCTGATCCTATCTGATACAGGCATATAAAGTTATAAGTTTTCTTATTTTTACTTATTAATTTTGCTTTGTTTCCATTTTTTTATTTCAGAGCTTCTCACAAAATTGTGGAAACCATGAAGAGGATAACAATTTCTCTGCTGACCAGGAATGCTCACCCTGCTGATGCCAGTGAACCACGTGGTTGAAGGGCTGCCTGCGCTGAGGATGGGTGGAGAAAGGCTAAGCCTCTGTTCACTTTAATTGCTTTAGTTCCACCAATCAATTAACATTCAGCTAATAATCCCTTTCAAATGAGTCATTCTCACCAATTAAAGGCTGATTTGTTGCTAACTGCACCAGCGCAGTGGTGAACCTACCTCGTTCTTTGGAACTGCTTAGTTGATGCTTTAATGGAAGTTATTGCTGTGATAGACTCTCTTTAGACAGTGACAAAAGAAGTCATAAGAGGGGAGGGAGAGGGGGAAGGAAGAGAAGTCCTGGGCAGTGCTTGGCTGAGTGATTGAATTGGAAAACGAGCCAGTCCTCGGGGTTAGCAAATGATTTTTCATCAGGCAGCAGACTATTAAGCACACCTAGATAATAAACGGATGATTTTCGCAGTCATCCTGCGAGGTCCTCATATTTTCCATTTTTAAATTCCATGTTACTGTGAAAGGATTCGTCCATTACAGTGATTTACATCGCGGAGCTGAGACAATGATGCCCTTTAATGTCAGAGGCAGAGCGTGATTATTTATCATTAAATCAGGTTTCTAAAAAAAATTCTTCCTTCCTCTCCAAACCTTTGAAAAATGCCTCCTGCCATGACACAGATGGGGGACCCTCCCTATCCTGCGTCCCCTGAGCACAGAGGCAAGGTGCAGTTCACAGCATCCTCGAGAATAGATGTGAGAGAAGCAGTCCCTTCTCCCAAGTCTCACCCTCCCACCCTGTCCCAGCAAAGTGATCCCTGGTGAGTTAATGCCATCATTTTATTAGAGAATGTCTAAAGGCATGGCCTGGAATTCCAAGCCCATTTATTCCCAAATAACAAGGTAGAGGCCCCCGTCACTCTTTCTCTACATTTCTAGTACTGTACCTTCTTTATTCGTGCCTCACACATTAAAGGACAATACAGTTCCTGGCACTATTCGCAACCATGAGGGTGTAGATAAGAATAAGGTAGAAGTCCTTGCCCTCGGTAAGCCTGTTCTTGACACTACTGGCATAGTGGGCCAGGTAATTCTACCGAGTGGGGGGCTGGCCTGTGACAGTAGGATGTTGCACCGCCCCCCTGCTCCCTACCCTCTAGATGCCAGGAGCGCCCCTCCCCGCATTGCCCCTGCCTCCCAGTTGTGACAACCAAAGGCGTCTCCAGACATTGCCAGATGTGCTCTGGGGGGCAAAATTACTCTGGCCTGGAAGAAACATGAAATGAAATATATACAAGAAGATAATTCCAGGCAGCGAAATGAAAGACATGCAGCCTGTCCTCTGAAAGAGGATGGCTAGGAAGAGGGCAGCTCAGAGAAGCGGTCAGAGAGGGCTTCTCGGAGGCAGGGGCCATGAGAATGAGGAGGAGAAGCCAGGCAATGGGAAGAATGAGGAAAAGAGCATGGGGTGGTGGGAAGAGCAAGTGCAAAGACTGGGAAGATAAAACAGGTGGGCTGTTTCCAGAAACAGAAAGAGACACCCAGTTCAGTGCGGGAGAGGAGGTCCCTGGGAGCCAGGGTAAGAAGCGTGGCTTTCTTCTAAGCGCAGCGAGTGCAGCACGGGAAGCCACTGGGAGTTTAAACACAGGAGTGTCTCTCCCTGTATCCATTCATTCCAGACATAATAACAGACTACCCATTCTGTGCAAGGCCGTGTTCTGGGGAGGGGGGCTTGAGGGGGGGTAGAGAGGGGGCAGTATTTGGTACCTGGCAGAAACAATTAAGTCCCTGTCACTGACCTTGAGCAGCTCACAGCCTATTGGAGGGCACCAACTTATAGACTGATTTTTAAAAAACAAAGTCATAAATGCTAGTACCTGAAGCTGTGGACACATTTCCTGGAATGGAACGAGGCAGGGGGAGGGCCCTGGAGGAAAGAAAAATGGAGCTTTAACCAGGAGAAGAAAAGGCTGGTGGAACTTGTGGCAGTACAGAGGGCACTGACTGGCGCTCATGCATGGCAGGAATCTGGGTGGTAGATCTGGGTGCATTTAGGCCACCATGATAGCCCCCAATCCCAGCACTGTTCCTGGCTTAGAGGCGATCCCTGAGAAATGGGTGACAAGTGAATGCATTTCTGTGCCCCTACCATGGGCTATGAGACAGATAATCAAGGGGAGGTGCCATGCCAGCAGGGGTAATGGTTGCCCTTTGTTTTCCTTCCTTTATCCCCAGTGGATCTAACATTACCTGACACATAGTAGGTGTGTGATAAATATTGCTCAAATGAATGAGTACATGAACCTGAATGCCAAGCTGAAGATGCTTTATTTTAAAAAATATTTTTATTTTTTATGCTTACTATGGGCTCAGCACCACCGAAAGTGACTTATCAAATTGAATCCTCACCGTTGGGTTAGGTTCTGGGGACTTAATGGTGAACCAAGCAGATGTAGTTCTACTGGACATAAGTGAAGGGGACAATATGAAGAATCCCACAAATTATTTAAAATTGGCTAGTGCTGCAGAGGTGAAGTGCAGGGGACTAGAGAGTAGATGCCAGGAACTCTCATTTAGCCTGGAGGTCATGGCCAGCACCTTATAAATATTTGTTAAGTTGACTTAAATTGAGAATCATTTCCTATTCAAACAGGAAATAGCTGAACTCCTGGTGCATGTCATTTAAAATACATTACTACCTTTTTTCTACATGTCCCTGCTTGATAAAGCTGGATACCTTTTCATTTGTATGATAAAAATGCCTAATCTCAAAAACTATTGAGAGCAAAGATGAACGTGACATTTTTATAAAGAAAATAGTTGACTTCCATTGACAGGTATAGCCTGTTGGGAAGTTTTACTTCTCGTCTCGATTTGGATAATAAAACTGTTCTGTGAGTAGGTGACCCAAAGGGGAAAAAGACCCCCTCCCCCCAATTTGTGGTGCACTGATAACTGATCACTGAAGTGATTCATAAATATTTGTCTGTGATGTTGTTAGGTAACATTTTCCCCCATCAGGTCAAGGTGAAACAAAAAAATGATGTATGTTTTCCATCAAGTAAAATGTATTTAATTAAAGATGCTAATCTTCATTCCAAAATTATAAAGGGATAATTACTGTTAATGGTACTTTGTTTTCTGATTTTATTTTAATGTCTTTACTTGACAAAATAAAAAAAAGAGAGCAATCCAGAGTTAATTTCCCCAAAGATTTTGGGAAATTTTTCATTTCTGTGAAATCTCAATGAGTAGGACCCACTGCCATGGAGAAGAGCAGTCGCAACTGGAATGAGGAGGTGGAAAGGATGAAAGAGGAGTTGTGTGAACCAGTGAGGACTTGGGTGAGAAAACCACCTTCCCCAAAGTGTGTGTGTATATGTATGTGTGTGTGTAGAGTCTTAAGAGTGGCTCATTTAGGAAAACAAGGAAGTCCTAGAGTGAAATGGAGACGGGAATCCTCTCCAAGTCCAGAAAATGTTCTAAACTCCTTAAGCTGCGCAGGAGGTCTGGGAGAAAGGTGTCAGATCCACGCGGCTCAAACTTTCATGTGCCTTCAAATCAGTTCAGAGCACATGGGGATCTTGTTAAAATGCAGATCCTGGGAGGTTCCGCATTTTCAGCAAGCCCAGGAGGTGCTCCACGCTGCTGCTTAAGAAGAGTGCCCTTTCCCTCTGGCTGGGGAGAAAGGAGAAATGAGAATGGACCATGTTAAAGGTCCTAAAAGCTTATCAAAGTGACCCCCGGTAATTAGAATGCAAACCTACCTGTCATCCTTGGGGCAGCACTGAACAGTATAGTGCTCTTCTTAACGAATCATTTTACATTAAATCAGGAATCTACACATAGCAGTTCTCTGACCAGGCCCCGACCAGAGTGGAGTACTCAAGAATATGGCTGTGAGTCTCCAAAAAAGAGTCGGGAGGTCATCAGAGGGGTGATGCTTATGCATGCCTCAGCAGGGTACCAGAGACAGCCAAGGTAGATGGAAACCCAGGTGCTGGTTCTCCTGAGGGCTGCAGAGACCCACAGGTTCTATGGTCATGGCAGATGGCTCTGGAGTTCAGGGCCATGTCACTTGTCCCTACTTTGGAGTTTGTGTTCCTGAGTGTAATGGAGTTGGACTCAGATATGACCTTTCTACATATGCCTCTTCTGTTACTTTTACTGGACCTGTGGTTGGTGTTTGGGGTATTTATACTCAGGAGACCCGAATCTCTGGACAGTCCATGTGACAGCCAGGCCCTGGGTCTCAGCAGACTTGCGGCTCCTACCCTCTGGCTTGTTGGATTTACCCTGACCAGCTGACAGGGAGGTGAAGAGGATCAACTACCACACCAGGGAGCCAAAAGTGCCGACAGCTGCAAACAGGAGAATTGCGTCCATCATCCATGTGGAATCTAAGCCCCCTCTTGATGTGGAGGGGAACTGGACATAACCATCCCGGGGTCCACAGGATGGAGGAATAGAGTATGGATTAGAGTGGACTTACTGGTGTTCTGCTGGGGAACTATTGTGATTAGAAAGGGAAGAAATTGTGGTAGTGATGTGGAAAGGGTGGCCACAGTGGCTGCTGATGGTAGGGAGATGAAGAAGAGATATGGAGTGGGGGCATTTTCAGGATTTGGGTTTGTCCTGGATGGTGCTGCAGGGATGGATGCTGGACATTGTGTGTCCTGCCGTGGCCCACTGGATGGACCAGGGGAGAGTGTGGACTACAATGTGGACCACTGTCCATGTGGCACAGCGGTGCTCCAGAATGTATTCGCCAGGTGCAGTGGATGTGCCACAATGATGGAAGAGGTTGTTAATGTGGGAGGGGTGGGGTGGGTGGGGTGCGGGGGGTATATGGGGACCTCATATTTTTTTAATGTAACATTTAAAAGAAAAAAAAAACACAGGCTCTGGATTCACACTGCCTGGGGTGAATCACAGCAGCACCTCTTACTATTCTGTTTCTCAACCTCTCTGTTTCAGTTTCCACATCTGTGATGTGATCACTGTACCTACCTCAGCAGGTAGCATTACCAGGCACATAACAAACACTAAATAAATGTTAACTATTATTTCTGCTATTATATTTCTTCTTGACATAGCATGGGGGCTATTTTTGCACTCAGCCAATAAGAGCTATTGTTACATACTGCACTATTCCTTCCTAGCCAATGTGCTAATCTGGACACTCATTTGGATTGAAGAGACCTCTTCATTCTGTTTCTCAACCATCTTCTTTTTCCACTGTTAATTCTTAATCAGAGGTGTATAAGTGGTAATTCTGGGCGTGCCTCAACATGCAGGTTCATGCACGGCACTGGTGGTGGAAATGCAGATGTCACAGCGACTCTAGTAGTCTAGGTGATAAGTCAAATATTGTAGGACATTGTCTGACACTAAAAAGGGTTACACAGCCTTACTGCTGCCCAGGAGGAAGTGACCAGTGATGGTATAACATCCAGCTGGAAGAAACTATAGTCCCAGACAGGTCTCAATTTATTCATTCATTTTCCTACCACAGAATTTCCCAACTTGGGCACTGTTGCCAACAGTTAATTATTGTGAGGGCTTTCCTGTGCATTGCAGGGTGTTTAGCAGCATATCTGGCTTCTAGTAACAAACCCCCTGCACACACACACAAACACACACACACCACTCAGTTTTGACAACCCAGACTGTCTTCAGATATTGCCAAATGTCTCCTGGGATCAAAAATCATCTCTCGCTGAGAACAACTGTTCTAGACCCTGGATACCCAAAGTTCTTTGTGTCTCCAATTGAAAGGCAAAAGAGAATTTATTCTAGGCAGATACATACTCAGTACTGAGAAATTCTCCAGGGGTAAGGAGAAGACATTACTTCAGGGAAGTCTCTGGACCCAGGGGAGAGGACAAAGATCTTGGGTGGGCTCTCCTACTTCCTGGCATTGTATTAGACACAGAGCATACAGAGAGAAACAAAACAGGAAAACTTTCCACTCCTGGAGTTTATGTTCTACATGAGCTCAGAAGACTGAGGAGACCAAATAGACATTATAAATGGAATCAGCTCAAAGACAAGCCCCACAGGGGTGATGTGGTCATAACTCAGGTTTGCACAACCTTGTCAATGCTTTCTTTTCCCAGAAAGCATCAAATAGTTGCATCAAGGTCTATCTGGGATGGGACTGGAGCTCAGGAGGGGGGTGGAGGCTTGAACTCTCTATGCATTTCCCTCAATAGCTTTTCATTTATATGTGCGTGTGTGTGTGTGTATGTACAGGTTAAATTTTAAGGAAACAGGCATTTCACGAGTGCAATGAGTAATAGCATTGGGTGTACATTCTTAAAGTCAAAGTCAGCAGTGAATGGTATAGACAGTTTTGGTTTCCAAATCTGCTTTTGAACAGCCTACTATATCTTTTTATACACCCCAAGCTGAGAAACTATGTTGTGAACAACAAGGCCTCTCAACCCTTGCCCGTATCATAAGGAATTTTGGCCAAATCCTGTAAGTAAAGAGCAAATGTAATAAATTGAGCACTTACTGGTATCAGTATGACAGAATGCTGCTTCCACACTACCCCTGTTATAATTACTTAGAAAATGTCCATTAGATAATTTTGAAACAGGTCATTTTCTTGACCCTCCCTATTTAGATTTACTTTTCTTAATGGACTTAGGGATTTTCAGGTTACTCTGCCGTTAGCATCAGTTCTGCAGGATAAAACTGTCCCAAATGAATGAGTAGAGCCAAGTGGTTAAAGGATGAGTTTGGACACAAACAAATGGGGGCACATGATCTTGGCCAACACCTTTAACTCTGTCTTTCCTAAGTCTTAGGCTTCTCTCTGTAAAGTGCCAAGCTCAGAGGATTACAGGGTAGCTCTAAAGGGATAAAGCATCTAAAGCATTTCACCTGGTAGGTGACCTAGAGGAAGCCTCAATCTACAATAAACATTCTTATGTTTAGTAGGTCTTCATCTGTGGGGAGAAGGGAATATGATGGACCAATCAAAACACCAGCGCTGCCAAGTCCCTTCCATGCATGCCCATATGAGAGATGAACAAGACAAAACATAGATGAACACTGAGCAAATATACTGCAATACTCATGCACGGGTCAGCTGTAATTTGTACTCAGGATTGCAATTCAGGCAGCACCTGATATTGTGGCCTGGGAAGATTCCATATTTGGGATATAGAGAACAATGAGACCACATAGTCCCTTGGAAAATACATCTGTAAGACAGCTGACAAAATTATTAAACTGAATTACTGAGGAAGCAAGGCCAAAGTCAAAATGTTTCTTGGCCACCATGTTTAAGGTGATACTGGGAATGATAATCTGCTAGCGTATGCCTCTACAGTTAAAGGCAGGAACGAGTAAGGCCTGCAACACCTCTCTTGTACCCTATTGGTGATACTTTCTTTGTTAGAAAATTTCAAATCTGTTACAAACCAGGCCAGTCATAAGTGAAATGCAAAGCAAAAGTCTAAAATAGGGGATTGGCAAGCTCAAATACCCGAGGGAGTTGGCAGGCAACAAAACTAAGTGAAAAAAGGCAAGCGTGCAAGAAGGAGTGGTAGAGTCTGTGGGAAATGGGAGCTTGTCTCTCCCATCTAAAGGACCAGCCATCACAGTCCTTACTCAGTTTCAGTTGATTTTTTTTAAAACAAAATGCATCTATCAGCTGAATTTGGCTCATGGGCTATGAATTGGCCACCACTAGCCTCAAGGAAATCAGGCTGAGAGTGTTTGATGAGAATTCATTGGATTCAGACATTAGAAATGTATTAAGGCCAGTTTCATTTTATACTTCTCTTTTAGCTTGAATTTCTTTGGAATCAAAACTATCTCAGTGACTCCCAACATCTTTTTTTTTTTGGCTTCTTTATAGAAAAGTGTACATTTTGGTTGAGTTTGCCTCTCTACATATCTTCTTTAGCAGTTTTCTTATTGAGGTTGGCTGCAAAGTGATGTCACCACTCATAGGCACAGAATGTAATAACTCTGTTGGGTGCTGATTCCCTGCAGAATGACTCAAAGGGGTTGAGCTATCTGCTCTTTGGCCAAAGGGTACAACTCCAGGTACAGTATAGGGTTATTTCATTTTCCCTGTAAAAAGGAAAACTGTTCTTAAAACACTTGCCATGGGATGATTACCGATCAATTTTAATTTTCTTCCTTATACAAATGCAGTATGTGGCCATTAAGCCTCCAGTTTACTCAAGTAATCATGAAATCAACATTTCTTGAGATCCTACTATGCTCCTATACTCTCAAATTTCCTTTGCTATCCATAAAATTCATTTTCAGAAATGCATTTTATTAATAAACCTTCCCTGGTACAAAACTGTTTCATTCTGCTAGTTCCAGACTATCAAAATTACATAACATAAAATAAGGTTCTAGCTTTTTAGAAAGAATATAATCATGTTGCTTTTGAATGGATGAGCAGTATGCTGGTCCTGCTTTATTTACAATTTTGGGTTTATTTATCTGGCCATTCTTTTTCTGTAAATCAGGGCAATTATAATTTGTCACTGGCATTACCTGAGAGAATCTCAGCTGCAGATTTGATATTTGAAGTTGGAACCAAAAGAGGATGCTCAGAATATGAATTGACCCTCTGAGATGTGGGAGGCTTGCCCATTACCCTGCCTGTACTCCCATTCAAGATAGGCCTGTTTAGTTCAATAACTCAAAGCACAGCAAACAGAAATTGACTCATTTGAGGATTCAGGCCAAGTTGGATCAATGTCTATGCCTGAATTATATCAGAGTCACTAACCAAGAAAGCTGTTTGAGCAAGACTTATCAAATATGATATTCACTTCTTAATTTTATTGGTATTATTGTTTGTATTTCTGTTTAAATGGCAGATTTGATTAAATCATAAATGTGACTGTTTTATTGTGACTGAGTCTCACAGAGAAAATTTCATAGGGTAAATGTCTAACTATACGAAATTTACCAGAGGGAAAAAAATTCAGGTTTAAGCTTTCAGTTGGTTTGAAAAGAACACTAATAAAATTGGAAGGATATCAATTAGTGGCAATTTGGGAGGAATCTTTAGCTTTTCAGGTTTGACGTTTCTAAAATATAGCCTAGGTCTTTAATTTACAATGCAATAAAGCTGCTTTATTCTCTATACATAACCATATTGGTTGGTTAATTTGCTTTGTTTTTATAATCACTGCAGCAGTAAAGCTGTCATTTTCCCCTCGTGACATGAGATTCAGTTTGTCATAACTCAGCACATCAGCATTTTGATTTGTTTGGGTGTTTTCTTTTCCCCAACCTAGTTGGCCAAGCAAAAGAAACCCACTGACCTTCTTCCCAAAGATCAGAAGCCGGGCATACAGAGAAAGATTCCAACCAGAGGAACTTAGAGCCAGCTGGTTCTAGCCACTGCACAACAAAGTCACAGTTTCCGCTTTGAGTTGCTAGTGCTGTGGGTGGGCAGATTTTTCTTTGCTATGCTTCCTTTAGAAGATGGTTAATCATAGATGTGAGTTGAGATATGGAGGGATGTGGGGATGGAATTTTCATGTTTAAATCAAAGTGGGGAAACATTCAAAACCAATTTTCTTTTTTTCATTCTGCCACATGAGACAATGTGGGGGTTGGAATATACAGAGGCATTTTCAAACTTCAATGTATATATATTCATCTCCTGGGTTCCAGCCAAAGGCCTGCAGAGTGTTGCTTATTGTAATAGTTGTTGAATGACTTATTTTGTTGGCTCAAGGAGGAGAGGGTATACAAGGTCAAATGCAATAGAGAGGTCAAGGGAGATAAGGACCAAAAAGCATCCACTGGGTCTGGAAACAGATGGCTGAAGGCTAAGCTATTCGGTGGAGAGGTGGGACCAGTAGCCAGCTTACAAGGAAGAGGAGAACAAAAAGAGGCACATAGACCATGGGTGTGAGCCCTTCGTATACCCTAAAAGACTAAGAGACACAACAGTGACGGTGATGATAATACAATTAACATCATCCTAAAATGCCTTGAAGCTTTGTCAGAACACAAAACAAAGTCCAGCGCTCCCAATTCAGATTGCATCTGGGAATTCTGTGCAAAAAGATTTCTAGTCTTCACTACATGGATAGGAATAATCTGGTATTTTTGGCCATTGCTCCAAGAACCTGCAATTTCTCGTTGAAATAACAGAAATTTGCCTGCCACGAGACATCCTGCGAATCTGAGTTTAGACATAAGAGATAGAAGCTCATTGCCGATAAAAGTCTCTCTCCTTAGAGGCTTTTCAGTTAAAAAAACAATATCTTTGAAAGTATATTCAACTATTTCTCTCTTTATTTTTAAAACATATTAACTAATCAATCTCTGTGACGTTTGCCTAACTTGGCCCTTACACTACTTTTTCCCTAAAACTCTTCAAATTCCTTATTATTATTTCAGCCCTGCTTGAGTAAAAACTTGCTGCTGAGTTCTGTTTTTGACATTCGTTTTGAGAATGCTGTAAGTATCCAATGTCCGTTTCCTTTAAAACATGACTAGCTCATTAGAATCCAGTCCCCCAAAGTTGTCCCTTCTGACTGTCAAGGGAACAGTGCTTGCCCAGACTCTTAAGCCATTATAAGCCTATCAAATGCCTCCTCCCACAATTTTATTCAACCAGGGGAATTTTCTATTTGCCCAGGACAAGTGAGCAATTCATTATTTCAGTAACTGCCCTGCCCATGTCATTCCTGAAGAATAAGCCATGAATTAACCACAGGCTTAAGGTCAAGTGACACCCAATCCCCAATTCCCCAGTTAACTCTATTCTTGAAATGCCTTTACTTTCCCTCGCTCATCTCTCGCTATCCAATGTTCTCTTTCTCTTTTTCTTTCTTTCGCTTTCCCTCTATCCGCCACCGCCCCCCTTCTCTATGAAGACTAAACACACTGTCTACATAGTAGGAATAATGCTTACCACTATAAATTGTGCTTCGTTCACAATTCTATATTCAAGGCTGGCTGATTTTGCGTTGGTTTAAGCTAATCCTTACAGCCTTGAATATTAGTAGTAACACCTATATGTTTCAGGAATTGGTTCTTCAGTGTGAGACACAAAATTTAGGAAGGCTGAACAGTCACATAAAGTTATTATTTTCTTTTTTTTTATGAAGACTTTGATTAGGGTAGACACTCTTACATATAACTTATAATGATATAAATTAGTTTTGTGAATAGAAATGAGATAGAAATACAGCCAATGAATATTCTCTGTTGTATTATTTTATTATTATGTAAAAAATTATTTCATCTTTCTTCCCAATCCTGGTTTCACTTTTAATTATTAACCAGGTCATGCTCACATCACTCCTCAAATACCCTCCTGGATATCTGGATATGCCATTTGTGTGTGTAAACATATGCACACAGGCAGTATAAACACAGTCACACATATCCACACAGGCACACACACACACACAAATACGCACAATCTCTTTCATCCTTCTGGTTGACACTCTCATGCCCCTCCACCTTCCAGCACATTCCCTCAGGAGTATAGCTAATGATTCTAGCCAATGTTGCCACCAAGAAATTATTTTATCCAACATCTACTTTTCACCACTTCCTGTCCACTTTAGAAGTGTCAATATCATACTCTTTTTCCCACGCTTCATAGCTGCGTTACTATGCCACAAGTAATCTCAAAATTAAGACCAAACATTTCCATGTGTCTTTGAGGCCCAATATGATTTTCCAATCTCCTCCCCAACGTTCTTTCCCTTTCTTCTATGTTCTAACTGTGCTAGCCTTTCTCCAGTCCCTTACATAAATCCTGCCCTCTACCACCTCAGGACCTTTGTACCTGAGGTCCTGTCAGCCAGGAGATCCTTGCTCTTGCCAGGCCTCTTCAACCTGGCCAACTTCTTCTAGGTCTTCAAGTATCAGGTTAAATGTCACCACCTCATGGGAGCCTTTTTGGACTTCTCAGACTAGGGCTGGTAAACACTCTTACAGCATTCTTTATTTTAGAATGCCAATAATAGTTGCCATTAAACAATTACTGTGTAATTATTTGTTTGTGAACTCCATGAAGGCGGGAACCATCAGCTTTGTTCACTAATGCATTTCTAGTATGTGATACATAGTGGGTGCTCAGATATTTATTTATTTATTTATTTATTTTTAAAGATTTATTTATTTATTTAATTTCCCCCCCTCCCCTGGTTGTCTGTTCTTGGTATCTATTTGCTGTGTCTTGTTTCTTTGTCCGCTTCTGTTGTTGTCAGCGGCACGGGAAGTGTGGGCGGCGCCATTCCTGGGCAGGCTGCTCTTTCTTTTCACGCTGGGCGGCTTTCCTCACGGGCGCACTCCTTGCGCGTGGGGCTCCCCCACGCGGGGGACACCCTTGCGTGGCACGGCACTCCTTGCGCGCATCAGCACTGCGCATGCGCCAGCTCCACTCGGGTCAAGGAGGCCCGGGGTTTGAACCGCGGGCCTCCCATATGGTAGACGGACGCCCTAACCACTGGGCCAAAGTCCGTTTCCCGTCAGATATTTATTGAATGAAGGCATGCACGATTCTATTTCTCAAACACACCAGTACTCATCCTTTTTCTCTTTCTATCTCTTCTAACTCCTAGTCAATTAACTCAGGAAAATTCTCCTTCTCTTTTTTGATGCAGGTTGGAACCAAAACGAAATAAAACGTAACAACCTCACGCACACCCCCCCACCCCTCTGCAGCCCAGTATTAACTGCTCAGTATTAGAGCAATGCTATTTGTAAATCTTTACCAAGGAACATGATAAGGAAGAAGAAAGATCTTTAATTTGAGGACACAAATGGCAGCTCACAACTCGAATTCAGGCACCACTTACATTTTATTGAACTTATATTGTTTAAAATCGGCTCGCATTGAAGCATAATTTTCTGGAATCTTTTGAAAAATGAGACTGACAACCCAGAGGATGCAGTTCTGCCTGGTGGCAACAGGCTGGAGAAAGGACAGGAACTTGCAGTATATGAAGAACCCACCATTCCCTGGTTGCCTAATGCTCAGTCTTCATGTCACCCACTCCCTGGCCACCACTGATGGGCAACCGAGCTGGTGCCCTCTTCCAAATTCTTCAAAAGCACAAGGCAACCTCTCTCACAATGGTTGCAAAAATCTGCATTTATATTTATCTCTTCTTGGGTATAAATAGTAAAGTTGGGAAAAATACTTATTTACTGTTTACATCGTTGTAATGACTACTACTGCAGAGTGGTACTTCTTGTTTTTTCAGTATGGATGCAAACATTTTCTGCAACACCATGGGTTAAATAAAATTCTGTGGGTTGGTTTGAGAACAATCAACCAAACATTGAACACTCTATAAGATTTTTAAAACAGGAGTAAGTATTCGACTTTCAAGTGAACTAAGTGGCAACTGATCTTGTTGTAGGTTAAGATTTTTGAGGAAGAAAGACAGAGAGGAGAGTCAAGGATCCTCTGACTATTAAAGACATTACAGGTCAGCCTTTCCTGTTTAAATTTGGTTCTTCTCCAGTTAGGATTCTTCTCTTCAGAGTATTTCTTGGGCACACAAGGAAGACAGGTAAAATGCCATTAATCCAATGGATTTATCCAATCTTAAA